>NW_022111368.1:21678204-21692972 GCF_000313985.2 Echinops telfairi | reverse complement strand
CAGAAGAAAGCCATGTCAGTGAATTTGTAAGCATCTCAGTGTGTGCAGGTGTCTCCACACAGCTGCTCCAGCACTCAGGGCTGCATCGGGTTAGGTCCATGTGGCTTCACCTCAGGGATGTCTTGCAGGAAGTGAACCTTGCCTGCTAAAGCAGGTAACTGGTTAAGACAGCTGTACCTTGGCGCGAGCATCAGAAAGCAAGAGACCCGAGAACTCGAAAGGCGAGGCTCACTGAGCCAGTTATCCCTCCACCCTTCAATTAACCCCACACATGTTTATCGGCCAGGTTGGCACAATAAACTAACTACCTCAAAAATAACACTATAGCTGAGCCCTGATCCTTGCACATAGGGCTGAAAGGGTTTAATCCCTGTCCGAGGCGGTAGCAAGCTATGGCTGTGTTGAGATAAAGCCCCTGTGCCACCTCAAAATGGTCCTGGCTACAGCTGAGACAGTGGCGGGGCTAAGGTCAAACCCTAGCCAGCCTCCATTGTGGTAAGCAAAAAGCCTCCAGCCCCTCAAAACCTTGTGGATCTATGCCTATTAATCTTTATGATGCTCCTCCTGCGATCCAGTAGTGTTGAGTTTCCCTCTTAGTAACTGTCCTGGGCTGATTTCTGCGGAGTCCCTCTGGTATGTGTTACTCAGTCACTATCTTCCCGGAAGTCCCCCATTTTAAGTATTTTTTAATAAGCTCTAAATGTTGTCTTTCTTTGCTTGACCTCCTTTTTTGTGTGTTTACCTATCAATATTTGATGTGAATGGAATATATGCAAAGAAATGATTGTGAGAAGAATCAAAAGAGACTGTTAAAGACCTACAAATTCTGAAGGGTTCTGAAATCTTGAGAATATGAAATATAACCAAGTAAATAAATAGAGATATTTTTTGTATTTTTATCTCACTTCTTCATCACAGATTTTTCACAACCTTTTTGTTTTGTGATATACTTACTCACCATCTGTAGCCCCTACCAACTCCCAATTAAAATTGTCTTCTTTTTCCTATTAATGTCACTTCTGATGGTATTAATTTACTCTCTCTCTCTTTTTTTAATCTTCACTGTCTAGTGGTAGTCATTAGTCACACGTGTGTTTATCCATTTGAATTTAAATTAATTGAAATAAAATATAATTTATTAATGCAGAATTTTAATTGTATTATTCATGCTTCAAGTGTCCCATAGCAACATGGGCTTATAGGCTACCACATTAGAGCATGAACGCATAGGAATTTTGCATTATTGGAAAACATTTTATTGAACTGTGTAGGTAAAAATACTCATACTCATAAAAGCAAAATTACCAGTCTGTTCTCAGTGCATTAATTCAGAAGACCTGATTATTCTTTAGTGATGTTTTCTTTTCTCATACATTTTTCTCACTTCCATTATCACCATCAAACTCTAGGCCCAAAATGTATTCCATGAATTCATGTGTTTGTCCTGTTCAATCTACCCACATCTATGTTCTCTCTGCTCTACTCTAGTCCTTCTATCATATTTAGATTAAAATTTTGTAAACAAGTAAGTCTTCTTCTATATGTGACTATGTTCTCTGAAGAAGCTACTCCTTAATCTGAAATTTATAAAGTAATAGAGAAAGAAAAAAAAATTTCAAATTTTGTTCATCTAGTTGAAGAAAACCAAATAGCTCACTTACAGTGTACGTAATTTCACCGTTTTTTAAATTATTTGCCATCTAGAAAACATATACCTAATATGCATAACATATGCTGTGAAAAGAATGATTTCATGATTAATTCTCAAACTTTATGTTCATTATTTTGTATATGAAATGATCTTTGAAGCATAAATGTAATACTAATTATGGTTTTTATTTAATGTAAAGTACATATAAACTCTTCCATATAAACTACAAATTACACTATATCATAATAATTTCCATGTTGAATTATTTCCAAAAAGCTCGAAGACCTTTACACAATCATTTATGATTTTTCACACGTCTCTGCAATGGAAATGGTTGGTTTTCATTATCCTGCATCCTACATTTGGGAAAGTTGTGTGGGTGACATTTATCAATGAAGTAACTCACCACAGGACCATATTATATTAACATAACATACTATATCAACCGCGTGCTATGGTAATAAAGAGTAGCATGAGGGCCAGAAAACTTTTTCATCAAACATAAATTTTTGTTTTGAATGTTCAGGAAGCTCCAGGCCAGTAGGCCTGAAGCCTTTTTTTTCCTGATCTATCCAGAAGAACCAGACACATTTTCTTGTCTCTTTACTAGCATGATATTGTAATCAGCTATCCAGAGATGTAAGTCAAGCCCTTTAACATAGAATTAAAAGGGAAAAAGTCTTTCTATATATCTTTCCTCCTGCATCCCTAGATCTTCATTTTATTCATGTTCAGCTCTATATGATGTCCATTTCTTTGCTCTAATTACCAATTTAGGTCAAAGACACAATACACATTATATTAACTGCACCTGTACCCTTTATCCCCCATGAACCTTGACCTTTGAGTGGAAAAGAACAGAAACACTTTTAAAGGGGACAGTCAATTAGAAAAATACAGAGATAGCCCCACTCATGAGACAGACCAAGGTAATTTTTATTTTTTCAGTTGCTTTTCCTTTTTCTGGGAATATATTAAATATGAACAAGCTCCCACAATAGTAATACTACTTATAGTTTTAATGCAGTTAGTAGCAAAATGAGGGTCTGGTCATAGGTAAAGGAAGGAAGCAGTTTGGGAACAAGTTGAACAGGGGTATAAACTTCTTTCTTTCTTTTGAAAATTTATTTATAATTAACATAACATACAATTCAATGACATAGTAATATCAAGAAGGCCTGTACAGTCATCATCGCAATCAATGTTGTAGCTTCACCTACTTCTTTTACACATTGATGTTGATTTCCTCATCCCCTTAATTCTGCCACCATGTCCTCAGGTGACTATATTTCTGTTTATTATCTTCTTGTTTCCATCAACCCTTGTGTCCCTACACAGAAAACTATAGAAGACTAGGGCATACACCAAGCAAGGATCCCATCAACAACAGCCTTTCAAAACCAATAGAGACTTAAATCTAATAGAAAACAGAAAATATTAAAGGTTTAAAATATATTCACTTTGTTTCTTCAGGGAGATAACATTGTAAGACTTTGCATTCCAGTATGAGTCCATTTCCTGGAATTCCATTTACAATGCTTACTTTCTGATTTTTGCCTTATTGTCATTTCCAGTCAATGTGTATTGGGGAGGCCCATCCCATGTAGCGACCCATACATGGAGCTAGCACTGTTATCCATAGTTTTCTGCAATTTGGGTATTTAGGATTTGGGCACCTCCTTTTTACAGTTTTTGATGTTATTATTAGCTTCCTTTGTATCACACAGAATGGTGTGCTTCTTTCTTGTGGACCTAATTCCTTGCTTGGATAGCTGCTTGTTTTGAGACAAGCTTTAAGACCCTACACATTATTATTCATGAAAGCTGAGCACCATCTAGTTTTTTCACTACACTTTGCTATAAGACCCATGACTTGAGTTCTCTTTGCATGCAGGAGATACCTAGGCAGGCCATGTCATAAGAACTAATTATTCCGATACTAGGTTTATGATCAAGTAATAGTTCAAAATCCATTCTTATAACTGGTGTCTCTAGCTATCTTTTGGGGCTATCAATGCCAATTTAACTTGGTACATTATAAACCAACACCTCATGGTTAAAATATTTCCATTGCTAGGAATTTTATTTTTGTCAATGATATAGTATCATTGAGCAGAGCATTTCATATGTGTGTAGAAGTTTTCAGACTTCATTGCCTGAGTAGTTAACTTGTGTACCTCTAAGACATGCTGGTTACATATGTTGTGGGGGTTAGAGATATGGTAATAGTTTCCATAACCCTCACATGTGGGGACAGAGTCTTATCTGATATGCTAAACCTTGTTACATAAACATATAAAGAGTGTGAAGTAAGCAAATACATGTTGTTCCTGGGTCATCATTTGTTAGGGATCCTCAGAACAGTAGGTCCAAACTCACCCATGGACCCATTAAGCACTTTTTCCTTGCACTTTAAGTTAAAGTCTGATTTTCTTAGTGAAGTTTCTATTTTGTGTCTTTCTAGTGTGACTTATGTAGGATGCCATGCATCTGAAGATCAGAGTTTATTGTCCAAGTTATCTATCTTACATTGGGTCACTAGGGGTTGATCGGGAGCTAGGTTATGATTGCCCAGTAATGAGCAAATTGCCAAATGTGATGTCCACTTTGGGCTTCTACAATCCAGGTTAAGTGCTTTTCCCAGGGGCTGGGTGCACCACTAGGCTCACTGACAATCTGAAGTGCATTTCCTGTACCCTCTTCTCCCCCCACCCCCCCATATATACATGAGGTCTTCTTCCTCTTGATCTGGTCTTTCAATAATGTTCAGTGATTATTCTTATAGGAATGCATGTTAATTTAGGATAATCGTGAAAGACTGCCTTGTGGTGGAATTTGTTAGTTTTCTTCTATTTCCTTTGACTTGGGAGACTGGCTCCTTCTATAGTGGGGTTGCCTCTCTTGCTGTGGTTTTTGAGGTATTCTAATAAGGGGATGGAATACATTTTGTGGGAGTTAGGCATGTATAGCACTTCAGTGATAAAGGAAACCTAATTAGGAGTCTACCTGTCTTTCTTGGGAACTGGAACCTGTTTTGTGTTGATTTTTATTCTTATAGTAATGGATTTGTATAATGTTTGGCCTTTTACATTGACTAATTTCACTTAATATAATAGTTTCCCATTCTTTCCATGGCATGCAGTGATCTGTGGTTGAGCACCTTTTTTTTACCACCATCCCCTGAATGTTTATTATTCCATTGTGTGTATGCAATCTAATTTCTTTATCCATTCATCTACTGATGGGAATTTGGGTTGTTATTTCTAGTTTCTTGCTATTGTAGACTATGCTGCTGTAAACATGAGGGGCCGTTTTCTGGATCATAGGGTATTTCTATTCCCGGTTGTTTCAGGGAGCACCAAATGACTTCCCACAATGATTGTACGTGTTTGCAATCCCGTCAGCAGTGTATGAAAGTTCCAGTCTCTCGGCACAGCCTCACCAGGTTTTGTTGTCTGTCTTTTAAATTTATCTATTGTTGTGGGTATAGGGTGCTGTCTCATATTGTTTTGATTGTGCATCTCCCAGATAGCTACTGATACCAAGCCTTTTTTATGTGTTTATTTACCACTTGAGTGTCTCTCTCTGATGAGTTCTCTGTTCCTGTCATTTGCCATCTATTAATTCAATTATTTGTTTTCTTGTTGATGAGGTGCTGCTAAATATACAATTCCGCAAATTTTAGTGATTTTTCACTTGTCTGTCGTGTTGTTGCCATAGATTTTTTCCTGTTTTCTGGGTCCTTTTTTTACTCTTTTGATGAAGTATTTTGATGTGCATAAATGTCTTATTTTTAATAGTTCCAGTGATCAATTTTATGTCCTGTTATGCTTGTTTCTTTTAGTATATTTTGTAGCCTGTGTATGCCTTGCAATAATGCCCTTGAGTGTATGCCTTGCAATAAGGCCCTTGAGTTTGTCCCATTTTTTTTTCATTTTTTCCTGCAGTTTTATTTTCAAGTAATTTACAAATCATATAATTCAATAGTTCAATCATTCAATCATATTAAGGAAATTTGTACAATCACCCCCACATCAATTTTTTTAGAACATTCCCCCTCCCATGGTTAAATTGCCTCCCAAGAAGAGTTATGCAATCACAATCCATTCTAGTGCTCCCTCCTCCCCCCACCTTCCCCATCATCCACCACCCCATCCCTGCATTTCCTGGTTTCAGTTATTCTCACTATGCATCCACTCCTCCTGTGCTTCACAGCTGGGAGGCCCAACAGAAAAACAATAAAAAACAAAATTGTACAAAGGTAAGCCTAAAAATATAATAGTACACAGACAAAGATATAAATAATGTATAAGAAGGGACAGACCCTTAACAACATTCAAAAAGCCAGGGAAGAAATTTCTGTCATGGAACCAGTAAGAAATACTTGCACCCAGAACTTGTTCAGGTCCCTTCTATACAGTGGTCAGCTGGCCAAGTATCAAGGTCGATCCAGCATAATCAAGATTACAATGCTTGCAGTCTATGGCTAGAGTGGATCTGCCAGCGGCTCAGCCTGACTAGATGCTCTGCAGATGGGTTTGGGGCGCTCCCTATGCCCCATGTCCCTCCACAAACTGAGTGTCCATAAAATTTTGCTCTGATGCTTTTCTACCCACCGTATTCAAATTTTGTAATTGTCATCTCTGGATCACACAAGCTGGTGTGCTTCTTCCATGTCAAATTAGTTGACTGCTCACTTAGGTGGCTGCTTGCTTGAAAACAAGCCATTAAGATGCCAGTCTATTGTGAAGGTTACCACCTTTTTGATCCCCTCTTCTGTGGTATTGTCTTATGTGTATAGCAGTCTGATAGACTTCATGTTGATCTTGTATCCTGCCACTCTGCCATATTCCTCTATTGCTTCCAGTACTCCCCCTTGTGGAGCTCGGGGGTTTTCTATATATAAAATCATATCATCTGTGAATAACAATAGTTCCACCTCTTCCTTCCCCAGGTGAATACTTTTGATGTCTTTTCTTTCCCTTATGCTGTTAGCTAAGACTTCCAGTATGATGTTGTGTTAGTCTGGGTACTTTAGAGAAACAAATCCACAGAAACTCAGATGTGTAAGAGAGAGTTTTATGTAAAGGTTAAGTGCATATCAAGAAAACATCCCAACCCAGTGCTGGCCGAACCCACGAGTCCAACATTAACCCCTATGTCCAACACCAATCCACAAAGTTCTCCTCCATCTCACACAACACACACTATGATGCTGACTTCAGGAGGAAAGCTGAATCAGCGAATGTGTAAGCATCTCAGCAATGGCAGGGGTCTCCACACGGCTGCTCCAGCACCCAGGGCTGCATCAGGGTAGGTCCACGTGACTTCTCCTCAGAGATGTCTTGCAGGAAGTGAGCCTGGCCAGCTAAAGCAGGGAACTGGCTAAGGCAGCTGCACTCTGGTCCAACCACCACAAAGCAAGAGACCTGAGAACTCGAAAGGCGAGGCTCATAGAACCATTTATCTCTCTGCCCTTCAATTAATCCCACATGTGTTTATTGGCCAGGTTGTGGCAATAAATTAACTACCTCAGATGTTAAACAATAGTGGGGACAAGTGGCATCCTTGTCTGATCCCCTTTTTCAGTGGGATTGTTTTCATCCTTTCTCCATTGACTACCACGTTGGCTGTTGGTTTTTTATATGTAGCCTGTATTATATTGAGGAATTTTCCTTCCATTCCTATCTTCTTGAGTATCTTAAATAGGAATTGGTTTTGGATGTTGTCAAATGCATTTTCTGCATCTATCGATATTATTATGTGGTTCTTATAGGTTTTCATGTCAATGTGGCAAATGATACTAATGGTCTTTCATATGCTGAACCATGCCTGCATCCTTGGTATGAATTCCACTTGGTCATGGTGAATTATTTGCTTTATATACTTTTGTATTCTATTGGCCAGGATTGTGTTAAGGACTTTTACATTGATGTTCATTAGGGATATCGGTCTGTAGTTTTCAGTTCTTGTGGGATCCTTGCCTGGTTTTGGTATTGAAGCTATACTAGCTTCCTAGAAAGAGTTTGGGGTTTGAAAATTATGATGGCAACAAATTTACAAATGTGCTTGACACAATGGATGGAAGTATGGATTGCGATAAGAGTTGTACAAGCCCCAATAAAATAATTTTAAAAAATGCCAGAGACCATTCCAATTGATAACTAGGCACCATCTAGTTTCTTCACCACACTTTGCTGTAGCACCCTTATCTTCAGTGATCATTTCATAAAGGTGAGTATGTAGTAGGGACATGATGTAAGAGCTAATTTTTCTTAGGTTGGAGCTTGAATATAGTGCAAGCCCCAAATCCACTCCTGGATCTATGCCTTTTTTAAAAAATTGCTTTAATTTAGGAGCCAATACATATGTCATATCATTCCATAATACAATCATGCCCAACATAATTGTGCAAATTCATCCATAATCATACATGGTTCCCAAAATATGCTTTTCTTCCCTGGGCTTCTTGACATCTCCTTCTTATCTCCCGCATCCCTTTATATCCCCCTTCCCCAAAACCCTGTTATAGTCTCTTTCCCTGAAGCCTCAGTATCCCTGAGTTTCATTTACCGAGTAATAAGGCAACAAATAAGGCCTCTAATGTGGGTATGTGGGGTAAGTGGAGGGAGAAGGCAAAAGAGTAGGTATAAATTATAGTAGTAGTAGTAAGTGCCCATCTTGGTAAATCCAATAGAACGTTAGATATTGGCAAAGGGAATTTTAGGATGTGTAGTAGTTAATGTAAGGATGTATTTTATTAGGAAAGGGGAATCCTGAGACAATGGTGGGTGGGGCAGAAGGAGAGTGTAAGAAAGTAATCAGCATGGGAGACAAGGTTTGTGTATACCTATGTTTGGAAGAGAAATATAATTAAATCTAGGAAGAGAAAGAGAAGAATAAGAAGGAGAAGTTCTGAAAGGAAAGAAGAGAAGTTGAGAGGAAAAAAAAAGAAAACAACAAAGATAGGGTGGGGGGGCGGGGGGGTTGGCAAGAGAAAGGATAGGAGCTTGGTTTGAATGTGGTTAAAGATGCAAAGATGTATACTGTTCCAAGTGCAAGCATGTGTGTGAATCTGTGCGTTTGGAGGCCTGGGTTTGTCTGTGTCTAGTACAAAGAAAAGTGTGTGTGTGGTGGGGGTGGGGTCTTAAAAAAAAGGTCTGGTTTGTTTAGAGGCTTCTGAGAGGTAAAAATCTTAGGAACTTGTCCAAGGATCTCTTACACCAGATCTCCTCTCAGCTTCCTCCTTCAGGGTCAGGGGATTCTCTCCTGGGCAGTTGGAGAGGGGGTGTGGTAGAAGGGTTTAACCCATCTGCTCCTTTTTGGGAGATGGGTGCAACCCCAGGTCTATGGGGAGAGAGCTCAGGTGCAAAAGGGGACACCGATCGGTTTATAATATAATAAGGGTGGAATGTTGAAACCAAAGAGTAAAGAGCTTACTTTTGATTGGGGGGGGGGGGTGTTTCCTTAAGTGCCATGTGTATGAGATACTGATAGGTTCTAACCCAAAGAAACCAAGCTGTCTGGGTGAGTGTCGTCTGCTTGAGAGGGAGCAAAGCTGACAGGGTGTGTGCTCAGAAAGAGGGTCCTTAAGAGTCAAAAAGGAACAGTGAACAAGAGGAAGACCTTTGACGCGATGGGCTGACACAGTGGCTGCATCGATGAACTCAAATATAAGAATAATTATAGGGATGACATGGAACTGGGAGTGTTTTCTTCAGTTGTACAGAAGGACAGAGGGCATCAAGGAGTCAGAACTGACTTCAGGGCACTTAAAAGCAACAGTAATCGATAGGTTGATCTTGACAACTGAAGAACATACACTAAAAGATATATAAATATATTCACTTGTTCAACTATCTATCAGAGATTATCCTCCTATGAATATAGATATTAAAGAGTGATAATGATAATAATAATGTTTTGATGTGCATTGAAAAGTGGTACCTGTTTGTCATTATGAGCCATTGTACTTACTTCACGTTTTTTAGTTCAGTAGGCTAGAACTGAGTTGGTTAGTGTATTAGTCTAGGTACTTTGGAGAAACAAATCCACAGAAACTCATGTATAAGAGAGAGCTTTATATAAAGGTTAAGTGCGCATCAAGAAAACATCCCAACTCAGTGCTCCCCAAGCCCACAAGTCTAACATTAACCCATTAACCCATATGTCCAACAAAAATCAACAAAATCCTCCTCCATCTCACAAAACAGACGTAATGATGCCGACTGCAGGAGGAAAGCCGAGTAAGTGAATGTGCAAGCATCTCAGCACTGGCAGGGGTCTCCACACGGCTGATCCAGCACCCAGGGCTGCATCGGTATAGGTCCATGCGGCTTCTCCTTGGGGATGTCTTGCAGGAAGTGAGCCTTGCCAGCTGAAGCAGGGAACTGCTAAGGCAGCTGCACCCTGGTGCGACCATCAGAAAGCAAGAGACCCGAGAACTAGAAAGGCGAGGCTCACTGAGTCATTTATCCCTCTGCCCTTCAATTAACCCCACATGTGTTTATCGGCCAGGTTGGCACAATAAACTAAATACCTCAGTTAGTAACTGCAGGTTGTATGTAAGTAGGGCTTTTATAACTGTATTCCCACTTAAAAAATATATTCAGCTGTGGCACTTTGTGTACATGGACATAGTTTACACAAAAAAATAAAAGTCAAATATATTGATATATCACTTATAGACAAAAGGAAGCTAGTTAAATATGTTGATAAACAATATAGTTTTCAGGCACAATAAAAATATAGAAAATAACAAAATGTATATATCAGGTTTTTAGTGATTTCCTTAGATTACTTATTTTTTAGATTACACAGGAAATTCATTATTAAAGAGATACTTTCTTATTAGTATTATAAAAGGTTAGGCAATGACCCCTGGTTTTGTAGTGGGTTACACATTGATCTGTAAACCCATCATTTAAAACGATAGTCATCAGTTCAAACCAAGAGTCACTCTGAGGGAGAAAGGGACTTCTGTAAAGATTTGCAGTTTCAAAAACCCTAAGAAGCAGTTCTCCTCTGTCCTATACAGTCACTATGAGTAAGGATCTATTTGACAGTAGTGGGTGGAAACAGTTAGTTATGCTTCTTTCCATTTAATTTTAACTCTTTTACTTTGACGTTGTACCAGAGCTCTAAGTAAATGACAACCAATAATGATTCTGAATTAATTTCTGAAATTTAACTTTTCAGCAACCTTGTTGCAGTGTGTCTCCCACTCTTTTTGCTTTCTACTTTGTCTTCACAGATTCAGTGACACATACTTCTATGACGCTTCAGGAAGTGGTAAGCAGGCTGTGGTGTAGAGGAAGAGGCTGGTCTGAAAAGATGACAACAGGAGGCAATTAAACTCCTCCAGGGGTCAAAACAACCAGTAGGAATGAGTAGGCTGAGATATGGTGATGAGATCATGAGCATGCATGTCAGCAAGTCACCCTAGGATGTGGTGTTTGAAAAAAAGAACTTTTATTATTTCATAAACTGAAAAGCAAGAATGTGGATATTACTTTAAGGATTCGGGTGTGCCTGACCCAAGATGTGGAATTTTCACTTGCCTCTTATACATAAGAAAGGTGGATGTTGAGTAAGGAGTATAAAGGAGAATTGATGCATTTGAACTACAGAGCTGGTGAAGAATATTGAGGTACCAGGGACTTCCAAAAAAACAAGTAACTCTGTCTTGGAAGAAATATAACCCAGGTGCTCCTTAGACTGCAATGACAGAGAGAGCTCATCTCATGAATGTGTTCTCAGAAGCCCTCAGTCCGTAGAAAAGGGCACTAAGCTCAGTAGAGAGACAGCTAAGAAGAGGAAGACCCTCACCAAGATGAATTGACACAGTTGCTGCAACAATGGACTCAGGAAAAAGAGCAATCGTGAGGCTGCTCCAGGACCAGGCGTATTTCATCCTATGGCCCAGAGTGTCTCAGTGAGTTGAAATGGACTCAACCGCTCTTAACAACAACAACAACAACAACATTAGATAGACTTGCTTTGCAGTCACCCGAACACTAAGAAAGGGCAAATCCTCACAGCTGGACTAATACAAACTATCATAATAAAGGGAGAAAAATAAATTTGCCAATGATTTTATTCTACTTGGATCTATAATCAGTGCCCAGGGAAGTAGCAGTTAATAAATCAAATGACAAATTATTTGAATGAATTTTTTGTAAAAGATCTTTTCAAAGGTTTGAAAAGTAAATGTTTTTTGACAATTCAGTACACCTGACTCAGTCTATGGTCTTTTCAGTCACCTCATATGCTTGTAATGATTGAATAGAAAAATGACAGGCACATTGATGCACAGAATTGTGTTATTTCAGAGAATATTAAATATATCATGACTGTCAAAAATGAGCAAATAATTCTTAAATGAAATACACGCAAAAGGGTTTTGTTTTGTTTTGTTGATGAAAGGCTAGTTAGACTTTGGTTCAGCTACATTGGACATTTCATTAGGAAAGACCAACCTCTAGAAAAGGACATTATATTCTGTAAAGTAGAGGGTCAGCCACAGTGAGCAAATCTGCAGTAAGATGGAATGACAATGAATGCAAGCATTCATGAGGATGGCACAGGGGAAGGCATTTTTCTTTTTCTTTCTTTGTTTACTCACACTTTTATTGGCACGTAATCCACATA
The DNA here is from genome assembly GCF_000313985.2 of Echinops telfairi. Lineage (NCBI taxonomy): Eukaryota > Metazoa > Chordata > Mammalia > Afrosoricida > Tenrecidae > Echinops > Echinops telfairi. The sequence continues at coordinate 21,680,671 of NW_022111368.1, read as the reverse complement.
TCATACAATTAAATTGTTCAGTCATATCAAGAATAATTGTCCGGTCCTTACCACAGTCAATTTTATGACATTGGCTTTCGTCCGTCCCCCCTCCCCCCCATGATTAAATCTCCTTTAAAATGAGTTGTTATCACATTCCATTCTAGTGCTCCCTTCCCCTCCAGCCTTCATTGTTTACTCCCAAAATCCCCTTACTCTCTTCATCTTCCCTCACCCAACCCCTACATCCCCCATAAGCCCTTGCATCAGTTTTTATCTCCATGCATCTACTCCTTCGTTGTTTCACAAAATGATAAACACAACAGAAACAATGAAGAACAAAATCAAAATAAAGTGGTAAAGATAAAATAACAGTAATGTAAAGGTAAAGATTAAAATACAAGCAATGAGTAAGACACAAAAGGTCACCATCAACATTTTAAAAACAAGGGAAGAAGTTTTTGTCATGGGATAAGCAAGAGATCCTTGCATCTGGGACAAATTCAGGTTGGGTCTAGAGGGAGGTCAATTGACCAAGTATCAAGTTTGATCCAGCAGTCAGGCTGTTCCATACCTGTGCCTATGGCTAGAGGGGATCTGCCAGGGGCTTAGCTACACTGTAGATGGGTTTTGTATTCCCAATGCCTTGATAGCCTTCCACAAATTGGGTGTTCACAATTTCAGCTCTGATGCTTATCCCTTCATCATATTTGACTTTTGTTATTATCTTGTTTGATCATACAAGCTGGTGTGCTTCTTCCATATGAACTTAATTGACTCCTCACTTAATGGCTGCTTGTTTGAATATAAGCCTTTAAGACCTCAGACGCTATTTCTATTGATAGTTGGGCACCATCTACTCTCTTCATCACACTTTGCTGCAGCACCCTTATCCTCAGTGATCATTTCATGAAGATGAGTATTGAGCAAGGCCATGGTATCAGAACTAACTCTTCTTGGATTAGGGCTAAAGTTAAGTAGTACCCCAGAATCTATCTGCTTGCGCCTGGTATATGTATGACTGAGGTTTGCTTTGGCAGTTGTCTTATGACAAAAATCAACCCCCCATAAGAATAAGTACACCAGCACAAGTGACAAACTAACCAGCAAACAAACAAACAAACAAAGGGATTTTGAAATAAAAAATAAATCAAAGTAAAAAAGCATTAAAAAAAACACTAAAAGAAGGCAAACAAAAACCCATATGAACAAAAAATACAACATTGTCAATCATCCCCCTGGGGTATAAGGCGATTGTGTTGATGACATTCATTTTCCCAATGATATAGCACTTGTGACACTGTTGGTATGAGGAGTCTATGCGAGTATGGATCCACCTTGAGTCCAAGGGCATGAGTTATTGCCCTACACAGGATGACCTCCTATTCTATTGAGCTCTATTTACCCTAAGTATAGTACTTGGGTTCAGGGAGACACTTCCTGGCTCAGTTCTTCCTCTGAAGATTCCTACCCAATAGATAGAAACCTGTCATACCACTGTGAGAGGAGGCATCAATGTTGTAAATATATGGTGATTCTAGTTCCCTTTCCATTGGGCACCCACTGAACTGGGGGTTTTCCCCACAAGATCCAATAACTGCCACTTTCACAGTCCCAGGCAGCCACTCTCTGCTTCCTCTCCATTCCGAACACCCCATTCCTCAGTGCAAGTGTGCAGGCAACTTCACAGCAGAGCTCAGTTCAATTAGCCAGGCCTCCATGTTTAGTCCTTGTGTCGGGCCATGCTCCCTTTATGGCCAGTGTCCAAGGTCATCATGCTGTTTAGACCATGGTGTTGTTCAGTGAGGGTTAGGTAGAATCGTATTCATAGAGTCTACCCAGGAACATAACATCTGGTCCATTCCTCCCCTAGGTTCCCTATGGCCATTGTTTACTTCCCCTTCCAGATGTGAGGTACTTCTCCCCAATCACCCACCATGCTCACTAACAGAAGTATTAGCATCTCTTCTGAAATGTACATGTTCCCTCCCTTGGTCTTAACTTGGTTTTCCGGCAAGGATCTCCTTCCATTCCTATGGAGGGCTTCTTAATTTGCCCCAGTCTTGTCTTGAAATTTTATAACCTCAAGTGAATGGCCATCTCCCCTATGCCCGCTCTGGAGGGAGTGGACCCAGACAATGTGAAGTCTCCCCCTTCAGGTTGGTTCTTGAGAAGTGCACAAAAGAGAGGTGAGGTATAGTTCTAGGACAGTAGGCCACTGGATAGGGCATATTTCATTCTTGTATACATAGCAGTCACTGTGAGTCAGAACCAATTTATATTAACAATTAATATCAAAGGGCATATCTTGTGTATTCACTAAAATACGCTCCCTTATACTGAACCTCACTGCCATCAAATAAATTCTGATTCAATTTCTTTATTGCAAATATCTTTTTTCAAGAACATAAGCTGTGACTGTACAGATAGCCCTCACAGGTAAAGTACATAGGAATCAAATAGACTGTATCTGCAGGAAGAGATCCTA
>NW_022111368.1:21670972-21677726 GCF_000313985.2 Echinops telfairi | reverse complement strand
TCAGGTGTTAGGACATGATCAAGAACCAATAGTACTGAAGGAAAAAGTCCAAGCAGCGCCAAATGCATTAGTGAAAAATTGAATCCTTACCAAATGAAATGTTTCAACCCACTGATGAGGCACTGGAAGCACTTTGCCAAGAAAGTTGGAAGACCGACTACTTGGAAGAGATCTATATTTGTACCTATTCCAAAGAAAGGTAATGCAACAAAATGTGGAAATTAGCAAACAATACCATTAATATCACATGCAAGTGAAATTTTCTGAAGCTAATTCAAGAATGGTTGCAACAGTCCATTGACAGAAAGCTGTCAGAAATTGAAGCTGGACTTAGAAGAGCACTTAGAAGGATATCATTACTGATATCAGATGGATCTTGGCTGAAAGTAGAGAACACCAGAAAGATGTTCGCTTGTGCTTTATTGTCTATACAAAGGCATACAACTATGTGGACCCCAACACACTATTGCTAGTTAGGGAAAATGGGAATTCCAGAATGCTTCAGAACATTTCGTTGTGTTTATGAGGAACATGTACATGGATCAAAGGCAGTCATTCGAACAGAACAAGGGACTACTGCACTGTTTAAAATCAAGAAAGGTGTGTCTTAGGGTTATATCCTTTCACAATACTTACCAATCTGTATGTTGAGGAAAGAATACATGAAGCCAGATTACATGGCGAAGAGTTTGGCATCAGGAATACTAGGAAGGCTCACTAACAACTTTTAATATGTAGATGACACAACTTGCTTGCTGAAAGCACGGAGGATTTTAAGCACTTATTGATAACAATCAAAAATTGCCTTCCATATGGATTAAAAGTCAATGTTAAAAACAAAAATCCTCACAATTAGACAACAGATAGCATCATGATAGATAAAAGCTTGGAGTTGTCAAGGATTTCATTTTGCTTGGAATCGCAATCAATGCTCATGGAAGTCAAGACACCAAAGGATTTGTGCCATTAGGCAAAGTTTCAGCACAATAAATCTTTAAAGTGTTGAACAAAGTTGTCACTTTGTCCACTAAGGTGTACCTAACCCAAGCAATGGTATTTTCAACCACCTCATGTGCACGGTAAAGTTGGACATTGAAGAAAGAAGAAGTAAAAAGCATGTGAATTATGGTGTTGGTGAGGGATATTGAAAGTTCCATGAATTTGCAGAATAACAAATTTGTCTTAGAAGAACTACATCCAGAACGTTCTTATAAACAAGGATGGAGAAACTTTGTCTCAAGTACTTTGGACAAGTTATCAGGAGAGACTAGTTGTGATAAGACCCTGGATAAGGACATCATAGGTGCCATCAAGTTAGCTCTGACCCACAGCGACCCTCTGTACAACAGAATGAAGCACTGCACGGTCGTGCGCTGTCATCCCAACTGTCCCTATGTCTGAGTCCACTGTTGCAGCCACTGTGTCCTTCCAGCTCATTGAAGGACAAAACATGATGTTCTTCTCCATGGACTGGTCTCTCTTGACAATATGGCCCAGGCCTGTAAGAGGAAGCCTTGCCATCCTTGTTTCTAATTAGCACCCTGGGCTTACTTCTTCCAACACATCTCAGTTTGTCTTTATAGCACTCCACAAGACTTTCCTTATTTTGTGCCATCACCACAATTCAAATGCATCCCGTCTTCTACCGTTTTCCTTATTCAATGCCTGACATTCACATGCATATGATGCAATGGAGAATATCATGGCTTGGGTCAGGCACATCCTAGTCCTTAAAGTAACAGCTTTGTTCTTCAACACTCTCAAGAGTTGGTAAGGAGATTAAGCCTATGACTGATGAACCTAATCAATTACCACAGCAGAAAACACATCAAGTTAGAGTAAAAGAGGACAGAGATAGGATGAAAGGAAGGTAAGCTGTCTGCCACTTTGCATCGTACAGGCCAGAAGGAGACCAACATGAGAAACAAGAACGCAAACAACAGAGAAAGCATCTGTGGACAAGCTGGGAGATCAGCAGAACTTTGAGAAGGAGCATAGGAAGCAGGGCCGACCTGATTTCAAGGGCTGGAGACATGATCTCCTAGGTCTCAAAAGCTGGACCCACAGCCTTCCGATTTCCAAGGGGGAAAGCACACCCTTCTAGCATCAAAGGGTGCAATCATGTCCTCCCAGGTTTCAAAGTTTGAAGCCACAGCGCTTTAATTTTATTCGGAGCAAGAAGAAAGGGTGAATGTTCCAGTCAGAGAGAGTGAGACTGCCAGGTCCAAAGACTAAGTGAATGAGTATATCTCCCAAAGTTGAGACACCATGGATTCCATGCCTAGGGAATAAGCAAGTGGAGCCTGGTGGGGTGAGTGTGGTCAGGTTGACAATCAAGTAGACCAGAAGAATGGGGTTAGCAAAAGCAGAAGGAACAGGGTTCCTATCTCAGTGGTCTTGGAACGTGTGGCTGAAGCCATAGGTTGAGGGGTTTCCAACTAGACTCCAGAGAGTATGGCCACAGCCCAGAGGCTATAGGGTCAGACCACTACCCAGATGGCTTTTGCTTGTTTGTTTGTTTTTTGTTTTTTACCCAGATGTTTTTAAACAAATGAGGGTTATGTGATAGGTTTATTGTGCCAACTAGGCCATTAGGAACATGTGGGTGGTGTTTAAGCAGGTCACAGCTTGATTGGAGGACTGCCAAAATAAAGACAGTCAGCATCCCATCTCCCTCTTTCTCTCTGGTGATTAGACAAGCTGTGCTGCTGCTTTCGTTAATTCTCTGCCTCAGCCTGTGTGCGACACTACCCATGGGCAAGTCAACTCATGGATCATGTCCCTACAGCTTCAGACTCCTCTGAGACCTGCTTTGCCATGGTGCTGGTGCACATATTGCTTGAGCTTGAGGGTGGCGGATTCTGTAGCTGTGCTTGAGTTCTAGATTCCCATCAGGGCCTGCTTCCCTATGCTCCTGTGCTGCAGATTCTTGCTGACCCACCCTGCTGTCTGCGGGCAGAATCTGCCTTCCTCGCCTGAGGGAAAACTCTACTGTCTGCTTCTTTGACCTTGGACCCAGCAGCCCCTTATAAGTTGAAGGACTTCCAGAATATTAATTGTTCCACAAAAATGAGCTGAAATGAGCCCTCCTTATTACTGTGTGGACTAATTAGCTGTTATATTCCTTCTCTTTGTATAAATCAATCAATCTATCTATCTATCTATCATCTATCTATCTATCTATCTATCTATCCATCTATCTACATACATACTCAGAGAACCCTGCCTAACATAGATTATAAATGAGGATTGTTTTTAAGCCTTGAAAGCTAATGAAATTTGGGATTTACTTGGTGCTGATATTTACCTCCTCCAATTCCTCCCATTTGTAATGAAAAATGTCTATTTTTGTGCCCTCTCCATCATTATACTTTGGAGTACATAGGTTCATAGTGAAGAGGAATTTTACCCATATTTCATTTAGATGATTCAGAAGATGAGATTTTGGCATTGGTATTTATTTAAAACTTGTGGAGTGATATGATGAGATGGTATGTCTTGTACATGGGAAAAACTTGGCTTTGCGGAGAGCGGGAGAAATGATGGCATGTTATGTATTAATTTGTGACCCCTAAAAACATATGCACTTACTCCTAACCTCCATACTTGTTTTTATAATTCCATTTGGGAATGGGTATTGTTATGTTAATGTGGTTGTATTAGTGTGGAGTGTGTTTTGAATCAATTTGAGCTAAGCAATAGCACATTAAGCATGCAGAGGTGAGGGAGGGAAATAGGTGCCAAGATACTTGAAGATTGATGATGCATAGACACTGAAGAGACAGGGACCTCTCTCCAGAACCAATCCAGAGAAAGCTTTCCTAAGAGTTACATCCTGCACTTGGAATTCTGGTCTCCTAAACTGTGAGAAAATTTGTCTGATTGTGGTATTTTCTGTTATAGCAGCATTAGCTGACTAAAATAACTGGGATAGTGTTCTTTGAGATAATACAGGGAGCTCATATCTTTAGATGAGAAATTAAGTAAAACGGTTAATGATATTTGCTTTTCATCTAAGTCTGATGAATAGTCCAAAGCAATTGGATTTCATTTTAGGTAATTTTAACATGAAACATGCTGTGCTCAGAAATGTTCCTATGGACACAAAACCAAATAAAACTAAAATCCTGGTGGGGGTAAATATATAGGTAAGGATAAAATAACTTACCTCTATTCTGAACACAGGGGAAAAATAGTGAAGTGATTCTTACAAATAAAACTATGACATCATCTCTGTGGTGCTGGAGGAACATGGTTAAAGAAAGAACCTGAGATTTGGGCCACAGGAAATCCCTCTGCAGAAAAGAGGACTCGAGGAACACACATACCTGCACTCAGCATGAAGTGCATGATTAAAACCACTGGCAGATGTAGCCCAGAGAAAACACACCAGGCTCCAGCACAGAAGCAACAAGAACCCTGCTCTGTAGCAGATGATACATCAAACTCTAAGGTGCCTTTTCAACTCAGTATGTTTAAACGGTTTGAAGGAGATGATTAGAAATAAAGTAAAATTTGTACTTTAACACATGTGGTCCTTCTTAATTTTGATTAATTTAGGGAAGCAATTTTCTTTCTAGATCCAATGAGTTTATCTACCTCACAATACATCCTCCTTTTATTTTAGTAAGTTTATTTCCTCCCCTCCAAATGTTGTGTGAAATATAGTGAAATGATATAATGTGGATATAAAACAAATACACAAATAGTCAATGTGGAGAATAAAATTGTTTAGAAGTGGTTAAATATGACAAAGTTCTAAATGTTATAATGAAATGGGTTTTTTTATTCCAAAAACATTTATTGTTAAGTACTATGACAAAGTACATAACTGAATGTTTTACACTCTCTTGAAGTGTCATCATTGTAACAACGTAACATGTAATGTTACCGCTATTGCATGCCTATTTTATGATAGGCTTCAACTAAGAATTCACCGCCAGTCTGTCACTTTGTTGTACTGTGGTGGTTTGCATGTTGCCTAGATTACAATCAGTCTCACTGCTAAATCAGGTATTAGCATGGCCATTAGCATGATGGATAGCTTTCAGTGGAGCTTCCAGACTAAGACACACTACAAAGAAAGGCTTTGAAATCTATTTCAGAATTCAGATAACTTGGTTTTGTAAATCACAACAAAATAGTGTTCATTAGAGTGCTGGGAGATGAAGTAGGAAATGATCAAAGTACAGGTATAACTAGGGAGGAACTTCACACATACAAATGACCATGAAGATTGTACAAGACAGGACAATATTTTAATCTCTTATACAAATGATATCCATGAAGCAACCCCAACTGAAGGGCAACTAACAAGGTAAACTATAGAGAATTACCACTACCAGTAGGTATTTTGAAAACACAATCGAATCAAAAGGGCCAGTAAAAAAAGTAGTACAAAGCCAACAATAATATAAAAAAATGTTTTAAAAGACTGAGATTCTAATAGTGATCAAAGGATTTTGACTTTCAAGCTAAAATACACTAGTAGAACAAGGCCATACCGTTCTTCATCTAGAGAGGGGTGCAGTGTGTGCCATCGTAGTTTGAAGCTTACTATGACATATTTCTGACCAAGCTAGTCACCAATGCTTTGATGCATCCCAAAGTCTCTCTATAAAAGGTTAACTGTGCTTAATTAAATAATAGTAGATCTAAATAGAAACTTTCTATCTGGTAAATAGGTGTAGGGCGTTATGTTGAATGAAGAAACGTAATCCACTACTCTGGTCTGTTCCAGGCCATATTGCCTTTTGGATTGTGTTTTTGCCTTGAACTGGAATTGAATTCTTTTTTCACCTTTCTCCTTGGTAAGCTGGCTGTAATACTACGTGCAACGATTGCCAGCTTTATGCTTAATAATGTGCATCCATTTTCTGAGCATCAGCCATGTGCCAGCCAATGTCTTAAGGGTAATCTATACACATTATGCAAACTTCCTATAATAAGATTATGTGATGCATATTTCACATGTGGTTTACAAAGGTGGAAACTGATTATCAGAGACGCCGGGTAATTTGTCCAGGTCTGTGCAATTACTTGGTGATTGAGTCACACAAAGCTCCGGTCATCTGCTATTCAAGATAATCGCTACAATTTTGCCTGCCTCTGGAGAATGGTGGGGGTGGGGGTGGGGATGTTAGCAACTTTTCCTTTATTCATAAAGACTATAGTGCAAGATTTCAACACATATGAGTATATGAGAATATATGTGTACATGTGTACGAGAAGGTATGATGCATTTTACTCAAATAGCTTCTTATTTTATCCTGTCATCTCACTTAATCAACATTTATGCTGAGCAAATAATCTGTGAAGCCGGATGAGGTGCTGAAGAACATGGCATCAAGATTGGCGGATTGCTTATTAGCAACTTTTAATATGCAGCTGTCACAATCTGACTTGCCAAAAATGAGGAGGACTTCAAACACTTGTTGAACATCAAGAATTTCAGCATTCAAAATTGACTACAAGTCAATATAAAGAAAACCAAATACTTCACAGCTGGACCAATAGGTAACAGAATGATAAACAGAAAAAAGAACAAAGTTTCCAAAGATTTTATGATGCTTGGATCCATAATCAATGCTCATGGAAGCCTCAGTCAAGAAATCAAAGGTTACCTTGCATTTGGGTAATTTTGCTGCACAAGATCTCTTTAAAGTGTTGAATAGCAGGGGCTGACCCCAATCCCAACTACGTGGACACCTGCCCCTCCCCCCAGAAGAATTTATTTCAGAGGACAGCACTGAAT
>NW_022111368.1:21661140-21668036 GCF_000313985.2 Echinops telfairi | reverse complement strand
GGATCTACATATGACCTCCTCCTTGAGGGACAGACAACAGAAAAGTGGGTGAAGGGAGATGTCGGACAGTGCAAGATATGACAAAATAATAATTTATAAATTATCAAGGGGTTATTAGGAAGGGGGAGCGGGGAGGGAGGGGAAATGAGGAGCTGATGCCAGGGGCTTAAGTGGAGAGCAAATATTTTGAGAATGATGAGGGCAATGAATGTACAACTGTGCTTTACACAATTGGCATATGTATGGATTGTGATAAGAGTTGTATTCAGAATATCATTTAAAAAAACTAGCGACTATAACAAAGTAACACAGATAAAAAACTTCAATGGAAAAGAAAGCAGGAAATAATAAAAACTAGGACACATTGAAAATGGATCAAAAAGGTGATCAACTTATAAGGAGATCAACTCATATATTTCAACCCAAATGCATCTGCATTAGTCCAACCCCTAATGCATTCTGCATAATAGCAAGACCATTGACATCCCTGGTGTATGCTCAGAGGGGATTCACCAGGTAATTAATCCACACATATTTCCCCTTCACTTTCATTTTTTAAGTGAAAACATTTTAAAATGGATCAAATGGAAGAGCAAAAGATAAGATACTACATTTCAACCTAACTACATCTGCCACAATCAACCCTACAATGCTTTCTGTCTCACAGCAAGGCCATTCACATCCCTCAAATATGATCAGAGGGGATTTTCTAGAGTCTAGAGGCTTAATCTAGTATGCATCCTGCAAATCGATTTTGGGCTTCCCCTGTTGTGTAAGTCTCGGTGGACTAGAGAAACAAATTCATCAACACTCGTGTGTAAGAAAGAGCTGTATATACAAGAGCAATTGAATATTGAGAAAACATCCCAGCTCAGTCCAGATCAAGCACATGTGTCTGATACCAATCTACAAATTCCTTTTCAGACTCACACAGCAATACAATGATGCCAAATGCAGGAAGATCACAGGCTAGTGGGTGGAAATTCTTGTGGATTCAGTGGCAGTGGATGCATCTCATCCATAGCTCCTGGGCTCTAGCGTAGCTCCACGTATCTTCTTGACATAGATGTTTCACAGGGAGTGAGCCTGTGTCCTACCGCCAGCAAGCTATTTATCTCCTTAGCAGCTCCAAATGAGGTCCTCAAGCTGCGGCCTGATTGACAAGCTAAACTCCACCCCTTTACTCATAAGTCTCAAATTGACAACTGATTATGTAACTACCACCCCTGATTGCTTTTTACAATATTGTTTTTACAAGCCAATCAGGAATGTGTAAGAGTTCCAGTATCTCTGCACACTTTCCAGCACTTATTGTTATGATCTTTTGAATTGGACAATTATTCGTGTAAGATGATACTTCATTATTGTTTTTTATTTCTATCTTCTGGATGACTAGTGATTATTAGCATATCCTCATGTGTTTGTTAGCCAATTGAGTATTGTCCTTTGGTTATATCTATTCGTGTTTTTTGGCCACTTTTTAATGGGATTATTTGCTTTATTTTCCTTATGGTGGTGTTGCAGAATTCTATAGATTTTAGTCATTATTCCATTATCCATTATGTCATTGCTAAAGCTTTTTTTCACAACCAGTGGGCTTACATTTTACTCTTTGGATAAATCCTCTTTTTGTGAATAAGCATTTTATTTTTAATAGATCCCTGTCATTTACTTTGCCTTCCACTGTGTGAGCTTTCTCTATTATAATTGGTAGTCCATGTATGCCCCACAATAGGGCCCTGAAATTTGTCCCAATTTTCTCATTGATTATCCTAATAGCTCTGGGGTTTACATTTATATTTCTAATCCATCTTGAGTTCCTTTTTATGCATGGGACAAGTATGGGTCCTGTTTCATTCTTCTGCAGATGGAGATTCATTTTATCCAGCGCTGTTTGTTGAATAAAGTGCCCTTTTCCTAGTTAATGATTTTTTGGTCCTTGGTTGAAAATTAGTTGTCTGTAGCTGGATGCTTTTATTTCTGGGTTTTCTATCCACTTCGGTTTATCTATGCATATATCATTAGACATACATTACCAGGCTGTTTGGACTACTGTGACTATGTAATAGATTTTGAGGTCAGGTGAACAAGACCTCCTACTTTGTTCTTCTTTTTTGAAAGTTCTTTGCTTATCTTATATCTCTTCCCTCTCCACATAAAGTTGGTAATTAGTCCCCCCGCCATTTCTTTAAAGAATGATGGGATTTGCATTGCATTTGTAGATTGCTTTAGGTAGTACTAATATTTTTACTATATTAAGTCTTCCTATACATGAACATGGGATATTCTTCCATTTGTGTAGCTCTATTTTAGTTCTTGTAATGATGATCTGTAGTTTTATTTGCACAGATCTTGTACTTCTTTCCTAGATTTATACCTAGGTATTTCATCTTCTGTGTGGCTATTGCAAATTATATTTTTGATATCTTTTTGGGGAGCTTTCATCACTGGTATATTTGAATTCAATTGATTTCTTCTTGTTGATCTTGCCAAACCCTTTACCACACCCTTTAATTGTTTTTAATAGTTTTTCATGGGATCCTTGTGGTTCTCTATGTTCTATAGAATCTTTAATGGTCATTTTTTGGAAATTGTATCACTAAGCATTTCCCTGAAGTACCTCTAGATGGCCTTGAACTGTCAACCTTCTAGTTATGAGTCTAGTGAATTAATTGCACCATCCACAGGCTCCTTTGATACCCAGACAGTGGTGCAATGGGTTTCTCTTACATGACCTTTCTGGTCCTAGGATTGTAATTCTCCCATACTTTGTCAAGAAACAATTATGTAGTGGATTGATATGTTTACTATCTGCATAAGTAGCATGCTGGAATTGGTCAATTTACCAGCCACATTAGTATCTTGTAATCCTTCGAGTAAAATTAAGTAGTTTATTATCCATCTATGGGTTGATTTGTGCATCAACTGGTAATTCCACACTTTGAAATCAACAGGAAATATTCCTTCAGAAGGGGCCCATTTCACAGGGTGTTTGAGAGGAGCACTTGATCAAGAAAATCCTGATGCAGAGTATGTTCTTTAGACCTAGAGTCCTTACCTGAGAACTTTCCTTTTTACTTACTGGCATAAAGTCTATTTCAACTCTTCGCACTTCTACAGGGCAGAATAGAACTTCCCCTCTAGGTTGCTGAGTCTGTAACTCTTTAAGAGAGCAGGAAGGCTCCTCTTTCTCCCACAGAGTTGCTCAGAGTTTCAAACTGCTAATTAGCAGCCCCACAGGTAATACACTATGTCAAGAAGGCTCACCTGGGAAAGTTGTGATATGGGTTAAGGGTTGTACCCTTTGGTTATAGCAGTTAAGACAGAGAAATAATTGCGGTAGGCTTGTTGGCCCGTGGAGAAAAGTTGAACATACCTGAGAATAAGCATAAGTCAAAAGTCACCTACAGATTCGCCACCCTAAGGAGGGAAAGCAGTCACAGCCCACAATCTTGCACATGTCTGATTGTTTCAAAGCAAATGGCGTACCTACTGAGAGTGTACCAGTAACATAAGAATGAACATATGTGATGTGAGAAAGAGTACATTTGACCTGCCCTTTGAAGAGTAAGCAGTTCCCTCTCCTACAGATTAGATTGTGTGTAGTAAGGCAAAAATAATTCACTGTTGTTTATCTTTTGCTTTCTATAAAAAATAATGAAAATACCTTTCATTTTTTAAGTACTGACTTTGGATGTATCTGGTGTGTGCATGGATTAATGACACAAGATGATCATGCACTCATGGAATGGCAGATGCCACTCATTGAAGCTCTCAATACTAGTAATCTTACCGCTACCTGAAAGTCTGAGGCACATGCTATATGCAATGTAGGCACAGATCCACCTAACGTTATCCCTAAATTTGTCCCCAATGAGCAAGCTTTTAGAGGTCATGAAGAAATGAGACAAAGACTGGAGCTGCCAGACCTTTGTTGATGCTCAGAATTCATACTGGTTTAATTACCAGACAATTGGTTTTTCTAAAATTGCTAATCTGGCAATTTTTTCTTAGTCACTAAATTATTATGAATTTCTTACCTTTTTGCTATATGCAATCCAACCACAATAACTCCATATCAATATCTCCAAAATTAATTTGTTGGAATAGTGATTTCACAAAAAATGAAGGTATTGCATATACTTTTAGTTTTCCTTCAAAATGTACCCTATTATTAAACAGATAACTCTAATTTTGGGGGTGGATGGATAAAATTGTTAGCAATCTCAGTTTTCTAAAGGCTGTAGGTTAAATCAATGTTAGTCTTAGACAAAAAATCAATTATTATGATGTTTGAGATTTGTGTTAAATGCCAAGCTGAGTTAATGAGCTTCTAAGATAAACAGGTATCTTCTGAGGTAGTGCAAATTAATATGGGAAGATCGGGGACACCAAATTTTGTAATAGACATGTATACTAGTATGTGTTCTTTAGTGTGATGCTCATTCAAATTAATACTTTAGTGCAGGATTTCTAAACTAGAGAAGCATATAGGACAAAATGAAATGCCTTTCTCAATATAGATTGACATCTTCAGGAAAGCTTGGCTTAGGCTGGTTTTGTCTGGATTGAATCTTTCAAGGATCAAAACATAAGAGCTCACCACGCCCACATTTTATTACATTGATAGTGAATGTTGAAGATGAAGAGAAAGATGAAGAGAGTGATGGTGATGAAAACTTATAGCTTCAATATGCACACTTCATTTTCAGCTAATTTTGTGACTTATGCCTTTAAACTTAATCACCTGTATACTGTCTTAAAATGACTATAATTCCCATGATGCTTTAGGAACAATTATAAAATCTACATTTACTGATTTTTCCTTCAGAATGTGTATGAAACCATAGAATGCTGCGTACTCATAATATAACTAGGGATAGAATTCGCTAATCAAAATCACACGAGAAACCTGGGTTGTATTACTCTAGAAAACCCATGACCCCGTTACTTGCTTTCTCACTTGGAAAGAATTCCTGTGAAAGATGATCATGAGGTATTTTCACATATGCTGCATTTGATGCACAAAGATGGGATGATCTCCCTTTCGAATTATGAAAGAAGAAAGCTGGGCATTTGAACTTACGTTTTTCTCATATCAACAACAAAAATAACATCTATTAGCCTAAGCGTTGTATTTGTAAATCAGACTACATATACAATATCATGGGCTTGTCCAACAATCTGTTACATTGACAAAGGGATTCCATTTTCAAAGATCTCATTGCATACATTTCCATCTTATTTTGTGATACAATAACTGTGATATATATTACCACTCCTGTTTGACAGGTGAAGGGACTCTGGCACAGAGAGCCGGAGAGCCTGTCAACAGCATCGATTAGGATCAAAGGCACAGCTTCTCATGGTATGGCTGGTGCCTCACTCATTGTTTTCCAGTCATTGCTTGGATTTGAGGAGATTTCTCTGTAGAAATGGGGAAAACAGGAAAATAAAGTTATATTGAAAAATAGACAAAAATAGCCTAACATCCATCATCCAGCATAATGCTTAAGCTCTTACTTCATTATCACACTTTCTGTATTTTAAGAAAGCTTGCAGGAAATATTTATTTTTGATTGTCTTGTTAGGTTTGAGCTTTCAACCCGAAAGTAAACGGGACTCACTGAAGGAATGTACTATGTTTATAAGGAATCCCTTCTACTCTGTCCCATCAGGCCACCTTGAGTCAAAACCAATTCAGTGGTAGTTGAGTATAATGAAGAATATATATTTTTATGTTAATTGGGTTTATAATTCTTTTTAAAAAAATCATTTTATTGGGGGCTCGTATAATTCTTATCACAATCCATACATGCATCCATTGTGTCAAGCACATATGTACATTTGTTGCCATCATCATTTTCAAAATATTTGCCTTCTACTTGAGCCCTTAATATTGGCTCCTCATTTCCCCCCCTTGCTCCCCAATCCCCCTTCCCTCATGAAACCTTCATAATTCATAAATTATTATTATTTTGTCATATGTTACACTGTCCGACGTCTTGCCCCAGCCTCTTCTCTACTGTCCATCCCCCAGGGAGGAGCCTATAGGTAGAAAAATATTTTATTTTAAAGGTGGGGGATTTGAAATTTCCCTCAGCTTAACGCATTGAACTTGCAAAGTCTGGAGTGTTCTTAAAGGAGCCCTGCAGCATCGTGACAGCTGCCTTGCTTAGGCAGTGTTACAAAGCTGTCTTCGTGTGTTGATAAATGCTTAACCAGTACCCCACTCCATAATAAGCCTCCGTCCAAAGTCACTTAGCTTTAACACTATGTGCCAACAAATGTTGCTTTCCCAATTAAGCTCCTGGAGGCACCTGGCTCTGTGAGCAATCCTCCTACCAGAAGACACTGGGCTTTAATCTCCCCGGGGCTGGGAAACCCACTGTTTCTCACAGGTTCTGCTTCTGGATTCTTCTGTTACCATCCTTCAGTCATTCCGCTGCCAAGTCTGACATTTGTTGGAGGAGTTCGATGGGGAGGGGCCTCAGGGTCCAAAGGACACTTCAGTCCCGGTTCTTTTTTCTTCTCAGACTTTTTATTTTGAATTGGACGACCGGATCAGAGAAGATCATTGTTGTGCATTCACAGATTCATGCCCATTCTGGTTTACCTCGTCCGCTGCAGCCCCATCAATGCAACATCACTCATCCCACCTCCTGCCTGGGCTTTCTACCCCTGTTTCTCTTATTTGCGAAGCTTCCTGAACTTCGTCTCTGAGTAAAGGCTGGCCCCTTGAACCCCAATGATCAAATATTGTAAGGAGTGTGTATATAACTAGTGTCATTGTTCCCCCTAGGGACCTGACTATTGTTTGATTGTAAAAGGAGTCACAGAAGGAAGTTCACTTCCAGACTCAAGGAGCAACATATGAGAGGGTACTTGCTCCCCCC
>NW_022111368.1:21650233-21659257 GCF_000313985.2 Echinops telfairi | reverse complement strand
TACCCACTCAGTCTGCATGTCTACCCATGCATCTACTCATAGATAAACACTACTGCACGATTGAGTATATAAGAGTATGTAGTATCCTACGTACATCTGATGCCTTTAAATCTTGTGTTTTACCTTGCATTCATATTTCTGCCTGCATCCTTCTCAATGTACACTGTATTCCCCTTCAGTCAAGTTCCTGAAATTTACTTTTCTTCCTCTCCATTTGGAAGATCTATTACTACACTATTACCTTTTTTTGTTTATTTGTTTTTCACTTTGTAAATTGTCTGCATTACAAATTTATATGTCTGACAAGTTGTCTGAATTAATATTCTCTAATTTTTCTGCAATGGTGAGCAGAACTCACTGACAACATTCATGATCAAAGGATTTATTAAGGAAACTCACAAGTCCCAAGGCCAGAGAGAAATACTCATGGTTGAATTGTTTATCAGGACATCTTACAAAGTTGTGCCAAGTCCACTAATAAATATCCAGAAGGCATACCACTCTGCTATAAGCCTCAACCTGAAGACCTTCAACTTAAGCTCCATGAGACAGCCAACTTCCTGAATCCAAGCTTGTGAACTAAGCATTCAGAGGCTCTTCACTCTAGTAAGCATCAACCTGCAGGTACTCACCTCCACTTCCATGGGCAGCAAGTCCAACTTTTCCAGTTAAGTGTCCACTCCAACCCTCCACCCACCCCAACCCCCACATCCTCACTGGCAAGCCTCTTGCACAAACGCACTCCGTTTTCCTCCTCCTTGAATTGGGAAGTTCACCTCTGTTCCATGCTCTGGCTCATGTGTAATTTTTCATTTATTATGTTAGTCTGTTCTTATAGCGTCTTCCTGATTCACCTAATATTTTTCCTGTGTTAACTTTGCTCTCATTTATGCTTCTCTCAATTCGTTGAAGGAGTCTAAATGCCATTCATTTGAATTCCTTATCAGGTCGTTTCAGTAGCATTTCTTCCTGATAAAAGTCTTATGACAGAGTTGTCTCTGAGACTTTGTGGTGGTGTATTTGTATTTAATGGATGATTGTATGTTTGCGTATTCTTAGGCTCATGATCTGTCTTCCGGTGGGTGTCATAGAGAATGTGTGTACACAGGTCTCTCCTTGCCTTTCATGTATGTAGCACATATTGAGGGCATTTTTGATTGGTGTTGGCTGCTGTCTACAGATGATCAGGCGAAATAAGAGCCAATAGTGCCTCTTAGTCATTAGATGGAACTAGAGGAGGTATTGGTGTGACTAGGCACTTTAGGACACATTTGCTGCATCCCATCTGGTGGGACAAAAAAAAAGTAAAAGAGGAAAAAACAAGCAAAGAAAAAAATAGTCAAAAATAAAACAATAAAAGTAAAACACAGGAGGGGAAAGCTGACAAATCACAACGAGAACAATTAATTTAATGACTGAAAAGAAAGAAAAATAGGGAAGGAAATAAAAAGAACCAAAAAGGAAACTAAAAAAGAAGAAAAAATTACAGTAAGTAAAGTAAGGGCAAGGGGAAGAAAGGACGAAGAGAAAGGTAATTATAAAATTGAAACAAAATTAAGAGACAAGTAAACAATAACTGCAAAGGATGGAAGAGGGCAACACGACAGGAAACCACAAGGAAAGCAGGGGAAGGATCAAGACAGAAGAGGCAAATGAGCACAGTGAGCAAGCCCAGGAGAGGGCTGTGGGGGCCAGGGCCCCTGGGATAGCCCGGAGTTCACAGCGTGGCGGTGCAGTGGGCAGAGGAGCTGGGACCCCTGGCCCTGGGTAGAACTCTTGCCAGGCTATGTGCTGTCTGGGGTCAGGAAACCTGCTCTGGAAATAATTCCTGCAACTCCGACAGTGGCAAAGATCAGAGTGCTTGTTCCTAGAAAGGATGATTTTAGGTACTTTGGGGCTGGTGGCTTGTTATAGAAGAAGAAATCTCACCCATTCAAGGGTGGCCAGGGTCTTGGCACTGTGTTTCTACTAGAGTTCACTTGTGTCTAGAGGTGTCTATGTAGGCGGGGGTGGGAAGTGGAGGGCATGACCAGTGCACCCAGGGGCCCACCACGCGGGAGGTGCTCAGATCCCAGGAGGGGCAGAGGCTGCTGGGGTAGGGTATCACAAGGCACTGGATGGGTGAAAGTGGAGGCTGACCACACTTCTGGTCACCAAGTCAGATATAAGGGAGGATCTCATCTTTCATGTCACCAGCTACTGGTGGGCATTTGTGAAAACCAGGCTACTGTCTTGAATACTACTTCAAAATGTCAAGAGGCCATGCCGTGTCAGGCTGCCTGGCAATTCACTAGTTGATGTCCGATCTGGCAACTTTAGTTTGAACACTTAGTCAGTCTTTAATCTACTTCTCTCGGCTATGAGGGCGATCTGGCTGCAATGATCGCCACTGTGGATTCCGCTCATCTAACTGGCTAGTCCCCTCCCTCCCTTACTGCTCTATGTATGTCTCTAGGCTAGAACCCCCAAACAAGCTCTCCATCTACTGCTCTCTACTTTCCTCTGAAGTTTAGGGGATCCATAATGTGGACCCCTTTCTGTGTTTCAGTTTTTTTCTCGTCTGTTTGTTGTAGAGGGTCTGCCTCACTCACCGTCTTCCCAGAAGTCAAATGATACCCTTCTAAAGCAGGAGAAGACACACAGGGGAATCATGTCATGTAACACGATAGTCAAGATTGGAGCGCTGGATTTATACATTCAAGCAATGCCAAGAAGTGTTAGCTGCCACCAGAGATAGGAAAGAGCATAGAACCAACACTATCTCACCTTGGTTTCAGATTTCTCTGCTCCAGAGCTCCAGGATCATAGATTTCTATTATCTTCATCCACCTAATTTGTGCTATTTTGGTACTGGAGTCCTGGAAAATGCCATGAGTGTCAGGGGGTGTTCAAGGAGCTGAGCAGTGGTTCAGTGAGCCCTCCTGGCACACCGTGGAAAGTCATGTCAAGGCTTAGTTCTTGAGCCACATCCCCCTTCCAGGGGGGAAAAAAAAAGAAAACCCGAGGCAGATGGCTGCCTGACAGAGTAGGGCATATTAAGATAGGAATCTGGGAACTTCTTTATTTCTTTACCTTGGGAATAGGAACACAAATCATTATGTCCTTTAATTTTTTTTCTTTACTACCTGAATTAATGTTCTAGGTTGATGGGGCTCAGACTTTATTCCCTGGGCCATCAGCTTGAAAATTAAGAAACTTGGTACAAATACATTTTTTTCCCTGACCCATTAAATCAGAATCTCTAGGGGTGGACCTAACCTTCTGTCCAGGTAATCCTAAAACACCCCGGATTCTGAGAGGGGCTGACACAGGAATGCTGTGTTGCACGTTGTTCTCTCTGCCCTTCAGTACTGGTCAGTGTCTCTATCAAGTTTCTCAAAAGATTTCCCCTGCTTGGATAACACTTCTACTTTTATTAACAAAATCACTTTTATGTGTCCTTCATAAAGTCAGCGCCAGAAGCCACCCTTGCCAAACTAAATAAAGTTGAAGACACCTCTCTGTGTTTAAATATCACCTCATAATTCCTTAACAAATGGTATTTTCCAAGGGAGTAATCCCTGCATTCTATGTCTTCCCACTGATTGCAGCCAGCGATCAAGTTTCATTCCAACAGGCCAGGGTTCAAAGGTCTACATTGCTGTTTACTAATTAAGTGATCTTAGGTCAGCTCTATTCACATACATGTTTCATCTGGTCCCTCCGTGTCTAGTATTCAAAATCAAAACTAAACTCACTGCCATTGAGTCAATGCTGACTCAAAGCGACCCCCTGTGGGTTTGCAAGACTGGTACAGTTTACTGTAACAGAAAACCCAGTCTTTCTCCTGCACAGCTGCTGGTGGTTTCGAACTGCTGACATTGTGGAAAGCCACCCATCTTGTAACCACTGCACCATCAGGGCCCCATCCCTGTATAGTACAGATACTCGATTTTCTAATTTCAGCAGATGTTGGCTGAACTGAACTCTATGTGAATCAGAGAGGAAACCTTTTCAGCAAGTAGACATCAAACAGAACAGGAAAGGTAAGTACACAAGCACTGACGTCATGAGGTTAGGCAGAGGATGCTGAGAATCCACTGCGCAACACAGGCCCAGGTAGGAGCAGGGAAGGACAAGCTTCTCCCAGTTTGGTAGGAAAACACTGAACAGGGAGTCCAAAGATCATGACTCACGCCACCTTTCCAGCATCCCTGGTGCATTTTCTTTTCTGTCTAGTGGAGCAACGAGGATACAGACCTCATCGACCCGACAGGATGGAAAAGGTTTGGAAAATAGCTGAAATATATAAACATATAACAGGTGACTGTGACTGAGCATTGCTTCAATGAGGTACCTCCCATATATTGTCTCATTTAAGTATGATCGCTTGTCAGCTATTATTATGTCCATATGACAGAAGAGATCGAAATGGGACAATTACTACAGAAGGCTGACAACTGGAAGGTGGGGGGTTTGAACACACCCAGAGTTGCCTTGCAAGCAAAGCCTGGCAGTCTGCTTCTGAAAGATCCGTGACTGAACACTCGGTGCAGAGCACGGTTCTGCTCGGATGCGCATGTGCTCGCGGTCAGTCAGACTGGTTTTGGGTTGATCCAAGTGAACCAGGCCCTCCGAGAAGACCTTCAGGTCTCATGCCTGGTAAAGGGCAGCCGCGGGATTGAACCCAGAGCTGTTCCCCTCCAGAGACAGAGCTCTTAACCAGGGGTATGCCTTCCTCATACACGCAGCAGGTGTAATTCTAGTTGTTGGTGTGTGGTTGTGACCACAGTACACTAAGTGCTGTGGTATAGAGTGAAGGAAGGCTAGGGAATGATGCCTAGTCTTTTCTGCTCGCTTGTGCATCTTCTCAGTGATCCCATGAGAGGAGCGCTGTCTGATCTGAGGGAAGAGGAGGTTGAGCCTGCGACCTGCACGTTGTGCAGTGGAACCAGATGCACCACAGCAGTGGGTGTTGGGGGGCCCTTCCAGCTAGGTGTCCATTACAAGTCAGCCCAGCGGGAGGAAAGAGACCTCCTAATGCCGTGGGCAAGCAGGTCAATCAGAAAGCGCAGTGAGAGCAGCACAGCGCATTGCAATGATGAGATCAAGTGGTGGAAAGGAAGGAAAATTAAGATGGAGTTTCTGTTTTGAAATTACATTTTAGACCGGGAATCATACTGCTCTTGTAGCTGAGGCACCTGCAGGTTAAATGATTTGCCCAAGGTCATGTAGAAAGTCAATGGCTAAAATCGGCTCAACTCCGAATCCTGAAAAGTCAGACTCTTTTACAAGCAGCCCACGGCTGTTCAATTTCCTGAACAATTCCTGCATGTGCTTTCAGCAGCACACAGGCCAGGAAAGGCTGGCCCTCATTGTATGTACACCCATGAACTCAGCCTATATGAGCAGTTGACTGCCTGGTTTAGAACTTTTGAGCTGCCACAGTTAAGAATTTTTGCCAAAGATCATATTGATAATATGATCAGCTCTTCTGCAAAATGTTGTTTTCTCCTCTCTCAGGGTTTACCCTAACTTGGGCCCTATGTCAAGGAAGCCACAGTTTCAAAAAGAACCTCGCCCCCCACCCCCTTCCCCGTATCTCCTTGGCTGGTAAAGAAGGTGGGGGGGCGTGCATCTTCGGAGGTCTCCTCCTATGAAGTATTCTCTCACGGTAGCTGTAGGAGCTGAGCTGATTAGGAATGGGAAAGGTGCTTCCGCCCATGCAGAACAATTGTGTCACTTCCTTCCAGACACTCGGAGGAGGGAACAGCCAGTAACTACTGAGAAGTGGCTGCATTGAGTTCCATATGTCAGCCTGGTGGGTCTTCCCGGGACAGCCGGGTTTTGATAAAGTGATTACTTTTAAGTGTCTTCATTGCTGGGATCCAAGAGGCGATGTCATTATGAAGCATCCTGGATGACTTTCAGGAGGAAAGTGACACTTCCTTCTTTTTTAGGACGGTGGCTTTGCTGCTACTGTCTGCTGCTGCCCTTCCACAAATTACTATGATAATGACATTCGGACTGATCCAAACCCTGTGCTTTTGGCTCTGGGCATACAAATAAATCTAACAAATGTCTGTACAGCTTCGATCGTCCTTTCCGACTTGTTACAAAGGGTAATGTGTCCAAGAGGCGTTGTCTTATTTTATATAAGTCTGAATGCTTTGTGAAAGAAGCAAGGACATCCAGCTACCTGATGGGGAGTGGGGAGCTATGCAGGTCTCTGAGATCAGATCCCGCTGCGGAACTGGCAGGGTCTCTGTAGTTAAGTAGACGTCCTATTTCAGCTAAGGATTCTGAGTTGAGTATATGTATGTATGTGTGTCTCTATATGTGTTTGTGTGTATATATATATAATTAATTGCCTGAGCAACATATTTTCTATAATTATACAAGGGAGCTAAAAAAAGTTCACAAAAAATTGAATTAAGTGATAATGGAATTTTTTTTCATAAAATTTTTGAAGCCCCCCTTCATATATTTATGAGAGATAGGTACAATTATATATGTATTATAGGTATTTATTATATAGATATCTATCAGAGAGAAAAATATATAAACATGCAATTATAGCCATGTCTAATAAATGTATAATTACAGAAAAGGAATTGCTTAGGCAATCATTTGAATAGATTTACAGTAGAACATGTCTCTGCTGTTTCTAGCCTGCTTTGTACTCACAATGATATGGAATATAACATTTTTTATCATCTAATGATTAACTGGTTCAAAAATCAAAGCTAGTGGCCACTATGTTTTCAGAAGCAAATAGCAACACTCGGAGACGTGGACCTGTTCCTCCCCATGACTATTTAACTGAGACTTGTTATTAGCACATAGAGTTAAAAATAGCAATTTTCTGAATAGATTTTAATTCTGTTGCTCCTTTCCCACCTTTGACCTGAATGGCAAACCTGGCATCCTGATCATCATCACCAACAATCAAGGTATGTATGGACTATTTGTACCTCGTTCACTAACTGATCACAGCGACTTCACTGAGGTTTTAATTAAGCTGAGAAAAACGGATCACCTGCATCTCCATTGTGGCTCGTAGGAACCCTGTAAGACAGTAGAAACAGTCCCAGAAAGTTCTCAAGGCAGTAAATATTGAAAGAAGCAGACTGTCATATCTGTCTCCCAAGCAGCTCTCAAGATTTCACCATTGACCGTGAGGTTAGCAACAGAGGACTTAACCACGGTGCAGATGGGACTTCTGGTCTACTTCTCTGAGGCCTCCAAGCATCCACCAGGGAAGGGTTAGCGCTTGGAACATAGGCACAGATCTCTCTAGAACTTGTAGGTTACAGAAATAAGTTATAAATGGCATTAATCTGGGAAGTGACTGTTCAATAAGAAAAGTACTCTGGCGTGCCTATGTGGGTCTGAAAGATCCTCTCCCATCAAGAAAGCCAATGTGTTCAGCCTTTACCAGCATTATTTTCCTGCCACGCTTTTAAAATACACGAGAAGAGCCACATCTCCGCATAATGATGGATGCGGAATTCAACCTCAGAGGAAAGACAAGCTCTTCCTGGGAGGGTTGAATCAGGCTCCCTCTCTTTCTCTTTTCGTTTGCATTATTCAGTGGAAAAATACAAAGTGGCATAATGATGGGAATAAGTTATCTTTTATCAAATCTGACTTTAAAATTCAGGTTATGTAAAACATAGAAACGCATTGGAAATTCAATCAGAACTTCCAGTCACGGTATGTACTCTCTGTTCTTGGACAAGTGAACACTCCATCGAGCCTGCTCGTGGGAGCAAGTCCCAGATTCACCCCTTCTTGGCTTGAACACCTTTTGCCAAGATCTTCCACCAGGGGAAGCTCTGAGCACATCAGTGTTTCACTCACAAACTGCGAAATTCTGACAAGACAGGGCCAAGAAGACAGCTGAGGAAGCTAACCAAAAAAGTCTTGTAATCGCTTTCATAGAGATTAATGAGACTGGCTTTCTCTGGGATCATTACGCTGTGAGGTAACTACTAGTAGAGAAGGTAGAACTAAGTAAATATGTAAGCAATGTTTGTATCTAAAACCTTCCAGAACCTAATTCCTTTAAGGCAGAGATTGCTCACTGCGCTGTTTGCAAGCCCGTCCTGCCAGGAGCTGAAATCAGTGTTTTGCTTCTTCGTGTCTTATCTGTAGGTTAGGGAAGTCCACTCTCGTTCGCTTTCTAGTTCACTGTGGTTTGCAAAGCACACATCCACAATCCCATAAATGATAAATCCGACGTTTGTAGAAAGACAGTCACCTAATTGCACAGTGAAGCCGAAGAAAGCCTTGCAAATGGTATACAATTTTCAAAGTGTTCCAAGCCTTAGGCAAAAGCCTTTCAACTGTGTCTAAAACTGAATGATAAAATATGTTGTACAAATTATCTGTGAACAGGAAACATGTGGTAGTGGCAGGGGACTGAAATGTAACACTTGTAAAGAAATGGGAACTGCCAGTCATTTCCACCCTGTTCTTTCTTCCTTCCTTTTTCATTTTTGGGGGTTGAAAGTTTCAATTTTCCCCCACCATCAGTTGATATTCAAGTTTATAATAAGACACTTATCAGATCACATCAGGCCAATTGCAGCTTTATTTAAAACAACAGCAACAACAAAGAAACAGATGAGGCTAAAGGTTTGGTGTTGCTTCCTCCACCTCCCCTTTTGTGGCACTCCTTAAAATATCTTTTGTTTTGCTGCCTGGAGCTGTGGGGCTTTGTGTGGCATTTTGAAAAGAGCTGCAAACTCCTACAACAGGAAAGAGGCAAAGCTCAGGCAATCACAAATGGAGGAGCCCTTTCTCTGCGCTTCCGTCTCACAAGGCCAATGTGGTGCACAACGCTGTGAAGCAAGAGAGGATGACTCCCAGTAGGAAGGCATGTTCTCCCTTCGTCCTAGACAACACTCTCGGGGTTCCTTCCTCTTTCAGAGGTGCACTCAGTTCTTCTCATTGAGACCACTCACAACTGACTATGGTTATTGATGGAATTATGAGTACTAATACCTACTAATCAGCACCTAGTATCATCAATTCTCAATG
>NW_022111368.1:21635038-21649001 GCF_000313985.2 Echinops telfairi | reverse complement strand
ACAATCCTTCCTGCATTCATGTCTTCTTGGTCCATGTTTTCACTTTTCCTTGCAATGCCCTCGTGCTTTGTTTTGTCTAGCTACCCCGCCCCATGTCTGATATGTTTTTATCCTTTACCTGAAACTGCTGCTAATACTGATTGTTTCTCAGTCAGAGCAGTTATACATTTTATGCACATTATGTCTCCCTCCCTACCACCTCCCCACTTATCATTCCCTTTCTATGGAAAAGAAGACTGAGAGTAAGAATTATCTACTTCATTTTTAAATCTTGAGAGTGCCTAATGATATTGTTTTCTACTAGGCAACTGTCTAAATTTTCCCTCACTCGTTACATCATTTAATCCTGACAACAACCTTGTGATACGGGATATCATCATACTCCACCTTTTTCTGGTGAAGAAAATGAAGAATGGATTTTTAAAAACTCACTAACTGAACGTCTAAATGTTCATTCACAGATTGTGGTTCTAATGTCCATGCTCATTTGTGCTGAGCATCTAGAAAGCTTTTAATAATTATCTACACACAGGAATTGAATGGGAGACCAATTGCAGGCCTGAGAATCATTGAGAAGCCTGTTAGAGGAATGCTTTGGCTGGATGAAAGAGACAGGTGGTAGATACATTTTTTTCCTCTCTGAGTAGGTTGGAGGTTTAGATAAATTTAACCTACACCCTTCATAATCATAGTTTAACATGTGGCTATGTAGAGGAATTCAGTAGCATGCTAGGGGAGATAGGCATGTAGGTGTGGCTATAATTCTGTGGCTTGAATATAGTCATTTTTATGCAATCAATGAATATTTCGTTTTTAAATTTTTATTTATATTTAATTTTAACAATCTTATTTAAAATTCACTCATAAAAAAGCAAATATTTCAATGAATTACTCCTATAGAAACTTGATCCTTTATTACATTTTTTTTAAAAAAGTCATTTTATTGGGGACTCATACAACTCATCACAATCCATACATACATCCATTGAGTCAAGCACATATGTACACCTGGTGCCCTCATCAATCTCAAAACATTTGCCCTCTACTTTAGCCCTCAATATCATTTGCTCATTTTTCCCCTTCCTCCCCCCTCCCCCTCCCTCCTGAACCCTTCATAATTCATAAATTATTATAGCTTTGTCATAAGTTACACTGTCTGACATCTCCCTCCACCCTCTTCTCTGGTGTCTATCCCCCAGGGAGGAGGCTATACTTAGATTCTTGTAATTGGTTCCCCCCTTCTACCCCACATTCCCTTCACCCTTGAGGCCTCACCCCTCTCACCACTGGTCCAGAAGGAGTCATCTATCCTGGATTCCCTGTGTTTCATGTTGCTATCTGTACCAATGTACATCCTCTGGTCTAGCCAGATTTGCAAGGCAGAATTGGGATCATGATATTGGGGGGGAGGAAGCATTAAAGAACTAGAGGAAAGTTATATGTTTCATCATTGCTACCCTGCACCCTGATTAGCTCGTCTCCTCCCCAAAACCCCTCAGCAGGGAGGTGTTCAGTTGCCAGCGGATGGACTCTGAGTCTCCACTCTGCACTCACCCACCTTTACAGTGACATGATTTCTTGTTCGGAAGGAATAATTCATTGAGTACAGATCAAGTGCTTCATAAATTCAATTAACCTGCTGCTTCAATGTTTCCCTCTGAACTCCATTTCTCCATCTGTCACTTTTTCCATCCCTTCTTCATTGCAGCTATAAGACTGAAGGGAAATTGTTCAATCTTGTGGATTGTACCAAGTTCAGAAACAGGACAAAACTCCATCTTCAAAGGAATCTCCCACAGAGATTGGTGCACAAACTAGAGCACTACCTTTGATTTCTAGAGCTGATATGAGGAGTGCAGTTACTCATGAACAGGTGCCCCCAGGACATAGGAAGAGATAGAACATTGGCTGGTTGGGCTCTCACTGTCCTGCAACTGAAAACTTATCACAATGGCGAAAGGTAAACCGAAAACCACACCCTTTGAGAAATGATAAACTCAGAGAAGTGACTGGCACTTGATTTTTGCCCAGTAGGCATTTTGTATTTAGTCATTTGAAATTTGTATCCAATCTTTTATTGTCACCTTCATAAATGACTGGCTTTACATGCTAAACAATAAGGTAAGGGATGTGATATACAATTAATCCATAAAATATAGAACACGATCTCCTTGCAAACACCTCCACAAAAGACTCATATGATAAAATAAGCCAATCATATAAAAGTAAAAGTTAAAATCTGCTACCTACAGTTTTGAGGCTTTTTCTCTAGTGAAAGAATATAGGAGTGATGTCTCCCTTCTTTACCATTAAGGCGGTAGGCGCTGAGGTTCTCTGTCTTCTAGCTCCAGTCGTTACTAATGTGTGCACGATCGCCACACCTCCGGCTCTCTGCTCAATCACCTTTTATTTCACCAAAGTCAATGAGGATGGCTTCCGGGCCATTTAAGGAACCCATTTGCATTTCTCTTATGGGACTTTGTGATGATCTGTATTCACTTTTCGGACCTGACTTCATCGGCTATGTTGCCTTGGTCATAGCTAGCTTTAATTCCTAGGTGGTTCTCTTTTGTCCCAGGTATATCAGAGTTCTCTGAGCTTTTTCTACTTTTGTATCTGAACTAGTCTTCCTGGTTTACTGCAATTGCATCATCTCACACCTTTAATATCCCCAGTATTCCCCCTTGTCAACAGAAAACAACTCCCATCTGAGCCCAAATTATTTCAGGTACAAGCAACAACTATAAACAACAACCACAACAAAAGCCCATAATCGGTATCCTTGTGTGTTACTGGGCAATTTGTTTTCCCATTCCAAGTCTTGACGTCTCTTCTGAGACATCCGGACTTCCTTCTCGTCTCCTCTGCTGCATGTGATGACTGTGGCCTGACAGAAAGGAGAGCAGCAAGGCTGGGGCCGCCGACCCCAAGACCTGACAGATATTCGCTTCCTCCCCTGTCTCCTCCTTCTACCCCTCTCTCCTTTCTTTCCAATCCCCTCCTCAAAAAAACAGAGGAAACACCAAGTGTGCTTTCTGCTCTCTTTCAACTTTCTCCTCCTCTTTCGTCCAGAAATTACTTTAAAAAATCAAATCAGTGATTTCTTTTTGGTTTTCAAGATTTTCAACTTCGTTTCTACTACCTAATTTTCTTCCACTTACGAGCATGCTCAAGTTCCTCCTGTCCTTACAGTATGTCTCCTCTTGTACATTCTTGTAGCCATTTTCTTATTTCTTTCCTTCACTTCGTAACCAGACTTTCTAAGCAAGCAATCTACACCAGCAATTGCTACTGCCTCACTTCTTTAATCCACTGAAATCTGCCTTATTTTACTGTGTTCCTTGGGGACTGATCTTTCTAATGCCAGTAATCATTTCCAGATGCACAATCTACCGGGCAATTTTCAATTCTTGTGCTTACCTGATCTCCTAGCGATGTTTGGCTTTGTTAGTTACTCTCTTCTTGAATTTCACTGCTCTTTTAGCTTCCAGCACACTAGAATATACTTCAGAGAAGAAAAAGAAAAACCAATTAACATTAGTTAATGTTTTTTCTCTTTCTTCTCTGATACATTTCATCAATTTCTTTTACAGTTCTTCAATCCACTTCTGAATATGTGAGGCAATTTACATACATACATACATACATACATGCATAAATAAATACATACATTTCCAAGCTAACTTTTTATAAATCATTTCAACTACTCTTTAGCACCTACCAATGATTTCCATGCTCCATATGTCCAGGACTAACTACTCCTCTAAGAGTCAGACCATGGCTTTGACTGCTAACATTACATTTTATCTAGTTCAGCTAAGTTACCTCAAATTCACATATCCCAAAATAAGTTCATTGTCACCCCACATGAGTATGGGTTCTTCCTCTATTCCTTCCCTTACTGGGTGACACAGCTTGCTACCCGCTTAATTGTCTAATTCAGAAACAGAGGAGTTGCGAAATTTCCTTATTCCCCAGAGCTACGTCATTGTCTAAAATTCTGACTTCTGGTTCTTAAATTTCCACCCCTCTGCAATTCCCTTCATTTCAATGATTGCTTCTCTCCTGCAGAACTGAGAATATTCCTCTTCTCGGCACATTAATGCCAATGATAACATGCACTTGACCTCTCCTCCTGTGCTTCTTCCATTGCAATCACTTTCCTCTTCCCTGAGCAAGTGTTACCTTCTTGGAATACTCGCCTGACTCAGTCAAGCTCTGATAGTGTTCCTCTGAGACTTTTCCCTTTTCCAGTGGAGAACCGTTATTACATCATCTTATAGCTATTAGCATCTTCTAAAACTAAGTCCCACACTCCCTCAATTTGTTATTTGTTGTTTGTGGTTGTTATGATTGATCTCAGTTCTTGACACAGAGCATGGATTTTTTTTTTTAATTGATGTTGAAAGTGTAGAAATCATAACATTCCGATGAGGGTAGAGCAAATGGTCCCTCCCTTCTAGTTGTCTGTTATGATTGTAATGAATATTTAGTTTGTGAACCAAAATGAATGCATAAGTCATTTTGTAATATTACAGAAAGAGCACTTGATTAGCTGTGAGAAGAACTAGGAAATGCCTGGCTATTATGTATGTGACTTTGGGCAAGGAGAAACTTCTTAGCATTTCTGTTTTCCTTATTTTCATTTTAGCAAACATGACTTGATAATTTTAAAAGATGTTTCTTCTTCTAAAATATTATAATCCACTGTATTTTATAATTACAAACCTCTGGATTTTAATTTTGGATTCTTGATTGAGGGAGGGCTATTGATAGGCACTTGTAATTCCTTTGAACCAGGTGAAACGGCATGTTCTTTGTAGTTGATATTGAGGAAAAACTATTGTTTGATCACTGATATTCATTTTCTTCTGTTCTTCAGTAATACAATATCAGACCTCCCTGACAGACTATCTATTTCCCAGTCTTCCTTGCAGTCAGTTGGGTGTGACAATGTGACTAAGTTCTTTGTAAGCAAGTGAACACAAGGGTGTGAATTAAAGTGTTATGGCCAACTTCTTTGTCATTTCCTTCGAGTTTCCACTTTCTATTTCCCTGGGATGGCAGGTTTGGGTCAACTAGATTAAGGAAAGATACAGGGAGTTAACAGAACATTTAATCAGAAGGAACCTGGGTTCTTAAATGGCCTTATATGTCGAATGCTGTCCTTTTCTCAGCGCAGACTTCAGGAAGAGAGATTTAAACCTTCTATCATAAGCCACTGTAATTTTATCATTAGATATTTGCAGCTCTGCAGAGAAGGCCCGTCGATTGTACTCGATTTGCAAATGATTTTGTGACCTCGTGGGTTTTGACAGATCACTTATTTGCACATTTTATGTCCCTTTTCCTTGAATTTGAGTGGATTTTATGACAACTTTGACAAATTGAATATAAGGTAAGTAAAACTGTGCCAATTACCATCCCTAAGCCCTCAGTCAATGGGAACTTCCTCTTCCTGACTCTTCAAAGCTTGCACTGTTGAACGTAGCCACCATGCTAAAAGGAAAGCTAAACAACACCACGAAGAAGCCCGTGAGGAGATGCTACAAGGCTTTTTCATTACCCTTATCGGAGATCAAAAAATGTTCTGAAGAATAGTTTAAGCAATTTGTTAACAGATGAGGAAAGTGAAGTAGGAAGTGGTATATTTATGATTTGATTTCTGACTATAATTCTCAGGAAGATGCTGTTGTATATTGGGAGAAGTGGTAAGCATTCAGCTAGGTTTATTCTTTCATTGTCTCTTTATGGACATGATAAATCTTATTATTTGAGCTTGTTCTGTGTGTGTTCTCTTCATATACATTGAGACCCACAATAAAATTATAACATAGTTTCCTGTGCACTAGCTCCCTGTTCAGCCTCCCCAGGAAAAGCTTCGCAATTCTGCTAACGATGATCGAGCCAGGTTCTTTCTGCTTCTTGTTTGCTAAATGTATCTACTTTGTCATCTTGGCATGTGCGTTGCATTCCACACCTCACGTTCTTTATCTTTTAGAGGTGCATGCCTAACATTCACAGCCCTAAATGACCACTGTGTTTACTGCCCAAGAATCCAATGTTCAATCCCCACTCGTGTGCCTCCTTCAGATTCGGCTGGCACAGGTCCACTTAATGCCTGCACATGACCCCTTTGTGAGGACCCATACACAGGTGTATGCACAGCCGATCTGCCAGTCTGGACAGTCAGCCTCACACCAAAGCCCCGGTATCTCAGCAGGAATCCAGCAAACCAGATGCCAATTGCATATTTCCTGAGTATTTTATGGGGCCCACAGAGAGGCTCTCGCACTATGGTTCAGGCCTCAGTTTAGTGCAACATGTCAAAATGAATTGTTTCATTTCTGTACCACAAAGGCCAGGGGGAAATTCTTTTTTTTTTTTTTTAGAAAATTCTGCAGAAGAATTGAGGATTTTATGTTCTTAATTAAAATAACATGGAACTTATGCTTGGAATAAGGCTCAGGGTCTGGGGTGTGAGTGGGTGAGTCTTCATCTTCAACAAGGTAAAAAGTAGAACCATCAAGTACCCTCTGCCTCAGCTTCACCAGCGACAAGGGAGATGAAATAATAACTCCTCCGGGAGCCCAAAGACACCCCCAAAGTGGGGGGCAAACTCCAAGGCATTCAACACAGGCAGAGTTTCAAGAAGGAGTATTCTCTCCATACCCTAAAGAAATGCGCGTGTTAGCAGCAGTTCATTAGACACATTCCAATTTTCTCAGAGGTTTTCCAGCCTGGCATTTCCCCAGTGGATGACTTATTTGATAAATGTCCAGTGGGAATCCTTCTGAGTCCCTTTCTGAGTCATTGGTACTTGAGCCCCACCCCCACCCCCGTGTAGGAAGAACCCAAACACTAAACCAAACCAGTTGCCATCTAAGGGATCCTGGCTCCTGGTGACCCAATGCGTTACAGAGGAGAGCCGCTCGCTAGGGCTTTCAGGGTCATGACCTTTCAGAAGCGGATTGCCAGGCCTGTCTTTGGAGGCACCTCTGAGTGGCCACCAATGTTAACAATGGTTTAGGTGATAGTTGAGGGGTTAATTTTTTGTGCCACCCCTTCGTATAATGGTTCCAATGTTGGTCTCTCTAGAATCCATCCGAGCTGGTCCTAGCATTTATCAGTTCAGAGACTTTGGGGAAGAAGAAGATTCCACGTCCCTGGTCTGAGATAGTGCCATCTGAGAGAGTGAACTGATACAGTGAGTTGGACATGGGGCTGCCCCCAGTTAGAATGGATGGCACAACAACAGTGTAAAATGTATTTAGCTGCGAGGCACTTCATTCAACTCTAACACCAATGAACTCGGATACCGTGTTGACTTGCTTGGCCCAGTGCTTGTGTGCTCAGCACTCCACAAACATTGCACTTAAGCATTGCAGTAACACGATGGAGGCTATGATTACTAGTCCTATTCATTCTAGCTCATGCAGCTCATTCTTTACTATGTTTCAAGATACTTCTCCTTAGGAATCATGGGAATCACGCACAAAGTAGGCTTTCTGAATTAACGATGTCCTATTGCTCGTCTCCAGGTCCATCTCAGATGAATTCCACGACAATGCTATGTCTACTAAAGCCACTGACTTTGTCATCTAAACTTTCGCAGGCACAGCGTGCCTGTCCTAGCTGGCTCAGCTCTTGATACTGAATGTCATCAAATGATACTTGATTCAACCTGTGTTTCTGAGCCGAGTTTGATCAAACTCGCTGTTTCAGTTGGTTCAGAGCCAGCAGCAGCTTACAGGGTACAGAGCAAGTGTGGGGGCTCTACATCAGAAACCCGTGCTGGGATTGTGCTACTTGTCCCCAGTACATTTGCACCACTGTCTTCTCTGATTCTCACGAAGTCACCACCGGAGCTTTCCCTGTTCAGGGACCTGAGTTCTGAAACCCTGCCCCAAACTGCAGTTTCTCAAACCCTAGACCCATATCTATACAGCTGGGTCTCCTGTGATCACTTGCTAACCCTCATTCCAATGACACAAGAGCCAACAGTCTATGAATTGATAGCCTGCACATTTCTAAAATTCTGGAAGCACACGTGACTTCAGGTGTCCCCCTACCACCTTCTACACAAAGTCATGCTCTGCTTTTCTTCTTTTGAAAATGCCTTATCAAATCCTGTCTATTCCACAAACTTTGCATAACTCTTGCAGTCATTATTGGCCGTTTGCTTCTGAGGATTTCACTTAGTTCCGCATGATCTTTTCCTTTGGGCAGGACTGACTTTGTGTGCAGAGAGAGACCGTCTCCATTCTCCTTGCTTCATCTTCTTGCCAACCTCCACGAATAATAGCTGTGACTAGGTAGATAACTGAATTAAAAATAGAGAAATGGCTTTCTGTAGTTATATCGCTAAAATGTTGGTTATATTGTTAAACGATTAATACTGGAGAGAGAGTACACATTTCCATTTAAAATGTGCTAGCATTATCTTGTTAAGACAGTGGTTCAAATCTTAGGTCTTCTACCTACTCTTCTGTGGTCTTGGGGCTAAAAATTTAACTTTCCATCGTGAAATGCATTCATGCATGGTGAGGCTTTCTATTCCCACAGAGAGTGACTCTTTCGGAAACTTCCCAGGGCAGTTCTACCCTGTCCTATAGGGTGCAATAAGGCAGACTCAACCCCATGGCAGTGTTTGTGTGGAGTGCTACTTGGGGGGATGGATTAGATCATTCATGTGGAATTTCTTTGGATACAAGTACGCTGTCAGAACTGCATGTGAATGGATCAATAGGATTGTGTAAGATATGGCAAAAGCTAAATAAATAAAAATAATAAGCATTCCTAGGGAGTTTGGTGGGGGAGGGATTAAAAAAAGAGAGAGAGAAATATGTTGTTATTACCGGTGGAATTCTATTTTATAAGACATATTGCCAAAGTGAATTTTGAAACCATCTTTTTTATGATCCTAGTACCAGCAATGTTTCATTCTGGTCTGTGTCAAGTCGCTCTGTTGGGTTCTGTTGTAGGTAGTCACGATGGGTCGGAATTGGCTTGATGGCATCTGGCAACAATAGCAGCAACCTTAAACCATAGCTATGTAACACTTTGTTTTGAATAAATGATTTCCTTTACAACATACATGTGTGTGCTTTTTATCTCCTGGTTTGTAGATGCATTGTTGATTTGAAGCTACTAATCCCTAGCGACCTTTTCATTGAGAAGATAATCATGGCTCTTACTTAAAAGTATGAATTCTATAGCATGAATTAAGATCTAATATAGGAAGAGAAGATTTACTACAGAAGTTCCTGACCCAGAGCATTAGGATAAGAAAAGGAAATTGTATTTATTTTTAATGATAATTAAGTTCAAGTGGTTCTTTCTACTCAGACCAAGCTATGCCTTTGTTCATATCTGAGGTGAGTGCCCAATACCCCCACACCCCATCTCCTGTCCCAGCCTCCCAAATGCAGACACGCACACACACACTCTTGATGGGGATTCTCTGAGAAGAACATGGGCACTAATTATATGGATGGTGTTGTAAACACAAACAAATATGAAAGAGGCTGCATTTGATTTTGATTTTCCTCTTGAATCAGTTGATTTTTAAAAACTAGATGCTTCTATTGAAGATTTGTCTTTCCTGTTCAGCAAATTATTTGTTTAAATGCTTCGGGCTCATACAACTCCTATCATAATCCATACATACATCAGTTGTGTAAAGCACATTCGTACATTCATTGCCCTCATCATTCTCAAAACATTTGCTCTCCACTTAAGCCCCTGGCATAAGATCCTCATTTTTTCCCCTCCATCCATGCTTGCTTCTCCCTCATGAATCCTTGATAATTTATAAATTATTATTTTGTCATATCTTACACTGTACAACATCTGCTTTCGCCCACTTTTCTGTTGTCCATCCCCCAGGGAGGAGGTCACATGTAGATCCTTGTAATTGGTTCCCCCTTTCCAATCCTTCTACCCTCCCAGTATTGCCACTCTCAGCACTGGTCCTGAAGGATCATCTATCCTGGATTCCCTGTGTTCCAGATCCTATCTGCACCAGTGTACATCCTCTGGTCTAGTCAGCTTTGTGAGTTAGAATTGGGATCATGATAAGAGTGGGGCGGTGGGGATTCTGTTGAGGAGGATGTGTGGAACATATCAGTTGCCAGGTTTCTTTCTTAGTCATAGCCCTTTCTTTCTTAGCCCATCCCCAATCAGATCCGTTCGCATGGAGTCCTGTAGGTGCTCTGCGCCAGAGTTCTCATAGGACAGGGTGAGCTGCTTGCTTGGCAGCCGCGGCAGGGTTAGAAATGCAGGGAGCCCCTTAACTGGCTCCTTTTTAACACAACAGGAAAGGCCGTTAGTTAACATTATTGCTCTACTAAAATGTTATTACACTCTGCAGAGTTCATGCAGAAGAGGGAGTAGGCGGCTGTCCAGCAATGGCGGGTGCTGCCATTTATCTCTCGATGTCGGTCGTGAACTACGTGGAGTCACAGCAATGTTCTATGCATCATCTCACAGCATCTGGCCCAAGGGACACAATGAACACTCACTAAATGAATGCTTACGTGGAAAGAGTCCAGCCACGCTCATGACATTGGTGTCCTTCCTGTCTATGGGCAAGTACTTGTGCAGCAGGATCTAGAACACTCCCACTGACAGGGAATGCCGCACCTCTAGGGCTGAGCTTACTCACAGTGATAGTGCTGCCTTTGTCTGTCCATCCAGTTTCCGCCTTCTATTTTGTTAACATCCTCCCCAGCCCCTCCTTAAACCAACATGGCTGAAGTGCCCTCTCCTCAGCACTTCCCCACCCTTTCAGTCTGCTCCCAAGGTGAAGACCTGACAGTCTTTGTTCTGAGTTATCGCCAGGCAGTGGCTCAGCATAGCAACCCCTTCTGGAGGTCATTGGCATTTTATCCCAGCACAAATGTTTCAATGAATCTCTACGATGGCCAGAAGCTCATCTCCTCCTGTGCCCCTTGGCAGTCTGAGCACCTCCGTTGTTGGCATCAGGTGCCACGAAGCCCGTTCTGACGCCACCCTTTGTATAACAGAGAGAGACACTGACCAGTCTTATGCCATCCCCACAAGTGTTCCTATGTCTGAGCAAGGCCTTCTAGGCCCCTGCAATCATATCCTCTGGGCAGCTGCCTGTGCACCTGTGCCAGGAGCCTTAGAGGAAATACAAGCACCGTAGAGTGTGGCTTCTTCAATGTTAGCAAATGCCACCTATTTCTTCCTAGGTATTTTACATGCTCCGCTCTGTTTTAGCAAGGAAAAAGATCCTGCAATTTAAGCACGACAAACACACATAATTTGAAGCGCTCATGGTGCAGTGTTTGGATTGTTTTTTAAATGTGATCTTGGTTATTTTGTTCTAATAAACAAATTGCGGCGTTTGGGGGACTCATATAGACTTGTGAATATCCCTGTGCTGAAATGTTTCATCTAACTCTAGATGTTTACATCCTTCTGGCAAACTGCTGCATCAAGGAAACTATGTTGTGGCCATTCTAGCCAGTCCTGAGTTGGATCGGGCAGCCAGCACTTTGAACTAAAAGCAGGTCTGGGAGCCTACCTGGAGCTGGGGCACCACAGAATTTCTGAACACATGCCTGGGGTTGGAGAGTTGCAAATCTGGTCCTTTGGGCTTCCCACTCTGTGTGAGACTCCCTGGCACCTGGGAAGGGTTTGTATTGATTTTGGCCTCCCTGCTCTTGTCCCTGGATTGGTCCTGAGTGGCATGCCTTTCCCCTTGGAATCCGGTAGAGGCCTTTTTAAATGGAAGTCTTGCATAAGACATGCAGGAGAGCCTGCTCTTGTTACCCAGGGGGGAAATGCTGAACAAATGTATTCTATTTACTGCTAGTTGCTCCCAATCAAGGATACAAATGCACAGATACCAGCGCTGCAGTGGGACTGGCAAAATGAAAGCATGAGGTTGGCAGCTTGCATGTAAAGAACAGAGATTGCTCCAAAGGAGAAAAGACAGCCTGCAGATGATCAGGGTACTTATGTAGATGCGGGTAACAGCAAGGACACAGGCAAAAATATGATTAGAGGACAATTCCTTCTGAGCAGAGCGTACTGAGCCTGAGAGCCTTTCGTACTTATAACAGTAAATATTTCAAGGGGAGGGTGGCAGAGAACATATTTCCCTCCCTTGCATAGTGAGAGTCTAGGATCATTAGGACCCGAAGTAGAAAAAAGGAAATCATTTGACAAAATGCCCAGAGGCGCCACATGATAGAAAGCATGACATTTTTCACATATGTGTAAGCTTGTCTCGAAATGGGCATTGCCTTTTAAAAAAGAGCTTTAAAAAAAATACAGATACAGAGTCCTCTTCAGTCGTCTGAGCGAATGAAGTTGTGGGGGATAAGCGGAGCAAAGTATTTTATGAAGGCAGATAATCAAAAGCATTTCCGTATGGTTTTGGAAAGACAGTGTGTGCGCGCACAGAATTGGCATTCCGTGCAGTGCTTGGGTTGATATTGAAATGTGTTTGCCTTCTATGAATATACTGCAGGAGGGCAGGAGAGAAGGGGCATTAGGCCTTATTTCTCGTTTCCATCCGTTGCTGTCTTGCTGTGTAACCCGGCAAAGTCCGATGGCCTCTCTGGGTGTCATTGTCAAAATGAAGGAAGTGGCCTTGGTATCCCCTTGAGGTATGTCCCCAGCTATAAAAGGTAATGATTTTATTCAATGGAGTGTCCAAGTATATTCCATGTAGAGTCCATGATAATGAAACCATGTGTATGTATTGGCGCTGGGCTGACAGATGGAAGGGATAAATAAAAGAGGTAATAAAAATAACCCAGTCAGAAAAAAGGCAATGGTGTTTCGGACTCCCTCCCCCAAGCCCCGACCCAAATGATCATTTAAACTCAGAAGTAGGGACTGAGAGTCATTCAAAGATTCCTGTTGCAGACACTCCTTTCTTCCCAGCCTCTCTCTGCAGGGGCTCCTGGGTGGCCAGAGGCAGATGTGAGGGGCGCTGGGACTCACCTGGCTCACTCTCACCTATGTAGATAGAGCAGGATGCATGTGGGCACTGTGACCCTCAACCCCAGCCTCTCAGGCATCATCCTCTTGGGCCTGAATTGCAGAGAGACCAGCTACCTGATCCTGCTGGGGAAATCAGCTCCCTATAATCACAGGCCACATCAAGACACACATTTTTAAATTCCTAGACGAGTCTTTCCTGTATAAAAAAAGTGACCAGGTAAGGTTTCATTTTATTGGGTTTTTTGTTTGTTTGTTTTCCCATTGTATTGTCAATAAATAAATAAAACAAGCTCCCTGCCATGCAGTCAAGGAAGACCCATAGCAACCCCTGTGGGTTCGAAGACTGTAACTGTTTACAGGAGTAGAAAGCACCCCCCCTTACCACGTCATCCCCCCGCCCCGCAGAGCTGCTGCTGGTTTCAAGCTGCCAACCATGTGGATCACAGCCCCATGTATAACAGCTGCATCCCTAGAGCTCATTGTAAGCGACACGATATTTTACAATAGGAGGGTGGCCCTACATCCTGTGTCCTGACAGCTTTTTGCAGCCAAGACTGAGCTCAGAAAGCTTGGGGCTGGGAAACCTTGTGTGCGCCCAGCCTCAAAGCAATGGCCATTGTTTACAAGGAGTCTCAGGGCTGACTTTTTTCTTTTTTTAGAACCTTAAAAAAAGTTTTTATTGCGAATTGGGTGAAGGTTTTCCAAGCAAATCCATTTCTGACTCAATAAGTCATACACATCTTGTCTCATGCCATCGATTCCCCACAGTGGAACCGCCTCCTCCTGGTGTCTCCACTTCCTGATCCTCTTCTTCTTCTTCTTCTTTTTTTGTAAACGTTTGAGCCCTCTCATTTTTTTAACCATGTCTCTTTTCTTTCATCATTTTATCAGGGGGCTCATACAACTCATCACAATCCATACATACATCAATTGTGTAAAGCGCATTTGTACATTCATTGCCCTCATCATTCTCAAAACATTT
>NW_022111368.1:21629661-21633920 GCF_000313985.2 Echinops telfairi | reverse complement strand
ATACATGCACATAGATCTATTTCCTCATCCTCATATATAAATGTATTTGCATATGTGCACGTCTTTATCTAGACATCTATAAATAGGGCTGCCCTTACTGGCTCCTTCAGGAAAGCAGGGGTTTAGAAAGTCAGGTTTTTGTGGCCAGCAGAAGGGATTTGTAAATGATAAAACCCCACACAAAGTGGGAGCCCAGTGAATTTAATTACTGCCTTTTTATCCCAGGTCAAGAATAGAAGAAACACAGAATGGGATACAAGGATTGAAAGCCCTTCCACTGCTTTTTGGAAAAGATGAGGGAAGGAAGGAAAAAATGAGAGGTCCAACCTGTCTTAATTACCACCCTCTCTGAATCATCTACAAGTTGCATGAGACTTGATGAACATCCAGTGCTTTCCACAAATGCCTGAGCAGGTGTGGCTAGGTTGCTGTGTGTGGATAAGAGCATGCTAGAGGCATTTCACAGTGGATTTGTGTTGTCTTTTCTTTCCAGGTATACTCTGTACTTGCCCATCCTAGTTCAACAGCTGCTAATTTAAAAGTCAGGAATCTGAGTCCCAGATTCTCCATAGGAAAAAGATGGAGTAGTTTGCTTCCATAAGGATTAAAAAAAAAAAAAGGAAAAAATCCCACTGCCCATAAGTTGATTCTGGTCCAAATGGACCCAGAAATCCCCAGGATTTATGAAGCTTTACACAAACACTAGAGTCTTAGGAAGTCTTTAGGAGAGCCTTGCTTTGTC
Source organism: Echinops telfairi (assembly GCF_000313985.2). NCBI lineage: Eukaryota > Metazoa > Chordata > Mammalia > Afrosoricida > Tenrecidae > Echinops > Echinops telfairi. Next base: position 21,633,178 of record NW_022111368.1, on the reverse strand, counting down.
TTATAGGATCACAATGAGTCAGAATTGACTCACTAGCAATAGGCTTGTTGTTTTTATTTTGGGGTCCTGGATTGATGGTTAAGGTCAGCTTTCAGTCCTATGGAAGACTCACGGGTTGGATAGAATGAGGACTGGACTACGGAGGTGTCAGGTTAGACCTGACATCCCTGAAGGACACAGAGTCCTTCTTCCCTCCTGCATGAGCACCTGTGCCTTCCAACTCATTCCCACATCTGGTGTTTTGTGCCTGCAGAGCACGTCTTTTTGAGATTCCCCATCCAGCAAGCAGAGACCATAAGGGGTTTCTTGACACGTTAGGAGGGCAATATTTACAGTGATCTCCAGTTCCTGGAGAAGGACACCTGGCTTGGTGAAGGAGAGCGCGGTGAAAAAGAAAAAGGCCCTAGATGAGATGGATTGGCACAGTGGCTGCAACAAGGGACCCAGACATAGGAAGAAGTTGAGGATGGTACAGGGCCAGGTGGTGGTTTCGCTCTGTTGTCGTAAGGCCGCTCTGGGTTGGAGGGGATTCCACGGCACCTAACAACAACAGCCATCATTGCAGTAATCAGTCCTAAAGGCAGATTGTGGGGATGCAGAGAAAGGACCTACCATTTCCTCATCATCGCACTTGGGTGGGTTAGTGTGCTGAGCACATGATTATCAACCTCTCTTTCAATCTTCACACCTCCTTTGTGAAACAGGTATCACTGTTGCAGGTTAGATGGCACCAAGGATATAAAGAGTGAATTACACAGTGCAGGGAATTCTTCAATAAGCTATAGTCAATATTTGCCTTATTTTTCAAAGAAGGAATTAGGTCAGATCCACTTAATAATTTTTCCAAGTCTGAAATTTGAACCAGGTAGTTGGACTCAAAAATTGATGCCATTTCTGCTGTTATGATATGTGCAGCCTTTGAAAATCAATAGCGGAAAGGAGTTTTGCCTCCCTCGATATAATGATACTATCATTCTTTCTCTATTTTGTTTTAACATTTTAAAATTGTGAACTATAACAGAAGTGCTTCAAAATGAAAATCACCATAAAACAAAGCTATGCATAATTATATTACTCTAAAAATGAAGGCAAATATGTCCAACATTCCAGCTACATTCTCCACCACATCACCCATATCCACTCTGGGAAAGGGTAACCATAGTTCTACTGGGCAGTATGTCCTACTCTTCTTTATAATGTTCATGCATCCTCAAACACATGCACCTTCAAACATCTGAGTCTTTCTCCAGTCCTGAAACAATGTTCTTCTTCATATAATTCAGCTTCCCAGACTGCTTACTCAGCATGAAGATGAACAAGTAGGGTGGAAGGACCCAACTCTGACAATCATTTCTTGATCGGAAGCCACGCAGTAGTCCATAGTTCTGCTGGAACAGCTGCCTCTTGATCTATGTCCAGGTCCCACCTGAGCCCAATAAGGTGTTCGGGATCCCCATGCTTTGCAATGTATACTTTGTCATGATCCACCTCATGAAGTGCCTTTACATAGTCAACTTACAAAAGTGAGCATCTTTCTGATATTTTCTGCTTTCCGTCAAGCTTCATCTTACACCAGTAATGATCTTCTTCCTTCTATGTCATCTTCTGGCACCTCCCTGCCCATGTACTACTACAACCAATTTTTAAGTATCTTCAACAAAATTTTACTTGCGTGTGATACATATACACCAGTTTGCATTCCCACTTCACTCTTTATTCTAATCATCATTTGGTGGCGGTGATAGAAATGACTCAAAAGTTACCCTGGTGTGTTGGCTCCAAGTTCTACTTCCTCACAGCACACGGAATATTATTATCCTAGAAGGCTTGCCAGCACAAAACTCAGATGTCTGCCTCTCCAATTGATTTAAAAATACCGTATGCACTAAAGTATAAGCCGACCCGAATATCAGCCGAGGCGTGTAGTCTTTCCACAAAAACTGCGTAAAAATGTACTGAAAAACTTGGCTTATACACGAGTATATATGGTAGTCAAAAACAAGTAGGTTTTTTATCCACTCAGAGCCTGTTTCCAGCACATACTTCAAACACTGCCTGTGTCATTTTCTCATACTAGCTAAGATACAATCCTGCAGCTAAAGCACCCTGAGGTGCTATTGCTTTCGCAGCTGTCTGATCCAGAGACCTCCCACCGTGCTTCAGGAGGACATCACATTAGGTGTATGTGTGCGCTCCTACTGTTTCCACTTCCCTGGGCTTTCCTGTTTTCCTATTCTGTGGGCTCCCTGTACCTTTCCTTTGGAAACTACGCTGTAAGGGACTAACCCCGACTCTCCGCTGTCAGCCATAATTGTTAGAGAATGAACTCACTTACGTAAGTTAAGGACCAGTTGTGCTTGCTTAAAATGAGAGGGATTTGAAGCACTGGCTGATGAAGATCAAGGGTTATAGCCTTCAGTATGGATTACATACAATTCAGGGTAAAGAAGCCCCAAATCTCCACACCTGGAACAACAGGTAACATGATAAATAGAAGAAAGATTGGAGTTATCAAGGGTTTTGTCTTATTTGGATGCATAATCAATGCTCATGGAAGCATCAGTCAAGAGATCAAAGGACCTATTGCTTTGGGTATGTCTGCTGCACTAGACTTCTTTCAAGTGCTGAAAAGCAAGGATGTTACTTTGAGGACTAAGATGAGCCTGACAGAAACCATCATATTTTCAATCACCTCATCTCCATGTGAAAGTTGGACATTGAATAAGGAATTCTGCGGAAGAATCAATGCTTTGGGGTTATGGTGCTGGTGAAGAATAGTGAAAGTACCATGGACTGCCAAAAGAACCAACAAATCTGTCTTGGAAGCAGTCCAGCAGAATGTTCCCTAGAGTCAAGGATGGTGGGATTTCATCTCATGTGCTTTGGACATGCTGTCAGGAGAGACCGGTCCCTGAAGAAGGACATCAGGATTTGGTAAAGTTGTGGAGGAGCAAAAGAGTCGAAAGCCCTCAGCAAGAACTGACATAGCAGAAAATGTACGGGGATCGCAAGAGACGGGGCCATGTTTCCTGTGTTACTAAAACATAGGGTTACTCAAGAGTCCCGAGGGCATAGTGGTGACACATTGGGCTGGTAACTGAAAGATGAGCAATTCAACCCCACCCCCACCCCCGCCACTCCGGGAGAAAGCTGAGGATTTCTGCTCCTCTCAAGAGTTACAGTCTTGGAAACCCACAGGGGCAGTTCTACCCTGTCTTACAGGGTCACTCTGAGTTGGCATTCACTCGAAGGCAGTACATTCGAGGAGGGGTGCGTCTTGATTCTTAGGGTGGCTGTGAGTCAGAACCTAACAACAGCAACAACAACATGCATGTTATCCCCTTTGGGGTGTCTGGTTTTTGTTATGCAAATGAAGCCAAAACAGGGTACACTGTGTCCTAAACATAATCACCTCTGAGGGACAGCTATCAATCAGAGATGTACAGATTAGATCCTGAAAGGAGCACAACCAGGGAAGAGAAATGCCGTGGGAAGTTGGCCAAGAGACCGAGGAGTA
>NW_022111368.1:21614154-21629561 GCF_000313985.2 Echinops telfairi | reverse complement strand
ATGGGTCCCCAGAACTGACAGAAGGGAGCCTTTTCCTATCACCAATGCACTGAGACTTCACTTTTCATCTCCTAAGCTGTGAGGAAACAAAATCTTGTTCTTGGAAACCCCCAGTTGGGGTAGTTCAGTGACAGCAGCAATAGGCAATGAAGACATCCCGGCCCTAGTATCTCTCATAGGCTGACAGTCAGGATGATGGTCTTCATGACTTCCAGGATGTGAAAATGTGATTGACTTTTATGTCTTTATCGTGGGTCCATTAGCCCTGGCCCTGGTGGATTAGAAAGGAGGCATGACCCTCCTTCTTCCCAGCAGAGGGATCGCACATGGATGTTGACAAAATACCTCTAGAAATGGGGTTGAATGCATAGACACTTGTTTTCTTACAGCTTGTCGTTGTTGTTAGGTGCCATGGAGTCAGTTCCAGCTCACGTGACTATGTGCAAAGGAAAGAAACACGGCTTGGTCGGGTGACTTCTTATAGTTCAGGAGTCTTAATTCAGGGCACCAGCCCAGGGATACAATGGCTGTCTCTAAGGTAAAATTTGGGTCTGCTCTGGGGGAAAAGCCTGCCTCCATTTCTGTAGTGTTCTTCTTGGAATCTCTTATTCATAAAGATTGTCTGTCTACTTGGCTGGACCAGGATCCTCAGTTAAAATATTGGCATAGCCTATACTGCAACCTAATACAATGGAATCGCACCCATGATGAGATCTCCTGTGTGCAGCCAGTAAATTTAAGGGAATTTCTTCAGGAGTAAGAACTGCTTCTAATATGAGGATGCTCTGGTCAAGCTTACTTGCTATTGCAGGGTCTAGATCCTGCATCTGGGTCCTCTGACCTCTAGTTATTTGGACTTAAGCCAGTGGTCTGCCCTATTACTCTCTGTTCTTGGCACAGCCTGCTGTCTGAGCTATCTGCCTATCTGGGGTTCATTAGCCCTTAATTCTAGGTGAGTCAGAAAATGCCTTCTGACTGACATTTGACCCGTAGACTTAGAAGTTTCCAAAGTCTGCAATCACTGGTGAGCCATTTATTTGACCTAACACTTTCTTTCTCTATGTATCTCTCTAGATATAAATCATTCTCTCTCTCTCTCTCTCTGTGTGTGTGTGTGTGTGTGTAGAGTGAGAGATTAACCAAGAAAGGCATTCATTAGAAAGCTTAAAGGTTTTTCTTTCCTCTTTTTTTGGTGTGGTTTTGCATCAGTTTTTAAAAAATAGATATAAACCCTCATTTCATGATAATTTATATTTTCAAAAAACATCACAAAACATATATGGATTTACACACACACACACACACACACACACACACACCTACATATAACTGGTTTTGCTTCTCTGCACTCCTGGAGCTACCCAGGGGAATCTCCCTTTTTCCAGACATGTTACTTGCTTCTGGGCCCACTTGGCAGTCTGCATCCATTATTTGTCAAGAAGAGATCGGCTTCAGACTTCTCACGTGGACAATGACATTAGTAACACGACAAAGAAAATCCTGTTCTCAAATGGGATTACAATCACAAAATGGTTAAAAATCACAACACCTTTGTGGGGGGACACAATTCAACCCATAGCAATGAATAAAGACCTATGACCAGAGATCCTAAATCATTTTCAGATTCACCATTGTGCTTAATACTCTATGCAAACTGGCACTGACATACGACTTAAAACACTACGAGCTGAAGGGTGAACAGAACTTCTTGGGAAAGAAACTTCCTCCATGGTTTCCAGAGATGCAAATGTTTATGATTTTGTAATATTTTAGGAAATCACACAACTAAAAAGTGCTAAAATGGGCTTCTGATTAAGGTAGACACTGGAGAAATGAAACATTTATTATTATTATAATAATTTTTTAAATCTGATTCTTTTTCTTAAAACCCGTTCCTAGGCTTAACATGTAGAAAGTTGAAAGAAAAATATTTTTAAATGATTTTTTGGAAAAGATCTTTGGCTTAATTACCTTCTCTAGCCATAGTCCCAGACAATGATGATAACATGTAATGCCTTCTCTCTTCAGTACTTTGTTCATTGCTCTGAAAACTGCCTCAGGGTCATCCCAGGCCACCTCAGCTTGGTGTGGACGTCGACTCACCGTGGATTTGGCTGTCGCACTGCAGCACCAGCTGGTTGTCTATGGTATGAAAGAATTGAAAGAGTGTTTTACACCAGGGAAATTGTCTTCCAGGCCCAGATGGACCGTCGCTGTTCTAGCTTTGACAGGCCAGGATAGATATATTCAGAAAGCCTTCCAACTATTTAGTAACTCTTCCAAAACACTGTCAGCACCCATGCTAGGATGCAGGCAGTGGGAAGGAAGTCTAAGTAGGGAACTAAGCCTAGTTAGTATACATTTGCATAATTATCTTGTACTGAATGGATGTGTGATTAGGCAGGCAGGGATGAGGTTGACCTTAGACCCCCAAAGCCAAAAGCAGTTGAGCTTTGAGGATCAGCGTCTCCTGACGTTTACATACAAACTCCTGTCCATTTCATGTGTCCATTTTACAAAAGTACCGCTTCTCTGAGTCGGCTCCCCTGGTGGCTAAGAGTTAAGATTGAGTCCAAGGATTTGGGAAGCATCTGCTCTCTGGAGGTCAGTGGTCAGCCTGGGGCCACTGACACCTGTAGCATCTCTTGGAAGGTCAGAAAGAAGGAGGGGAGGGAGCCAGCAAGCACTCTGAGATCTCTGGGGATCAAAGATGCCATGCAAAAGCTAGTCTTTTAAAACAAGTGTATAAAGATACTATAGAATTCATGGCAGCAGCGCCCCACATTTAAATATAGCTCCGTGACTGTGAGCGAAATGGTGTGGTTATGAGCTGACTATTAATATAGCTGTTTGCCTGAGATCGACAGAAAGGAGAGGAGAGAGAAAGAGTGAGAGAGCCCTTCACCTGGTTAGAAAAGATCATTTATTTTGGGCTAAGCATGCTCCTTTACTGGACTAGACATATTTTATTTACTTACTGTGGTTTTAAATTTCTCACATGAGAGTTTCTGGGCATTATAAAATGTACCAGGCAGAGAGGAGAAGGAGTCAAGGTAGAAGTGCAGGTCCTGGGGCTGCCTTGTTCGCTGATCACTTTTGTCCTTGTAAAATAGTCTAATGGGTTGGAAAAAATCCTAAAATGCCATGTATTCTCCCCTTTTTGTGTGTCATACTTTTTAAACCAAACCTCTTCATGCTCCCTAGGCCGCACATTTGAAGAGCACAGGCCGATTCTCCAGACTGAATTTGATCTTGACAGCCTTTTCTAGGCAAGCCCCGAGCCTTTTCTTTTTTCACTTGGTTTGGTATCAGTATTTAAAACAAAGACCTCAACTCTGATTTCATGGTAATCTGTACTCTCCGAGTCACTGACAACGTAGTTTTGACTGCTTTAACGTTTGTCTTGCAGCACATTAAACAAATCACTGCTCATCTGAGGTGACAATGACTGACTGCATTCTTGATGGACCAGTCATTAATCATTGGGCTATTCCTCCATTCACACGGCTCTACTAGTGGCCCTGCGATCGTTAGTCATGAATCCATTTTGAGTAAGCCACCTTAAAAAAACAGTGCCTCAAGAAAACAATTTCTCAAAGGTAAGGCAGCTGACTTAAGCTCCGTGCAGTAAATGACTCTGTGTTAAGCGTGAAACACCAAACTGGTTATTAGCTAGTTCCATATAAATGGGGGGAGTGGGAGAGGGCTGTCATTCAGTGGCAGTATTTCCTTTACTTTCCTCATTTAATAGACAGGTTTCGAGTCTGCCATTTTTATATGGATATCTCACATATACATATACATATACATGCAAACAAACCACACAGAGAGAATATGCTTTTTACTAGAACTCAAACTAGGCAAGTTCGTTAGGCTGGCTTTGAGAAACCACACTGCCTAAAATTTTCATTTTCAGTTTTAAGTAACCCTTGTTTCTATTAATGCAGCAATAAGCCGGAGGGATCATAAGATGGAAAGTTTTTTCTTCAAAATAATCTGTGTGGAAGAAACTCTTTCATTGTCTACAATTAAGACCCATAGGAGTAAGTTTTCAACTAGATGCTTGAGTCAATTCAAGTAATTTCTTCTCATCCCAAATAATGCACCTGGACTGAGTAGCATACAGTGATGTGTGTGGGGCTGGGTGAGGTGGGGAGCTCTCTGCTGGACATCAGGAACATACCGATGTCTGCATCCCACATCTGATCCCTGCCTCCAATGAATGGGTGATGCTGCAAGGATGGCATGCTCACAAACAGAGAACAATCTCCTGTAGTTTATACTTTTTAATATTTTTCCATAGTTATAGATTACTCCCTAGAAATGAAGTGTGTTCCTTGAATTTCAGAATGTATGGATTTCAGAAAGAGGGTCCCTGAAAGTTCAGAAAATTCCCTGAGAATTTTGAATGGATGGATGTCCAGTAGACTACCTATTTTCAAATTGAAACTTGCTTCCTGATTTTCACTATCCATGTAAAATTCAGTTTGCACTTACACCACATGTTATGGTGAATAAGATCCAAAATAAACCTGCGTATTTTCAATAATTCCCTACACAACCCGCATGCAAAAGGTGTATATTTTGGTATGAGGTGCATACAGTTATGTTTCTATTAGACTTTATTAATCATTTGTGCATTTAAATAAATCCTGCCCCTCAGATAGATGCACATATTTAAAGATGCAGCTCTCTTTCCTAACACAGGAGGGTGTGCTTTTGTTTGTTTGTTTGTTTGTTTGTTTGTTTGTTTGAAGTTCCTCTTCTGCTTTACATGTCCAAAGCTGTTTTGACTTGAAGCTTACCAAAACTATTGGACCTGTTCTGTAGGGTGAGCATGTTTTAATATATATACATATATTTGTATATGTGTGTGTGTGTGTATACATATAATACACAAGGTTGAGCCTAGTATTCTCCATATTTGGTTTCAACTAAAGTTCCAGTTATGCTAATTACTGAAGTTGAATTGGGATTTCCTTTTCTCATTATTAAAGTATACAGCTCTGCTCATAATGGCTACATTATCCTACCACAAAGATCCTGACTCTCCAGTCACACAGTGCAGTGGTCAGCGCTCATTAGCCTCCCCTGAGTGGCTCCGAGGAGGAGGCTGCAGAGAAGGACACGTTGTGCCAGTGCTTGCCAGAGGGCCTGACCTGCCTCACAAAAGCAGAGAATGACGTCATTGCAAGTGGGAAAAAAAAAAAAGAATTATGTTATTATCACAGTGTTCCCAAACACCAGAAACTAACGATGATCATGAAATGTATCTTGATTTCCATTGAACATTTCACTTGATGAAGTTTTTTTCACTTTTTAAAGTTAAAACTGTATTTGTTCCAGACCCACCAATGTGAAAAAGATATGCATATTCCTAACCTTCCGTACACAGGAGGGTGTGCTTAACCTTCCATGGAAGAGCCCTGGTGGTGTAGTGGTTATGTATGGAGTGGTTACTCATTGGTCTGCTAACCACAAGGCCAGCAGTTCAAAACCACTAGCTACTCTTCAGGTGAAAAATGAGGCTGTCTAGTCCCATAAAGAGTTACAGTCTTGGAAATCCACAGGAGCACCTCTATTCTGCCCTGCCGGGTCACCAGGAGTCAGAATCAACTCCATGGCAGTGTGTTGGGTTGGAGTTGGTTGGTGTCACCTTCCATGCTAGGGCTGGTAGGCATTCCTCATGACTCCTTCTATGGCAGTTGTGCTTTCAGATTTATTCACGGGTTTTTATTAAACAACTAGTAATGTCAAGGTCTGTTATGAGGATATAGCCAAAGAATTTGTAAAACAGATGGCATCCCCAGGGCTAGGAGGGTGCTGACACTGACATGAACCTATCTACAAGAGTTCCTTATGCACATCTCTCTCCCCAGGCCTGGGCCAGTTACTTCAATTCACTTGCAATCCTATATGGGGGGAGTATTTACTGCCGGAAAATTGGCAAAATTCTAGTCCATTTTTCTTCTTCTTATCTTTTCTTTTCTTACTTTCAGAGAGTGGGTTTTCAACATTTACTGGAAGACCAAAGCATCTACTCTAGTGATGGAGAGTGAAGTCAAATTAAAACAAAACAAAACAATGAATACGTAATAGGTTAGGTAGATGGTAAGCAATAGGTAGCATACTGGCTTAGAAAATGCTGAAACACGATGCTTTTAATTTGTCTGTCATTGGTTTTTTTACTCTATTTAGTAGATAATATTTAAAGCATTATGGTTTGACTGGAGTAAAACAAACAAACAAACAAACAAAAAGCAGAAGCTAGGGAGATAGGAGCTCTGAGTTTTTGTAAGCTATTTGACCCTCCTGAAGTTCAGTGGTCTTATTCATGGAAACATGGAGTTGATCCAGATATTCCTGAAGATTGATCTGGGCTTTGTGATTCTCTCCTGCATTTTTAAACAGAAATGATTAAATCACGATTTTTTTTTCACATAATTCAAAAATTATGCAAGGACATAGCAAATGCTTCCATAGCAACATCATCTGATTCAAAACAGCCCTCAAAACGTTTTAAGGGACTTCTGAAAGAACTATGTCTTGGGAGCAAGAAGAAGCACATGGAATTGCTATCTGAATGAAAAGATTTTTTTTTGGAGGAGTGGGGGGTGTTAGTAGCATAGATACCAGGGAAGTGGCATCAAAAACTTTTACAATAGCAGTAATTGAATTCCTTTGACAAATATGTTGTCATGTGATCAGTGCTGTGTTGTCTGGTGCCATCGATTGGATTTTGACTCACGGCACCTCCAGGTGCCAGTAGATCTGCCTGGTCGAATTTTCTGGGCTATACTCTTTAAAGATCACACTCCCAGACCTTTCTCCCACGGAGCTGCTGGATGGATGATTTTTAAGTGCTCATCTTTTGGTCAACAGCCATATACTGTGTACTTCACCATGGGGACCACGAGGGCTCTTCACTAGGGCCACAATGATGAATGAAACCCGAGTCCAGGGCCTGGCCCTTGAAAATATGCACATGACTAAACTGTCCCCTGATTTCCTCCCTGACTTCCCATTGCTCTCCCGAGGCCTTTCCAAGCAGGGGTGGAGAGCAACGGTGACAAACATCTCCTCCATGTCAACCACCAGCCTTTCCCGTTGCTAAAGGGCACCTGCTGTGAGTGAGCACTACACAGCTGGATGGAAGATGGTTCTAACCTGAAGAGAAACACATTTGGGAAAGAGTCTGGAGGAGAGAGACCCACACATAAAATTAAAGTCGCAAGATTTCACCCCAGGTCTGTCACTGACTAGCTGTAATCTATGAAGAAGATCACTTAGGACTCCTGAGCTTAAAGTTTCTGTGGTTTGGATTTTGCTTTTTATTCACCCCAAAGTTGGGATGACGACCTACTACTCCCAAGAGCTGCTAAGTGGTGAGCCCCATGGCGATGAGGTATAGGATATCCGGGTGCTCTGAGAACTGGGTCTTCCTATGAAGTATTGCTGCAACAAAACCTCCCCGTGGCTTTAGAATCACCCCTCTTTATAGAACCTTCCCATTCTGGGAAACATCACAAGGATGCTTTATGCCATGAAGCCAAAGTTCTAAAAGGAAATTCTCTTGCCCATTTTCTACCAGAGAGAAATTTTTGTTTGTCTTTATATTGGGATTTGCAGCTAGAAGAGGTGAAATCATATTAACCAGACCTCAAATTAACACTGATGGGACATTTCCAAGCTAGAATAAGTCATTTAGATGCCGAACCACAAACACGTTTTCAGGGATGACAATTAGCTCTGTGGAAGCCAGGACAGACTCATGTTTTCCTTTATAACTTTGCACGGCACAGCCCACTGAAGCAATGAAAGGGCAATAAAAGAAACGTGGCCAGGGAAACTGCTATCATTCCCATCGTGGTTTCCTTCTCTTCAGTCCATCAGGTGATTGTAGCTGCAGACTGTCCTCTTCAGCATCACCCAGACGTCTTACTCGACTTTAAATACCAAGGCTACAGGTGGTCCACGAGTGCCACACTTCAAAGACATTTCTGATCAAATAAAACAGTATTTGTGTAATATGGACTCTGTATCTCTGAACTTTTCCTGTTCAATTCCTCCTACAAAGGTTCAATTAAAAGAGATCAGAGGACGCTCTGCCCTGAGCCATTTCCATCTGTCTCTCAAATTTGTCTCTTCAAATATCTTTTAGACGGACACGGGAACAACAATTTATTTTGAGAATGCAATCATCCTAATTCAAAAGCCACTTTCAAAGAGGCAATGTCCTTTGCTCGCTTGTGAGTGTGTGGAGCAGGCCTGTTGGAGCACTTTCTGAAGTGAAATTGTAAGCTTTGGCAGGCTTGTGATTCCTCGTCATGTTACAACTTGCCTTACTATTGATAACTCCCACTTACTGCCAACAAGGGGGGCGCGGGTGGACGTAGCCCAGGAGGCCCTGTGTTTGGTGAGCCTTTGTATCAGTGACTGGGGCTGATTTCACTTCGGAATCTTTGTGGTTTTGCCTTCAGTGAAAGAAAAACTGATCCTAACAGTTTTAAACTTGTTAATTCAAGCCATATGTCAGAAAGCCGGTCTCCGTATGGTGCCGTGCCACCTTATATTTACAGGGGCTACTTTTCAAAACATTATTCTAAACGCTCTCTTTGCCCCGATGTTCATACGTGGCATCCTGTGCTGTTGAATCTCAGCTTTATTTTTTTTTAAGAAAAAATATCTCAGGCTTCAGAATCATATGCTGATATAGCAAAAATATACTGATTATTAAAAACTAATTCCTGTCTTTTTTATTGGCAAACATGTGCTAATCAAGTCCTTGAGTAGTGAAGTATGCTAAAGAGGAAACGGCTTGCCAATCCTCTGTCGCCAAATATGGTAAAAATAAAGGAGGAAACAGAGAAAGGAAAATCATAACCTTGTTGATGATAAATAAAATTCGAATGTTTCGATGCAACGTGTCCACAACAGAAGCTCAGTTAAAACCGAGAGATGAGCTCCCTTCCTGTCGGCGGCATTGAGGCGAAACCAGAAGCGAAGCGAGGACTCAGCTCTCCTTAAAGCAAAGCAAAGCAAAAAAACCAAGCACCTAACTAAGCAAGGCCCTTCGTTCCATGTGTGATGCCTTTAAGTTGCAGTCTCTGGCCACTGATGCTTCCCGACCCCAGATATGAGGGAACGTTCTCCTATTGAGTTCCCTTTTGCAAGCACCTACATGGGGACTACAGATTGATTAGAGCCTAATTATCTTCAAACAGCTTTGTTTGAATCCCAGAGTCCCAGCAAGCATGGTTTTGATTTGAGAGACAAGCTTTAGAATGCATTTGGCACCACACAGACGGCCGGTGCGTGTTAAACATATCATTTCTTTCATTCTTAGAAGGGGGGTGGGCTGGGGGAGGCGTTTTCCTTCATATCGCCGTGCTCACTCCGGAGACTCTTGCAAAGTTCACTGGCAAGCAAGTTCTTGAGCGTGGAGAACAGCTTGCTCTTCTACGCGGTTCAATTCATTCTTCATGGAATCGATTTTTGTCATTTTTGTTTGTGTTTCACATATTTCTTCCCTGTTTATCCATATCCTGTCTCCTGCATAATTGCTTATACGCCTATATTTTTCTGCGTCGTCTTTGCCTTTCCCCCTCCCAGAAATCAAGAAATGGTACGAGGCTTTTCTTTGAAACTTGCAGAATGATTCCAAGGGATTTTTCAAACCACAAAAAGCGTACTGGTTAGAAAACCACTGCAATGCATTTGACATTTTACTGCGACAGCAACAACGTGTAAACCGCGAGGCTCCAAATCATGAGCAATTTGGCCAAGAGGACAATTATTCCAGGGACCACCTTTCCCATCAATCCTAACAATCTCGGTGACCAGTGTCTTCCCTGAGACCGCAAGGCAGGGCCGTGGAGGGGGAAGAAAAGACAGCCGCCCTGGAGGGCCTGGCACGTTTCCTGAGTTAGGAACGACTTACGGCTTCTGCGACACTTGTGCTGGTCAGAACAAAACATCGCGGTGTTCTGACATTAAAACGCCCGTATCAATGAATTGGCTCGAGGATCGAGGAGGGAAACGGTCATTCAGAAACTTCCCAGTGAGTTTAAGCTCCCAGCCAAAGAAGCCAACACAGCACACACTCTCCTTTACAAGGGTGTGAGAAGGTGGCATTGTCTTCAAGTTGAATATGCGGTGGGAGAAAAGGAACTTAGCATTGGCAGCAGCTTGTCAATTCCTGTCTGAAGCTCCAGTAACGCTTTCTTCCGTGTGGTGCAAAACCTTACCTACACAGCCCACTACATGGTACGATGCCCTGCTATTTACAAATGACATGTAGTACAGGCTGAGGAGCACTCACATGCTCTGCTTTCTGATGTCAGAGTCACCTAGTCATTACTAGTCCAGCAAAGATGTCCTTTCTGATACTGATTCATGCAAAATGACTTCTTGTGCTGTAGAATGACAGTCATGTTTCTGGGCTGGGTCTGTTTCCTTTCAGTAGTCAAACTGCTTAAACGATGAACTAATCTGTATAGAAAAATAAAGATCTTAGATTTAAAATTATATATATGTATATGCATGCATGCAGATGTATGTATATATTTTTAAGTTCTGCTGTAGGGTCAGTATGAATCAGGATCCACTCAATGGCAGCTGGCTTAGTGTGGCTGCTTCGGTGCTGTTCAGTTTTCTGTTGTTGATCATTCTGTTTGCGCCCTCTCATTTTCCCTTTGATTTTCTTCTCTCTTTTACTGATATCGATGCTCAGCTATGCCTCAAAAGCTACTGCAGAAATTTGTAAACCATTTCTCTCTCTTTTTATTTCTTATTATAAGAAAATTCTGGCTCTGATATGCATACCCTTTGTAAATCACAAGAGACACTTTGAGATTGATGCCCAGAATAAATACCACACGAAATTCTAGGAAGTCAAGGGCTCTCAAGTTTTAAAAACAAGTGAGCTTTGGTCTTGAAAGAGTGAGATGTTTTCATATAATTGAAAAATAAAAACATATTGCCCTAATAGAACCCTGTAATTGTGTATTCATGGTAGTGCGCTCCCAGAAACATCTGGCACAACCACTGACTATTTATGCATGAGCTTCCTCTGTACAACGTAGTATTTAATCTAAGCCCTCAGAGCGCATTGCGTGACTCACGACCTGTGTGCAGAGGATGGCGAATGATAGAATGTCTAAAGGAGCCGACTGCTGCGAAGTTACTAAATTATCTTCTAACAAGCTGAGTCACTCAGGACATATTAGGTTAACTGACCATCAGCATCGCCATTATCTGGTGATTCCACAAGATAAATTACATATATCGAACTGTCCCCCAGGCTACAGCTCCTGATAAATTATTAATGTCACAGAATCGAAATGATTAAGTCGTAAATAGCATTTTTTAAAATCCAGGCTGTTTGAAATACTCTCCCATTTCCCTAATGTCTACCCTCTGATGTTATTATATTAGTTGTACATATGGATAATAAAACATCAATCAAATATTTAAAACTTTAAGTAAGCAATTGTGTCTTCTTGAAGTACATAACAAATAGATGTGATCTAACAGTTGGGCTGGGGGTCTCTCGCCTCCATTTAATTATATTTGCCTTTTAGGAATTTACCATTGCATTATATATAAATGAGTACATTTACACCTTGTCATTGCCATCCAGGGTTTTGTTTCTGAAAACATTGCTACAGTTCCTGGCCTTTTAAAATGATGGTGCAGCATTGATGACATCGAAGAAAACCGATGTTTTACTAGAAATATGAAATAGTGTGCAGTTATAATCATCAATTTATTTTCTTCATATAAGAAGAAGTTCGCTTACTTCAAAACTTTAAACTCAGATTAAAATGTGTTGTTCTGAGATGTGCATAATTTACCTTTAAAGGAAAACAATCCAGAGTCTTAAGCTACATTTTTATATCAATTCTATAGAATAGGTGTGCCCTACCTTTTGTTTTTATGAGTTAAAAAATATAGCGATTTAAAAGGAGCTTTCAGTAGCTCTATTCTTTTTGAATAAGGAGGTGTAAACTGAGCTCACACAAAGCATGACACCTTTTGGATGTGAATTTAGACAAGAAGGTACTCTTGGCTTTTGGCACCTGACCGTGTCATGAAGCAGACAAACCTGGCTCTCAGCTCCTTCCTTCCACTGGGCTTTTTGAGTGGAGGGAAAGCCATTCCCATGAGTCAGGCTTTTCTCCTTGGGTTTCTTGTTGCCTTCATCTATATATATTCTAACTACAACTCAAAGAAAATCATACCGTACAGCAATGAAATCTGATGGTGCCCCAACGTCCAAAAATGAACTCATACAATGAGATTATAATTTTGCCCTTCCAGTAAAATGAGTACATGGAATGATATTATCTTCCTGTATTTTTGCTTCTGTATTAAAAAAAAAAAAAGTGTTAGCCAGAGATTTGAGGTGAGGCTTCCTGTGCTAATTCCAATGTAATGTATTATTAGAAAATGGTTGATTTTTCAAAGAAAAGAGAACCGTAATTACCAGAATGATTCTGTAAGGGACAGAAGGCCAGTGTCCTACTTTCTAAACTTGTTGCCCTTCGCTGTTTTAAAACCCAGATATCCAGATGTTCCCCAAGCATATGTACCTGCTGGGGTAATCCTGTCTTTGAATCATTGAATACAAGCGCGCTGACACGTGTCCACTATGTGGTAGAAAGTGTTTCCTAGGGCAATGGTTGGCAATGTTCCATCCAGCCCAGGTGCCTCTGCTCTGCTTCCTGGAGTCCGCCTTTTGTGGCTGTCTCTTCTCTCGTCTCATTATGGACCCAGGCAAAGAACATCCTCCACACGTCTTACTTTCATTTGTTTTTTTAAGGTATAATTTGAAGCATCCACCCCTGGAGAAAAAGACTAATATCGTGACTTGACAACAAGTATCAACTGGTTTTATAGACCTGAAACTAGAGTCTCCATGTCACTCTTTCACCCAAAACCGAGTGAGCCCACTGCCTTAGGGTCAATTCTGCTCCAGTGACTGCTCATAGGTTTTGGAGGCTGTAACATAGACTGGAGCAGAGAGCCTTCTCTCTCTTCTAAAGTGCAGCGGTTGGGTTTGAACTGCTGACCTTAGGTTTGCAGCCCAACTCATAACCCACTCTGCCAGGAACATACTAGGCCCCTAGGACTCCATTTATTACTACCCCATGAACACCTGGCAACATTACTGCTTTTTGTGCTTTGATTTCTTAATCCTGCTTTAATAGTAAGACCACAAATCTGTGACTAGTGACTGGAACCACAGGTTGTAGGGCTAAACGTTTGGATTCAGGGCACCGGCACTAAAAGAAGGGCTTCTCTCTGTGTCCTCTGAGGAAATCTTTTGTCTCTCAGCTTCTGTTCCTGTGACCTTTGGCAATCTCCAAGTGGGTCTTGGCATCTATTTTTCCTCCATTTATGTTTATTTGTTTCTAGGTATATGATTCTCTTTCGATCACTCAGAAATAACCCCATTTTAAGACTCATCCCACAGGGATAGAGCATTATTAAACAAGAAAGCTAACTCTGTGTGCAAATGGTGACCGGGATTATTTCAACAGGTACCAGGCTCGGGACTCCACCACATACTTTTGGGGAACCCAAGTCAAACTACAACCATCTTGGAATCTTGAAGAATGGGATTCATTATAGCACCTAGTTCTTAAAGAGAATCAAAAGGGGCAAGTGTTATAGTAGAAACAATTACCTGGCAAATAAGCCTATATGATATTTGTGGTTTTTATTTTTTTGCTCTATCTACCGTGGCAGGTGAATGCATGGTATGATACCCTTTTTAAAATTTTTATTGTGTTTTAGCTTACAGATATAACAATAGCAATTGCAGGGTAAACTGGCTCCAAACTGTGTGTAACAGACAGTAGTGTATACGATTTATTTTATTATAACAGATCCTCAGTAAGTATGGAGGATTTTATTTATTTATTTTTGATGTTTTGACATGCGGTCCTCTCATCACATTGCCTTTGATGTTCTTAGTGCCTTTTAGGGTCTAGTTTGATGGAGGTTTTGTATTTGATCTTTGGCTTTTAGTTTTCCGCTTCTCAAAAGTGTTTGCACAGTGAGAAACTGCAATCCTGTCCTACGAATCCTCTCTCCGAACTCCAGAATTCAGTGGGATGCACCCAAAGCTCTCCATTGTGAGTTTCAAATTAGTTCTTCCTCTTAGCTCCCTTTTCAAACCAAAAGGTCTGATGATCTTCAATACATCTCAGTTTTATTTCTTAGCTAACAAGATAAACTTCCAATGGAATGAGTTTCTTCTGTAGATTTTATATACTTTCCTATAGAAAAAAAAAACTGCCCCAATGCCAATGTGATGGTCCAACATATGTCTGTCTGCTCACTTGGGAAAGGCCAATGGCCATTTAAAGATCAGGTGGTTTGTAAGTGTGGGATAACACAGAGAATCTTAGTGGTCATAGAGATCATATTTCAAAACAAATCCATTAGTATTTCTTTTTGTAAAACAAAACCAAATGCTATTCTCTACAAAAGAAAGGTGATATTTTTGAAAACCATTGACATTTTTCCATATGCTCAGCTATTTCAAGCGCTGACATTATTACGTTAATTCAACAGAAGTAGAAAAACTGCCCACAGACTATGCAGCCAAATAGAAAGTCTAAATGTGTAAATATGATCAACTGTTAAATAATTCACATATTCTGAATTTCCCTTAATTACTTGACCTGAAATTTCCTCTTTTCAGGTTGATAGGAGTAAGCAATGAAGGTTCAATTTGAACTCATACCATTATATTTCAGTTCTATTACACCTCTGTTTATAGGACAAAAAATTACTTTTATATAGAAATATCAGTAAATATGTTTATAAAACTCTATATATATATATATATATATATATATATATATATATATTTATTTTTATTTGAATCTAGGCGTGTATTACAAAAGACTTTAAGTTCAGATTTTACTTTGCCTCCTTTTATGTCCACTCCAATCAGTGTTTAGGTCTGATGGGTAGAGAGATAGCAGGATCAGAAAGTGTTTGCGTTTGCAGTGGTTTCAGGAGGTGCCTAGTAGTTGCACTATTCTGTTAACCCATGGGCCATATCTGAGGGTTCCAATCTATTCCCATCTTCTCCAGCATTTGTAATTTTCTAGGGTGTTTGTGTGTGTGCGTGTACTTTTAATTTTCTTTAATTTTGCTAAGAATGTCAGTCTGAGGTGATATCTGTTACTTTAATTTGCCTTTCTTTTTTCATTTTTATGGTTACAGCTACAAAAACATTTTATTTTTTAAACATTTTATTAGGGGCTCATACAACTGTTATCGCAATCCATACACACATCAATTGTGTAAAGCACATTTGTACATCACTCTCAAAACATTTATCTACACTTAAACCCCCGACATTAGGTCCTCATTTTCCCCTCCCTCCC
>NW_022111368.1:21607761-21613254 GCF_000313985.2 Echinops telfairi | reverse complement strand
TGAGGGAGTACTTGAGTGGAGGCCCAATGTCCTTCTGCTACCTTAATACTAAACCTATAAATGTAGGCTCATAGATCTATTTCCCCATCCTCATACAAATATATTTGCATATTGGTACAATGACAGGTACTCGGACCAATGGAAAAGAACTGAAAACCCAGAAATAAAATCATCAACATACAGACAACAGATCTTTGATAAGGGCCCCAAAAATATCAAATGGGAAGGTGATGCCCTTTTTAACAAGTGGTGCTGGAAAAAATGGATATCTACCTGCAGAAAAATGAAGCAAGACCCTTATCTTACTCCATGCACAAGAATAAATTCAAGGTGGATCACAGACCTTGAAGTTAGACCCCAAACGATTAGGGCCATCAGTGAGAGAATTGGGACCAACTTGAGAACTTTGGCACAGGGAATACATAGGAAAGGACACAAACACAGAGGAGGCACAAATTGACAAATGGGATATACTGAAGATAAAACACCTGTGTACATCGAAAGAATTCACCAAGAAAGTAATAAGAGAGTCCATGGACTGGGAAAACATCTTTAGCAATGACACATCAGACAAAGGCCTTATTACTAAAATCTACAATACTCTGCTAGCTTACAAAAACATTTTAAAATATTGTTCATTTTCCCCAAGTCTAAAAAAATATTTATTTAGAAAGTTTAGTGGATACTCAGAGAACTCACTGCCGTCGAGTTGATTCCAACTCATAGTGACCCTGTGGATTAGAATAGAACTGACCTTTGTGGGTTTCTGCAATTGTAACTGCTTACAAGAGTAGAAAGCCTCATCTTTCTATCACAGTGGCTGGTGGTTTCGAACTCCTGACCTTCAGGTTAACGTTTCAATATGTTGCCCACTATGCCACCACTGTAGTTATTTCGGTTTTTAATTCATGACTCTCCACCAAATTTGGCTCATGAAAAGTCCTCTTTCATCTTACTAATATTCTATTTTCTTATGACCTAATGGACAGGCACATAAATTCATTATCAAAGTGAAGCATTAAAACATTACCAAAATTTACATACACATATATTTGAACTGGTTTTACTTTCTGTTTTGTGTATACTTGCTAATATGCATAATAGAGTGCGTTCTTATAATTATGCCACAATTTGAGAGGCAGCATGCTGAGTTTACCATTCATATTAATGATGGGATGTTTGAGTACCAAAAAAGTTTGGCTGCCTGTTCCTTATTTCCCCTCTGTGAATAATAATATGTGAAGAGTTCTGCTTGGAGAGTTGGCTAAGTGTCAGGCTGTTCACCACAAGGTCCGCAATTGAAAACCACCAGCCGCTTCTCAGGAGGAAGAGGAGGCTTCCTCCTGCTATACAGAATGGCAATCTTGTAAACCCTCAGGGGCGGATCTACCTTGACTTACAGGGTCACCATGAGTTGGAATTGACTGGAAGGCAGTGAATTTGGTTTGGGGTTTCTAGTAACAAAACAGGAACCCTGGTCATGCAGCGGGTCACTCACTGAGCTGTGAAACCACACCAGCAGTTCCGACGACCAGGGGCTTCATGGGAGGTAAAGGTAGTCTATCTGCTTCTATGAAGAGCTGCAGGGTATGGGGGGCAGCTGTGCTCTCGCCTATAAAATTACTATGAGTTGAATCAGCTGGATAGCAGCGAGTGAATAGTAGTAATAAACAGGCTAGCAGTTTTAACTTGTGTCACAGTTTGTTTCTGTAAAGATGTAGAAGCCTTAGCAGACCTTGGGGAAAGTTTTACTTTGTCCTGTACGGTTGCTATGAGTCAGAATCTACTTGACAGCATTGGGTTGGGGGTTAATAGTTCAGTAATGCTCATCTTAGATCTTTAGGGATTGGTGAGATTAACTTTCAGCAAACTTGAGTGGCTCTCTCTTCCTTGATACCATAACCAAAGAATAATATGTAGATGAAAAAGTAGACCATTGTATGACAAATATATTTATCTTGTAAACCTCTCCCTATCTTATAGCTCAGAAGCTTATGATTAAGTATTGATGTGTGAAATTCTCAAGTGATGTGAATTTTATAGTATCTCCTAAAAATATCTAACTATTTATATAGCATCTTTTACCTTCACTACTAGGCAGCTCAAAATATCATTTAACATGGACTGCACCTCTGTTTTATAAGTGTAATATTTTCTTGTGTGCTAGACTTTAACTAGAATATTTTTTAGTATTTTCTTATGCATACTAAACTTATAATTTAGTTTAGTGCTTTTATAAGTCACATATTTTATTATTGTAATCACCAACTAATACAAAGAGTAATTTTAGTCAAAACTTTTAATTAGGTAAGTATTAAAACAAGGGGAAGCAAACTTAAAAAACATTAACCTAATATAGTATTAAATTATAATAATTTAGTATACTCACATATATTAATTTATATTTAACAAAGGATAATAATATATTCCTAAATTTCTAATGTTTATATATCTAATAAATTCCCTATGGAATGAATATATTTTAATAATAGACATAATTAAGAAGGAAACCTCACTACCAGATAAAGAGATATTTTAGGATGTGAAATAATGGTGATTTGAACCAGGGTTATATTTTTTAAAAGACACATTTGAGAACTAAACTCATACCATGAGTTCATACTATGGGGTAAATATGTACACTTTGCTCATAATACTTAACAGTAAATAGCAAAAAAACCTGACATTCACATACACATGTACAGAAAGAACTAATCATCTCAAATACTCCACAGAAATAACATAGTATGACTATGGCTTTACGTTTTAATCCTTTTCCACTAAAACTTCCATAAAACTTAGAGACTAGCTAAAGGAGCTTTGTCTGTTTCCTCTCTAGTGTAGCATCTTCCTATCAAACATCATTTTGAATCTGCACTGGCAATTATTTCTGGTATTTCACTATTTTATGTTCTCTTCCAGAATGCTCACGGCTTTAACTCACAGTCGTTAGGCAAACCGTGAAGAATTTTTTACTTAAACTGTGGAGTCAGAGTAGCTTGAAGCCCACTCTTTGTTTATGACATCTGTGTAATTCTGGAAAATGCTGTGGTACTTTATTCAACAGCTACCTCTCAGAATTACATTAATGGCAGCTTCGAGTTCCTATCTGGAAATGTTTCTCTCCTTGTTTACATAGAAGCACACAGAGAGACTATGGGGAATATAGTGGGTTTTAGTTAAAAATGAAAGCCTCCAGTTCCAAAGTTATCTATTAGAGCTATTAAAGCCAGAGTTTTGCCCTATGCTTCCTAATAGATAATTTCCTTAACTTTCATAACACAGGATTTCTGATTAATTATTTTATAATCATACCCACCTATGTAATGACAACTAAGCACTTGTGCAACTTGGTTATTGAAATTATTCAGCAAAGAGCTTCCTACGCTCGTCATCCTGGAGAATCTGCTAAAGGAATATAAAAAAAGACCATGAGTCCTAGAGAGTCCCCTAATTCCCTGATTGTCACAAAAATGACATTCAACTTTATTTACAATCCCCACCAGCATGGCAATTTCCAGAGACTCTCTCCTTGCGTTTTCAGCGCCTCATCTCTTCCACTTCACCGATGCAGCTTCGCCCCTGCTCACAAGGGACCCTTCGGTTTGTTCTTAGGTCCTCCCTGGATGTAGCTGAGTAACCCTTGCCTTCTCTCTTCCAATAGGGAAACCCAGCCGGCACAAACTACACGGACGTGAGTGAATCAAGGGGTAGGGATGTCTACAATGACTCTTTCCTACTATGTACGTGAAGCACTTTAATCTGAAGGGAACTCATGGCCCAGATCGCATATCTTTCCATTTTAAAATTTATTTTGAAGCCCATTATTCATATCATGAACCACGAATTTTCCAGTATCCCAACTGTACAGGTTGAATATCAATGATAATCATTCCTAAAAGTAAAAAAGTAAGGCAAATAAACATATTTCTAATTGTAGCTTTAAGACGTGTATGCTTTTATCAATTTTTTAATCCAAAATAATGCTATATGCATTTCTAAATGCCTACAGTATTTCTCATGTTATCCTCAGTATTTGGCTGGACTGAGTTGCAAATGCTAAGTGCTAAATATGTATTTATTGGATGATTAAATGGTCTCAACTCCAATTATCTTACTTTGTTGACAAAACCTTTATAGGGGTAATTGCACATCTTATATGTGGTTCTGAGCTTCCGTAAGCTTCCCCTCAACATCCCTCCCTCCCTCAAATATCCCCAATCTTCAAAGTCTCTCCATTGCCTTCCCCAGCATCTCTGGAAGGCCGCACAGTCGCAGCTGGAGATGTTGGAATGGAAAAATGGTGGCATCACTCTTGGCAACCTCTTCAGTATCTTTCCCTCTGGGTCACTTCATTTATTTTCTTCCGTTAGGAGAGGTGAGAAGAAACCTTCAATTGACTGCATCATTCATAGTTCCTATCAGCTTACAAAATACACATGGATCTACCACAAAGCTGGCTTTCAAACAATGACAGCAAAGCTCCGTCTGCATCCCTATTTTCTGCTCCTACCTACCTTGCTTCTTTTTCCATGTGAAAAAATACAAACCAAAACACAACAACAATCAAGTCAATAAAACTCCCACAAGCTGCCTATGGTTACATGGCATCACATTCTCATGTTGACTCATTTTAGTCAAGTTCCTTTCACCCATCTTGCACTGAAATGGCCCTGGTCACAGCATCAGGGAATCTCCCATAGCCGGACGGCTGAGCTCTACCTGATTCTCATTTCCTTCCACAGTAGTTGACATCTTCAACCACCCGTCCTTCTCCCCTTAACCTCGGGGTTATGACACTGCTCACGTTTCCACCTTTTCTCCTGGCCAGTGTTTCTTCATCTCCTTTGCTCTCTGCCTCTTCTCGGTTTTCTGCCAGTCACAGGTTCAAATGTGTTGTGTGGTCCCACTTCCTGCCCTAGATGATGTGCAACAGTTCCATGGATGGCCATTTCTTCCACGGGCTGATAATGTCCCATTGTCAAATTACAGTCCCAAATTAGTTTCTAACTCCTCGGCGTCACATATTTGACAATCTCCATGATGTATGTACGCAGATGTCCAGTTTGTCCTTCCAAATTCATCTGCACAGAGGAAAGCTCACGCTTCTTCTCTCGACCAGGTTCCTCTCCGCGCTCCCCTCACAAGCTGCCCAGCCCGCGAGCAATCACAGAGCCCAATGCTCTGCCTCTCCCGTGTAACCACACTGAATGAATCCGCAAGTTTGAAACATAAAACACAAAACCTTGAGATTAGAGCCAGACTCTTTATTTGCTTTAACCTCGTTTCTACCCCGCAAGTCCAAGCTACCATTGTTTCTTGATTCAGCCATGGAAAATGGGCTGTAGACTGACCCTCTTGACATCTTCTCTGGGATCATTCATTTTCCCACAAATAGCAGAATGATTTTTAAATCTACAACTTAGGTCAGGCATTCTCCTACCTCATACTTATGGTAGTTCACCATTACTCTTAAAATTAGACCTTTCTCTC
>NW_022111368.1:21605011-21607661 GCF_000313985.2 Echinops telfairi | reverse complement strand
AAAATATATATATATATATATATAAACATTTTTTTGTGTGTGTAGAGCTTACAAGTTCCCCTGACCTGGATCTTGAGTCTCTTTTTGTCTCCTCCCACACTTCCTTCCCACGGCAGCCTTCCCCCCACCCTGGCCTTCTGGTTATCCCTTGAATACATTGACTTTCCCCCCAGTCTTAGGACCTTTGCACCAGCTGGATACTTCTCTTGAAAAACCTTTGTCCTAATATTCCAATGGCTTTTTCATTTTTGTCATTTAAGTCTCAGTCCAAATGTCATCTCTTCTATCACCTCTCCAAAGGTCACCACACAATTGCAGCTGATAAGCCACCAAAGCTAAAAGGCATATATATTTTTTACATTCTATCAATCTATTTTCTTTTCTTTTTCAGCATTTTTCAATATTCTCTATTTCTTTGTTCACTTGTCTTTGACTAGAATGCGTCACATACATGGCATGTGCCCAATAATTACTCTTACATGAGTTTACTAGGGAAAAGAGTATAAGCTCAACCCATGACTTTTTTTAGAGACATATGGAATTTTTTTGTAATTAAAAGTTTTCTCGAGGCACAGTAGAAGCACAATGTCAAGC
The DNA here is from genome assembly GCF_000313985.2 of Echinops telfairi. NCBI lineage: Eukaryota > Metazoa > Chordata > Mammalia > Afrosoricida > Tenrecidae > Echinops > Echinops telfairi. The sequence goes on along the minus strand of NW_022111368.1, from coordinate 21,607,067 downwards.
CTGCTTTCTCAGCGTGGACATACGCCTTGGGTTAACATTGTTAACACGAGCATGAGCTAAGTTCCAGTGGGCGTCTTGGATCGCCTGCTGACACGGCTCTCAGACTCGGTTCCAGCAGCATAATTCCCTACAATCAGAAAATCAGTGTAAAATTTCACCTAATTTTATGTGTATGGAAACTCCTGTTTAGGAAAATCAATTGCAGGTTTTTACATCACCATGACCATTCCCAATTTCTATTTATTTATTTATTTATTTATTTTACTCATGCCGCGAAAGCATTTTGCAGGATAAACACGCATGGAATGGATTTTCTATAGTAATTTAGTCATATTTCAGGAAAACCCCAGGTCTGGGAACACTTGGAGAAGTGCTGCCAAGCGCCCTAACCCGTTCTCTCTTCTCCTAAGTGAATGAAATTACCGAAGGCAAATGATTTGTTGTAAAGAACAATGATGTCTTTTTAAATATCTTGGCTCAATTTTTTAAAAAGAAATCAAATATATGTTGGTTGTTTCTTGATAACGCTAGGCAGTTTGAGATGCGTTTGCAATGCAGAATAGTCTGAGACTAAATTGTGATACAAAATTGTCACAGCTCATTGAATGACATCAGCTGGCTCATCCTTCATTACTAGCCTTCAACCTTTTTTTCCCCCAATATTGAAATGAGAACTTGGACATTATACAAGATCTGTTTATACTAAATTATCTGTGAAAACCTCATGATGGGTCTCATCAAATAAAATTGGCCTTCAAATGCCACTTAAGATGCACGTTCTTAAATTATTCAGATCTGGCACTAATCTGCCCCCATCAGTGCCCTGGAACTAACATCTGGACCATGTCACTTATGTTTCTTCAACCAAATTTAGCACAACTCCTCTGCTCACGTTCTTCTAAAACTATGATCATTCCCCTTTCTAGAAAACTGGATAAATGGTCCAACTCTTACTATTTTGAAGTGTTTGAATTCTACTGGAAAATTAAAAGGTGAGAGATATTCTGATTAACGAGAAGTAGTTCTTTTCGATGCAGAAAGAAGAGACAAGCTGAAACCTGAATAGTATTAATAAATTATTTGAAAATGTATTTATTAGAGAGAGAGACTTAATTAATTATATAAATATAAAAAATGGGAAATGTAGCCAGCAGGTTAATAATGAATATTTCAGAAGCTAGTGTTCAAAAAATGTTTCTTAATTATGTTCATTTACAGATTTCTGAAAAAAAGGGTGTTAATGGGATAAAAGAATTTCAATACATGAAATGAAGCTGAATCAAAATGAATTGTGAACAAAAAAATGAGACCAGCTGACATATAAAAAAGAAGTAGACACTATACTCTTCTTTTTCATATGTATACCCATATTCTCCTTATTATTTTATTATTTTGCCAAAAATAAAATGACACCTAAACGCTAATTCCTTCCAGATTTGTGTATGTTCACCTTTGAAATCCAGACTTCTTGTCAGAGAATATTTTGTTGCTAAACAAAAATCCAATTCTGTATATTAAAAAATAAACAACTTTTTAAGAAATGTAGTCTGAAATGAGATCTATTGATTGTCAAATGTTGATTTCCTATACTTTCATTTCTATTCCCATATTTGTAAAGACACGATAGTCTACAGATAAATATCAGTGGTTATGAAGTTGAGGCTTGGCTAAGCAATGTTGATTTGTTTTTTAGTGGACATCTCGTGAGCATCGTAGACCTGAGTGTGAGTTTAGAAGTCAATGAGGGAGCAGGTGACGGGGGAGGAGGAGAGACTGGAGCACATCCTGGCCCACCAGGCCTTGAAGACGATGACTCCAATTAGAGCAGCCAGTCCACAGAGAGGATCACATGGCCAGCCCCACTATGAGACACAATGCCCCTCACTGACCCATGGCCCTGCAGGGGAAAACACAAGAGACACTGTGTGGGAATTGCACCCGATCTGATCCTGCCACACTGAGGCAAAGCACTGGGGGAGTGCAGTGGAACAGCAAGGGAAAGGAGCAGCAAGGTCCCCAGGGAATGATGAAGGTGGACTTTGGGGCCAGGGCTTGG
>NW_022111368.1:21597788-21601777 GCF_000313985.2 Echinops telfairi | reverse complement strand
AGAGGATAATATCATTTTTCCGGATTGTTGAGCTAACATCGGGGTTTCTGTTGTTTTTGGCAGAAGGATTCCTGGAAGATGAAGAATACAGAAGTAACATTTGCCTCACTTTTTAAAAATGCCATGACCCCTGTCGAGGACTTGTGCTGTAGCAACAGACTTCCATGGCAAAGAAGCCGCTAAGAACGTAGAGTTGGCTACACTGCTCTCTCCAGTGATGGAATATTCAAAATCTAATCAGTTTCTCAGTTCAAGGAAATAACCGCTAATAAAAAAAAAATGCTTTTGGATCATTTCATGAGGCAGCGTACTCTATTCCATATGGCATCCTGCACGTCCATATGGCTGCAGGAATTAGAGAGGTATATTTGTCAAAATATTCAATCAATTGCAGCCCTTAAAGTTGATAATGTTATGTGTTTGGAGCATACACCATCTCCTGAATATGGAGGGAAAATCAAAGGAGCAAATGCCAGCCAAAGGAAAATCATAGCGCGTTTCTATTCCAGCGAGAAAGAAAAACGGGAAAAGAGAGCTGCCCTGCTGTAATTTAATCGAAATCATGTGAACGATATGAACTCTGCCCGGCAATGACCTCGTCCTGGGTAAACGCAGTGTGCTGTAAGGGTTATTCGAATAAGAAAGGGGCAGAACATTTCTGATTATTTTGCATCTAAATTGGCATAATTTCAGAAGTTCAACCATATATAAAAGCGTTACCTTGAAGAAAAAGGCATGCGATAAGCAAACTTAAACACCTTAAAATATTTTAGGTGCCTGTGTGGATCTGAATATTGTTCTCCCCTGTGCCCCCTACCTACTTCTCTCACCCCATTTCTATCCCCCACCACCACCCAGTCTGTAAGATGTTAAAGCTGTGATTGATTTTGAAATTCTTCTGCAAATTCAACTTTGCAGATAGAGGAGCTAAACAGAATAGACAGCCACTTGGAACCCAAGACGCCACATTCATGTCCTGTAGCCTGGGCTTGGGGGCTCTCAGGATGGCTGGGGAGGACTGATCCAGAAGCAGCAGCACGGCGTTGCTGACAACAGCTCTTGTCGATTTTTTTCCTCTCAGGAAGAAAAAGAGGATGAGCTGGAGTTGTATTTCAATGAAATTCTCCCAAGGGAGAAAAAGCAGAAGGTGGAAGATTCCAACACTGTATCGAAAAGAGAACTAACTACCAGAGAAGCCAGGTTGGCTCTCTTGGAAAAAGAATTAACAACAAAAAAAGACTTGATTTTGTCTGTCAAGAGATAGGCAGGGAATTTTGCAAGGTTCACGAAGCACGTAGAGACCAATTTTCTGGAATATATTTCATGTTAAATGAACAACTCTAAGATCAGAATGCAGAATAGATTCAATACAAGTTAGGTGAATAAAATGCAATGCATGTGCATGTGTGTGAATGTCTACATAAGGGTATTTCTAAGTGAGTACATACAAAGCATATCTTTTATTGAAAGAGTAACTTACAAAGGAGGTAGTGAAAACGGGATGACGTATAGGCTAGCCACTTTCCTTTAGTCCTGCCAATATCCAGTACTTCACAGCTGTCAGAAACCCAGGCATACCCACCTCTGGGGTTCAGCTTACACACAAATTGGCAAGACAGCACCTGCTGAAAAACACAGGGAAACTACCAAAGTTTGAGCTACTGCCGGCAGGATTCTACTGAAAAACAAACAACAAAATGTGGCATCATAATGAATCTACTGAATCTGTCCTACAGAATCAGGATTAATAGAGCTTCTCTTTGTGCAATTTTTCTATAAGTCCTTTCCTGTGCACCTTTCACATCCCAACATGTATTATAGGCTATTAAAATCTCCTGTACTATGATGTTGTATTAGCACTTGCATGATACCTCCCAAGAATCCGTCCAGTGCCTGGGAATAATTTGAACCTCTGATGTGCGTGTAGATTCAGCCCCACGCCCAATCTGTCCACAGCCTTCCAATTCTGTGTCAACTCTCTTGTGATGTCCAGATATCCAGACTCTACTGATTTCTTTCTTCCAACATCTTCTAGCATCATATGATTTAATGCTCACTTCTATTATTCTTCATATTTATTTTTTTCTTCTATGGCCAAAGGCTACCAAGTGTGGCAAACTATTTACATGGGACTGTTAACCCAAATTATCAGTTGGGGTGATAACTGCAGGGTCAACAATTTGAAATCACCCGCTGCTCCACAGGAGAAAGATGAGACTTTCTACTCCTGTGAAGATATACAGTCTCCAAAATCCCCAGCGGCAGTTCTACTCTGTCCTCTAGGGTCACTTGACTCAGAATTAATTCAATGTCAGTGAGTTCGAATTTGATTTGGTGCTAATCTAGAGGTAGGTGGTTTGAGCCTACCCAGACGTGGGCAACCCAGAAGGCCAGAAAATCTGTATCCATGTAGTTGAGAAAACCCTATTGAAGAAGTGCTCTGCTCTTTTGTTATGGGTTGCTATGAGTTGGAATTGACGCAATGGCAATGGTTTGTGTTTCTGTTTTTATTGCGTTCTCTTGGCAAGTAATTGTTAGTTTTTGAGGACAGAGTCATTGTCTTGTTTTTCTTTAGTTAGTTGTCTTCAAACTTAGTATGGTTCTGCAAATATAAGAAGCGGATTGATTCACATAGGGACAAAGAAAGGTTTCCATGTACTGGAGAAAGTTTACCCCTCCATGTATGCTGACCCCTTGCTTGGGATGAACATGTGCTGCATAAGGTATAATGGCATCCGATTGAACCATATGGCATCCCATTGTCACACTTTTGAGGCAAGTTATAGTAAAGTAGAATAAGTGAGAAGTTTGAAACAGGAAAATCTGTGTTTGAAGCTTAACTCTAGTAATTGCTAGCTTCTAATTTGAGGAAAGCTTCTGATTTGAGGAAAGGGATCCTTGGTGGTACTATGGTGTAAGCTTGGGGCTGCCAACCTCAAGGTGAGCTCAAACCCACCGATCACTCTTCAGGAAGAAGTGAATGCTATCTACTCTCATAAAGATTTACATCCTCTGAACCCTATACAGAGTGCCTATGAGTCAGAATTGACTTGGTAACCGTGAATCTCAGGGGGATGTTGGAGCAATGGACTTCTGGTTGCATAGTTGGTGATAAATTGGGATGATAATCACATGGTCTGCAGGTCTAACCCACTCCCAGCACCTGTAAAGATTTCTAACCTTGGAAACCCTAGGGAGAAGTTCTGCTAGCCCGACAAAGTTCCCTTGGTGTCTGAATCCTGTTTGCTCATGACAGTGGGTACTGTTGAGGAATCAACTTGACTGCAGCAGGTTTGATGTTGTGGATTTTCACATTGGGGAAAGGAGCCCTGTTAGCATAGGGGCTAAGCACTCAGCTGCTAATGGGAAGATCAGTTGTTTGAACTCACTTGCTACTCCACTGAGAAAGATGTGGCAGTCGGCTTCAGCAAAGACTGTCTCTATGGAAACCCTACCATGGTTTTTAAGGTCTCTAGGACTCCAAAGAGCAGGGACAATGTCATGTTGGGGAAATAATCTCTCTGTTGCTTCTTTAGTAAAACAATATAGACCTGTTGCATGGATTTTGGAATATAGTGCAAACTGTTAACACTCTTGTGCAGTGACTGAAAAGTTGACTGTCTGAGTCCACTCAGAGGTGCCTCAGATGAAAAGCCTGGTGGTCAACCCCCAGAAAATTAACTGTTTAATGAAGGTGGACGAAGAGAGAGTGGAGCACATCCTGGCCCAACAAACCCTGAGGACGATATTCCAGCTCAGAGCAGCCAGTGCAGAGAGACGACCATGTGGCCGGCCCCACTATGAGACACGACGTCCCTCATTGATTCATAGCACTACAGGGGACAGTACTGGAAATACAGTGTGGGAATTGTGCCCAATCTGACCCTACCACACTGAGGCAAAACACTAAGCATGTGCAACAGAACAGCAAGGGGATAAGAGCAATGAAGTCCCAAGGGAATACCAAAAATAGACTTTGGGGCCAGGGC
>NW_022111368.1:21595745-21597233 GCF_000313985.2 Echinops telfairi | reverse complement strand
ACCAAAGCCCATCTACAGGATAACTGGACATCCCCTTACAGAAGGAGATGAACCAGTCAGGGTGCAGTAAAGCACCGATGAAACATACAACTTTCCTCTAGTTATTTAATGCTTCCTCTCCACCCACTCCTGCCCCCTCCACCACCACCACCATTATCATGATCCCAGTTCTCTCTTACAAATCCAGCTAGACCCAGAGGATGTACACTGGAACAGACAGGAACTGGAAACACAGGGAATCCAGGATGGGTGAATCTCTTAGGAACAATAATGAGAGTAGCGATACCAGGAGGGAGATATCGGTCAGTGTAAGATATGAAAAAATAATAATAATGTATAAATTATCAAGGGTTCATGAGGTAGGAAAATGAGGAGCTGATGCCAAGGGCTCAAGTAGAAAGAAAATGTTTGAAAATGATGATGGCAACAAATGTACAAATATGCTTGACACAATGGATGCATATATGGATTGTGATAAGAGTTTTATGAGCCACCAGTGAAATTATTTTTTAAATTAACCATTTAAAAGGTGTTGTGAACACAGTTATGCACTAATATATATGAGGTCACCATAGGTCAGAATAAACTCAACAACAATTTAATGCATTGCTTAGGACATAGAGCAGTGTCACATATCAAGGATTCCATATCATTTACATAGAATCATTTTCTGTGCTAATAAACAATGACTTTTCTTTTCTGAAATTCCTGTTTCAGAAGATTCAACAGCCCAGAGTAAAATAGAATGCTGGAGGCAACCATTTCTAGGTCCCCTGCTTATATCAATGGAGTTTTAGGTTATATTTATGGCCGAGCAATGACTAATTCTAAACTTAGCTTCACATAAGCACCTGTGCACACACAAACACACACACTCACATACCCCCCACCACCACCACAAAAACATCTTCCAATAGAAATTTCAATTTGTATAAGGTACCATATTTTTATTAGTTTTTATTGTGGTTCCAACAAATTACTAAAAGCTCAAAACAACACTAATGTTTTTATTTACTCTATACGAAAAGAAGTTTGGGATGGATTTCACTAGGTAAAAATCAAGCTGCTGTAGAGAGTTCAAAACTCAATACTCAATGCCATGGGGTCGATTTCAACTCCTCATGACCCTATAAGATTGGTGAGGTAGTTAGTTTATTGGGCCAACCTGGCCAATAAATACATGTGGGGTTAATTGAAGAGCGGAGAGATAAATGGTTCAGTGAGCCTCGCTTTTCTAATTCTCGGGTCTCTTGCTTTCTGATTATCCGACCAGTGCACTGCCTTAGCCAGTTCCCTGCTTCAGCTGGCAAGGCTCAATTCCTCCAAGACATCCCTGAGGAGAAGCCACATGGATCTACCTGGATGCAGCCCTGGGTGCTGGAGCAGCCATGTGGAGATCCCTGCCAGTGCTGAGATGCTTACACGTTCACTGATCCTACTGCAGTCGGTATCATTACGTCTGTTTTGTGAGATGGAGGAGGACTTTGT
>NW_022111368.1:21593124-21594736 GCF_000313985.2 Echinops telfairi | reverse complement strand
ATATATATATATACACATATTTACACATATACATATATTTGCATTAATATTAGTTTTAATTGGCTTAGTCTTCACTTTTTTTCTCCTGAAAATGTAGGTAATACCTTTTCTCACCACGTGTCAGGTAACTCTAAATATTATGTCTTTAGATTTTTATCTTGTTACATATGGTTCAAACATAATTCTAATTCTTATAAAAAAGTAATAATAACAATAATAACAATAACATAGGTGAAATGAAAAAGGGATGATAAAAACACACTGATGTAAGCTACACTAATTGTTTACTAATTTGAATATACCATTTGTCTAATAGCAAATATATATATGTTATTCTATGATTTTAAATATCTATAATACTTTGATATAATGGTTTTATATTGGTTATATATTATATATTATATATATTAATATATATAATATATTATATATTATAATGGTTAAGATAAATTTTTTCTCACAATTTTCCAAGGAAATATCTTTGTAACTCAAGCCAAGTGCTTGTTAATTAAACTGAATGTTTTAATTCTCTGAGATAGAATTATACCTCTTCACTTACTAGAATACCTTTTCCAAAATCGAGTGAATATTTTTACCCCAAATTTGAACATGATAATCATTGATTTGATGAAGAACAATTAACACTTCATTTATTCATTAACCTTATCAAAAATAAAATATATACAATTAAAATGCACATTACGTTTAAAAAAAATCTATGCAAAATTCATATAAAGGCCCAGTACAATATATAATTGTCCAGTTTAATAATACTTCCTACCTTCCCAATATTTTAAAATTATTGAGATGAAATTTCCATAAAATGAACTAAAGTGAATGATTCAGTAGCATTTATCACATCTATAATGTTGTATAAGAACTACCTCTATATAGTTCAAAAGCACATTGCTACTAAAGAAAACATTATGCCTATTCTTTTTGTTACCACTAATAAGAGTTTTTAACTTTGAGGAGCACGATCAATTAACTAAGTCAAAGTTAGGGATACTGTATAAATGGAGAGGTTTCCTGAAATTTATGTTCAGAATGTTCATTTAGAAACACAATTAATTTGTGTGTATTATCTTGCACTTGCTTCTCTGCTAAGTTTGTTTTATAGTTGTAGTACTTTTTGTATGTAGATTATTTTGAGATATTTCACACATATATATATAGATAGATAGATAGATAGACTCATGTCCTCTCCAATTAGAGATAGTTTTACTTCTTTGTTTCCAATATAAACACCATTATTTCTTTTGCTTCTCTAACTTCTCTAACTAGAACTTACTATATAATGTTAAAAAGCAATGGAAAAAGAGTATCCATGGTTTATTACTGCCCTTAATGGGAAACTGTTCAATCTTTCAACATTAATTATGGTTTTATCTGAGTTTTTTTTATTAATAGCTTTTATCAGGTTAGGAAAATTACTATCTTTATTAATGTTTCTGTTGTGAAAGAATGTTAGCTTTTATTACCTTCTTTTTCTGCATCTATGCTGATCCTCATATGATTTTTATACTGTTGATATAATGTATGAGAGGAATTAATTTTTTAAATCATCACTTTATTAGGGGCTAATACAACTCTTCACAATCTGTACATACAT
>NW_022111368.1:21588820-21590749 GCF_000313985.2 Echinops telfairi | reverse complement strand
TCTATAGGGCCACTCTGAGGAGGAATTGACTCAAAGGCAGGGAGTTGGGTTTTAGGTTTATTGATTCGTAGCCTCATTTAATTACTGTGAGAAGAGATGCTTTGTATAATTTCAATATTTTTAATGTATATGGATGTTTTTACTGATCAAGTATATAGTCTAATGTTCTGTTGGCAGTTTGGATTAGGCAATGGATGGCTACCTACAAGACCGAATCTTAAAACTACTATCCACTCTGGAGAAAGGAAAAAGATGAGGTTGTCTGCTCCTGTAAATATCTAAAGTCTTGGAAACCTCAAAATGCTGTTGTATGCAGTCTACATAGGAGTTCTCTGAATTGAAATGGCACTTGAAATGAATTGTCTTGTTACATTAGTCATATCATCAAGACAGAGCTATTGCTAGAGGAAACATTCGACTTGGTAGAAAGTAAATGAGTAACATGGATTAGCACAGTGGTTGCAATGATAGCTTTATCATAGTTTTGATTTTGATAGTTCTTAGGACCAGACAGTATATATTTTTTAATCATTTTATTTGGGGCTTGTACAACTCTTATCACAATCCATACATATATCCATTGTGTCAAGTACACTCAGACAATATTTTATAATGTTGTTTATAAGGCAAAAATAATTATAAGTGATTGGATGACCCCCTAAGAGCAATAATTCATGAATTCACATATTTATCAATATATGTCTTTATCTTTTTCATCAAGTTTAATTTAAAGTGCAATTAACATGTAAAACCAAGTGTAAACCAAGTGTAAAACCAAGTGATATTATTTATATAAAATATATAAATATTTTGTAAAACCAAGTGATATTATTTATATAAAATTTCCCTGATCCTTTCACTTTCAAATCTGTTGTGTCTTTGGGCCTAAGCTATCTCTCTTTTACAAAGCATATAATTGGAACATATTTGTTTGTTTGCTGATAGTTTTCTTAATCCATTTTACCTGAGCTTCATTCTTTAATTAGTAAGTTCAATTTATTTGTACAATATTTAAAGTGATAACTAATGAAGATAAGATAGTATCTATGTGCAGAAGGAAATCCAGTAATACTGGACTAATAGTTAACATCATGAAAATAAGAGAAAAGATTGAAGTTGCCAACAATTTCATCAATGCTCATCGAAGCAGCAGTCATGAAATCAAATGGCACATTGAATTCAGTGCATTGGTTGTCTGTGATCTCTTTGACATGTTGAAGGGAAAGGATGTCACTCTGAGGATTAATGTGTGCCTGACCCAAGCCATAGCATTTCCAATTGTTTCATATTCACATGAAAAGTATACACCAAATAAAGAACACAGACTAATAACATATATATACATATATATATATATACATACATACATACATACATGAATTATGGTGCTGCCTCAGAATATTGAAAGTAATAGCCAAAAGAACAACAACAACAAAAATCTGTCTTTGAAGTACAGCCAGAATGCTCAGTATAAGTAAGAATGGCAAGACTTAACCTTATATAATTTGGACATGTTATCATGAGACAAAATTCCCTAGAAAAGAACATCATGCTTGTCAAAGTAGAAGGTCAACACAATAGGAAGAACTTCATGATGATTAGTTGTTTTGTGTGCTAAAATGATACTTATAACAAGATATGGGTGCGGTCCAGCCCATCACTCACATTGTGCCTTGCATTGGGACACCATGCTACCAGACTTTGTTACACACTGTCTTACCCTTCTACCTCATGCTTTTTAAAAAAAGATCGTCAGCATATCGAAGGTGAATTGGACTGGCCTCTAGCTTCCTCTCTCTGCAGCGGTGTGGACTGCTTTTCTCTCATAAATTCCTTTCTCACTATAAACATCTCCTCTTCTCTGCATGTATAAGTGTCCTACCTTTTCTTCCGTAGAGAATTCAGCCTAATACAACTGTTACAAAGAGC
>NW_022111368.1:21560760-21587825 GCF_000313985.2 Echinops telfairi | reverse complement strand
GCTCTGTGGGGCTGCATCTGGAGCATTGCCTGGGGCAGATGCCTTCAAGATTGTGCAGAGAGCACCAGGGAAACATCCCTACCACCCATTAGTGCTTCTAGGCTTGCAACTAGAGTTAAGTATTCCTAATTGCTTATGAATTAAGACTTCTTTATGGTCAAGTGCAGATGGTGACGCAGAGAGAAATGAGCTCTATTCATAAAGAATCAGGAAAGGTGTGAGTCAGGGTTGTATCCTCTCAGTAGACATGTACAATCTGTATGCTGAGCAAATCATCAGAAAACTAGTTTATGTGACGAAGAATATGGCATCAGGATCGGAGGAAGTCTTAATAACTGGGGATATGCAGATGGCACAGCCTTGCTTGCTGAATGTTCGGAGCACTTGAAGCATTTTCTGATGAAGGTCAAGGATTGCAGCCTTCAGTGTGGATTATGACCTAATGTCAGGAAGACCAAGCTCCTCACAACGGGACCAATAAGAACATCACAACAAAAGGGGACAGTGTTGAAGTTGTTCAGGACTTTTTCTTGCTTGGAGCCACAATCAATGCTCATAGAAGCAGCAGTCAAGAAATCAAAAGACCTTGCATTAGGCGAATCTTCAATACTGTAGAGAATTGAAGACCTCGTTAGCGTATTGAAAAGCAAGGGTGGGCCTGGCCTAAGTTGTGGTATTTTCCATTGCCTCATATGCATGTGAAAGTTGAATATTGTATATGTAAGACTTGAAGCATTTGAGTTGTGGTGCTGGTGAAGAGTATCGAAAGTACCACGGACTGCTGAAAGGATACACTGATCTGTATTGGAAGAAGTAGGTCCTTAAAGGTAAGCATGAAGGAAATTCTTCTTACGTACTTTGGACATGTTGTCAGTAGAAACCCGTCCCTGGAACAGGACTTCATGCTTGGGAAAGTGGAGAGAGAATGAAAAAGAAGGCCTTTGACAAGACAGATTGACACAACGGCTGCAACAATGGGCTTACAAATAAGAAAAAACTGCGAGGATGGCTCAGATGGGAGGTGTTTTGTTCTGTTATACATTGGGTCTCTATGAGTCAGAACCAACTTAGTGGTACCTAGCAACAACATATGGTACCTTTGTACCTTTTACCTTTCCACATACCATATATACTTGTTTATAAGCTGAGTTTTTCAGCACATTTTTTATGCCATTTTTGTGGTAAAATTAGGTGTCTTGGCTGATATTTGGGATGGCTTATACTCCAGTATATACGGTAAGTGAAACATTTTTTTTTGCTCAAGAATTAAAATTTTTAACTAGTTTTATTGAAATACACTTCACACATCATACCATTACATAGCTAAAACATATTTTTAAAAGTGCTGTGCAATCATCACTAAAACTTCAGAACTGTTTTTCTCTCTTTACTCATCATTACTAACCCTTTGAAACTATTAATTCAGTTACTGTCCCTGTAGATTTACCTATCCTGCAGTTTGCTTTGTAACACTTTCCAGAAGTCTTCTGCTGATGTTCCCAATGCAATAGATAGTTGGGTTTTGGGCTACTGTTTCCTGGGTATTGATTGTGGATTCCAGTTGAATGAAATCTTTGGCAACTTTGATGCTGTATCTGTTTTTCATGATTTTTTTTGGTTATTTTTTTATTCTTTATGCTAGAAGTCACCCATACTAAAGACATCCATAGTCTGATCATTTTTAAGGGTTTCAAGTCCACTTTGCTTTCAGTAAAAATAGATGTATTGTTATCTGCATATCACAAGTTTTTACTTCTACAATAGAGTCCAGCTTCCCAGGTTATTTGCATAGCATACAGATTCAATAATATATTGAAAGAATATAATCCTGACCCACACCTTTCTTGAATAAAACATGCAGAATTCTCTTTTTTCTATTTGAACAACTCTCTGTTGGTTGATATGCAAGCTCATAATAAACACAGTTGTTTTGGAATTTCTATTCTTTGCAATGTTATCCATAATTTGTTATGAACCACACAGTGGATTGCTTTTACATAGTCAATTAAACACAGGTAAACGTCGCTCTGGTTTTCTTGACATCTGAGGTCAGTAATATTATCTCTAGTTCTATGCCACCTACTAAATTCAGATTGAATTTCTTTTGATATAGTGCTGAAACTATTTTTATTTAACTTCAGCAGAATGTTACGTGTGTGTGATATTGTTCAACAAGTCCCACATTCTGTTGGATTCCTTCTCTTTGGAATGGGTTGTCTTCATTCTTTATTTCAAACATTGCATTCAATTACCAGCAGTTGTTGGTGTATCTTGCTTAGCATGTTTGATCAATTTTAGATTACAGAAGTTTATAAAAATCAATTTACCATAGGCATTAGAAGTTGCTGTATGAATTTGAATAATACTCATAGTAACTGATCTTCCTTATGAGTAGATGGATATTATCTTTATCTGATAGCATTGCATTCTGACCTAGATCTAGAAATGTTCTTTGTTGTGATGAGTGTCATGCCATTTCTCTCCACTTGGTCATTTTCTGGCAGAGCAGATGAAATGATTGTGACCAGTTAGCTGTGGCAAAGGAATGGGGGAAATGTAACCATGAGTACTGTTTGTTTTTTCACTTAAGTTTATAATTGAAAGGAATGTAGGAGAATGCTTAATTTTGATAAGAATAGATATTGAGTTTGTTTAGACCTAATGATTCTAAATTTTCATGGACCACTTAAGGGAAGTTATTTAATTGATTTTTTTTGCCAAATATTTGTTAATGTGTTAATAAGAGAAAAGTCTAGATTGTTGATACATATGTGTTGTTGTGGATGTTAGGTTCTGCTGTCAAGTTCGATTTTTTGACTAATGTCCGCTATACGTGATAGAGCCCACGTTTTTTCTAGGCTGTTAACTTCCGGAGAGGTCTTTCTTGTATAGAGCTTCTGGGTAAGTTTGAATGATCAGCTTTGTTGTCAGCAAGCAAGTACTTAATTGACTCACCACAAGGGGTAACTTAATTCATACACACTGCAGAGATACTCTGGGTTAGCTTCCAAACAAGCCCAATAAGTGAATTTTACAGTAAAGCAAGTCACACTTTTTTGTTTCCTTGTACACATGAAAGTTATGTTTACTTTATGATGGTAGCCTATTAATGGCATAATTGAATTATGAATAATTTGGAATATTGTGAGGATAACCAAAGTTATGTAGAGAGACATGAAGTGAGTGTATGCTGTTGGCAGAATTCAGATAGGCATGCTTGACTTAGAGTTTGCAAAAAATTCTCTATTTGTAAGACAATGCAATGTCTAGAAAGTACATTAAAGCCAACGGTAATAATAGTACAGAAAGAACTAAAATAAACAATAATAAGAAAAACAACTTTATAATCAGTGGGAAAAAATTAAATTGTTTACAAAGGAAAATAAATAAGTGACTGTTAAGCACATGAAAAGATGCTCACCATCAGTAATTATCAAAGAAATTTCAGCTCTAAAAATGGAGTTAAAACAACAGCAACAGAAAAGGCCATGCTTTGGTGAGGAGAGCCAGCAGTAGGAACTCTCAGAGACTGCCTGTAGGAATCATACAACCATCTTGTAAGTATGTTTGATAGTACCTTAGACAGTGTAAGGCGCACATACTATACAGTTCAGCAATTCTACTTCAAGATCGGAGTGTCCCAGGACAAGGGAAAGTACATGTACCCACAAACTTTCATGCAAATGTGCAGAGTAGCCTGCAACTACACAAGTCTTCATCAATAAATGAATAAATAAATTGTGTTATATCCATATAACGGAAACATTCAGGAATAGGAATAATTCATGATGATACATATAACAACATGGATGAATCTCCAAAAATGGTTGATTGAATGAAAACATTTGTTCTATAGTTTCATTTGTATAAAACCTAGGCAAAGCCAAACTCTAGTTTCATAAAACTGTGTGTGACTGCTGGTAGCTGCTCGTCAGGAGAGAAATGGAGTAAAGGGCTGGGAGTGAACTCCTTGTGGTAGGAATGTGGACCTATCCTGCAGCGTCTCGACGGTGGCAGTGATTACCCACTTGAAACAAATTTTACATAGGACACAGATGCATTTTGTTTTGTGTGAATTATACTCCACTAAAACTGAAAACTGTCTTTTAACAATAGGTTGGAGAGAATATGAAAGGATAACATAAATCTCCATCAGAAAGCATTTATTTCATAATCTTGAGGAACCCTAGTGGTGTAGTGGATACAAGTTGGGCTGCTAACCACGAGGTCAGCAGTTCAATACCACAAGCTGCTCCTCGGTAGACAGATGGGGCTTTCTAACCCCATACACAGTTACAGCCTGGGCGACTCCCAGGAGCAGTTGTACTGTGGCCTGTGGGGTCTTAGGAGCAGGCATTGACTCCAGGGCAGGGAGTAATTGCGATTTTTAAAAAATTCTCTACAATGTTAATTGGGCTTCCTTTGGCCTTCTTGTAGACTATGTTTACCAATGCGAGTTAGACACTGCTAGATCATGGAAAGTAGTCCCACAGCGAGTCTTATCTTCACTTCCTTTTTGAAATCATATTACGAAGAGCTCTCGTTTTTTCCTCCGTAAGTAATGGTCGGGGCTATTAAAAGGCAGAATGGGCCACTGTTACTTTGTGCTATTTTAAAATGGCAGTGCGCACAGCATTTTTGGTCTCTTTCCTGTCACCCATAGAGTTAGTGGCCCATCGTGAAAATAACGATTGCACTTCGTGTTTTAATTGTCAGTGGTAGCTCTCTCCACAATGGACTCAAATGCATCGTTTGAAATGAGGCAGAGCTGCGAGTTGCCTCTGTGATACATTAAAAGGTGTAATCCCACTGAAATGTAAATCACTGTTCTTCAAAACAAATTACAGCTGGAGAGAACAGGGCCACAGAGTCGCTCCAGGCAGGAGAGGGCCCATCTGAGGCCGATTTCTTTCAGGTCCAAATTGCAGCCACACTGTTATCAAGGGTAATAGGGCACTGCTGAAGCAAGCTGATTACAAGGTGATGGTAAACAATGCTTTTAAACACAGCGCAACAACATTAATCAGCTGAATTCAAAAAGACCCACAGGAGACAAGGTTGGTCCTGCATTCCTAGCATGAACTGGCCCCCATAGATGTCCCAAGCAAGGATCTTGAGTTAGAACATTCTTTCCAGTTAAACTTTGTATTGCTATCCGGGTGAAAGCAGAGCCGATCGGTTTTCTATTCAATGTTACAGGCACATTGTGTTTCACACCATTGGTCACTTCCCCCCCACTTCCTCCCTGTTCACCAGGGTCATCGTTGCCTGCCTTCTGAGTTTTACCCTCGACAAATGCTGCCCTTCGGATCCCTTGTGATTGTTGAGATGTGGCCGCCTCCCAAATGTCCTTGTTCACTGCCTATTACCTGACTGAACGCAAAGCCACAGTTCCAGGCTTGAAGGGTGAGGGTGAATTATTTCTTTCTTTTTTTAAAAAATCATTTTATTAGGGGCTCATACAACTCTTATCACAATCCATACACACATCAATTGTGTAAAGCGCATTTGTACATTCATTGCCCTCATCATTCTCAAAACATTTCCTCTCCACTTAAACCCCCGACATTAGGTCCTCATTTTTCCCCTCCCTCCCCACTCCCCCTCCCTCATGAGCCCTTGATAGTTTATAAATTGTTATTTTGTCATATCTTGCCCTGTCCGACATCTCCCTTCACCCACTTTTCTGTTGTCCGTCCCCCAGGGAGGAGGTCACATATAGTTCCTTGTAATCGGTTCCCTCTTTCCTACCCACTCTCCCTCAACCCTCCCTGTTTCGCCACTCACACCACTGGTCCTGTAGGGATCATCCACCCTGGATTCCCTGTATTTCCAGTTCCTATCTGTACAAGTGTCATCCTCTGGTCTAGCCAGACTTGCAAGGTCGAATTCGAGTCATGATAGTGGGAGCGGGGAGGAAGCATTTAGGAACTAGAGAAAAGTTGTATTTTGCATCATTGCTACATCGCCCCCTGACTGGTTCGTCTCCTCCCCGAGACCCCTCTGCAAGGGGATCTCCAGTGGCCTACTAATGGACTTTGGGTCTCCATTCCACACTCCCCTCATCATTCACTATGGTAAGATTTTTTTGTTCTGATGATTTCTTATCCATTACTAATGATCAGATGTACCTCTGTGGCATAGTGGGTTACATGTTGGGCCACTAACAGAACAGTCAGCAGTTTGAAACTATCAGGCCCTTTGAAGGAAAAAGCTGAGGCTTCCTACTCCCTTAAAGAGATAGTCTCTTTGGCTTAAGTGTAAAACTAATAAAATGCTTATTAAAACTAAAAAAAAAAAGAGAGAGATAGTCTCAGAAACCCAATATATTGTCGTACTCTGCTCTACGGAGTGGCAGTGAGTCCCAATCGACCAAGTCAATCCGGACCACAGCGAACTGGTAGAAAGAGCAGGTGAATGGGTGGGGTGACTTTTTGCGTCCAATCACATCTGCACATGCAGACTTTGGGGTGGGTTGGGTGTGGATGAACAGGTAGGGAACTTAACACTGGGATTCGTTTCGGGCCAAAATTGTAAATCCAGTGGCTCTGGGAGGGACAAGTAATGTGGAAGCAGCAAGCTTAAGCAATGGACAGACACAGAGGCCAGACTGAGCAGGTTAGCACATGAGCCTTAGGAAACTTCCCTGGTAGTGAGTGTGGTGAAGATGTGGATGCCTTGGGGAACTGAGGAATCATTGATGAACACTTGTGTAAACCATTATTACTTTTATTATAATTGAGGTAGTCTAGAGTGACTACCCTCCCTGGCACAATGGGCTGCTGACTCCCAGACTGGTGACTCAAATCCAGCCACTGCTTCTAGGAAGAAAGACGAGGTTGCCTGCTTTTGTGAACTTTACTACCTTGAAAGCCTTACTGAGCAGTTTCTACTCTGTCCTACAGGGTCGCTATGAGTCAGAAGTTACTCAGTGGAAGTAGGTTAGATCTATCAGTATTCCTCAATTGTAGACAGTAAATGGACTCAATTCACTCTGTGATATTTACCTGTGATGCTATTTAGGCATTGGTCTTTTTAAACTAGAAAGAGGTAAAAACTTCGATGCCTAGCCATTTTAGAAAATCTGCATGTATAATTGGGCTTTGCAAATTTACTCTTGAATATGACACACACATCTCTCTGTCTTTGATGTCTTCACATTCCGACCCCGGCTTGCGTTGACTCATTCGATACCCAATTGCTGGATCAAGTATCTCAAAAACAGACAGACCAAATCTCTTCCCTTATTAAAACTTATAAAAACAGTCAAATGAACAATCCCGAGATCCTAGTCTGCCATTCAAAGTCCTCATTGATCTGGTTCCATTGTTGTCTTCTCAGAATCATATTCTAGGTGTCCTACAAAGGCCTACCCCAATTTACACTGGTCAGACGTCTCCCCTGCCATCAAGCCCATGCTCACTCTGAGCAGCACCCTGTGGCTTTCTGAGAAGGTCACTATTTACAGGAGTAGAAAGCCCAGTCTGTCTCCCACAGAGCTGCTGGTGGTTTTGAACTGCCAACCATGCAGATCACAGCCCTACACATAACCACTATCTCACCAGGGCTCCAATTTACACTTCAGATGTTATCATTCGTTGCTATTCAGCTAGGTGTAACTGAGTATGTAACAGAAGGAAACACTGTTCAGTTCTGCATCATCTTCATGATATCCGGCATATTTTAGTTCATTGCTGTGGCTATGGGGCAGATTTCATACTAATTTTCAGCCATTTAACCACCTACTTCAGTCTTATTGAATGTTGTAGGCATTCTTTCAGACACATAGGCTGATGACAGTCTCCTCCCGTAAACTTGAGCCGTCAGTGAACATGAACACTCTGAAGGCAGGGATCCGTGTGATGGTGAGAGAGAGAATATTCAGTATTCTTAACACCAAAACAAGCAATCTTCTTTCATGAACGTGAGGAAATGAGTCAATTTTCTAAATCTGAGTTTCTTAGAATGAGTAGAAGAGATTGAGCTCTATGATTCTCAAGATTCCATCTGTACCCACACAGTATTAACTAAGACATTCCTCAAAGTCCCCAGCAACTTCAAAATTTTTACTCTTATCTGGTAAATTTTTCTCTCAAAAATAAGTAATTACATGGTTCTGACCCCGGAAAATAACCTTTTTACGGCATATACAAGATCTCTAGCGTTTCCTTGATGAATACTATTGGTGGCTTACATTTTTTTAAAATGTAAATAAATGAGTATTTTCCCTTCATGATAAAAACTTTTTCGATACCACTTGTCATGCTAGAAATGGTTAGAGTCGCATTGATTCTGTACTTTGAATCCGACGGTCTGCAACCTGTAGGAGAGAAGTGGGAGAAGAGATAAGGTATAATTAGATTTCCTCCTGATGTATTTCATGCTTTGTTGCAGAATAAGATATGGCGTAAGTGCTGTATGTGGGGGTTGGTGATAATTAAAGGGTGAATCTGTGCAACGCTTTGTAAAATCCTAAACCAGTTGTACATTAACACATAAGAATCATATCATACCTAGCATCTTTTGAGCTTCAGATTACACAACTGAGGGTACTGGCTTCCTTTGTAAAAAAAAAGAAAGAAAGAAATCACTTGAACCTAACTCCAGCATATTGGATGAGTGCCTCTAATTACATTTTTATAACTGCTATGTCATTTTGCTTAAATAAGATGTAACTAACTTTTGCAGGGTAATTTTGTTTAACTTACAAGTGGGGTGACTATATAATTGGTTGTCCAAACCCACTTGTGAGAGTGAAAAAGCTCAGTATTTAAAAATCTGTGTGGGAGACAGCCCTTACCCATAGACTGTTCCGGGAGAGCATTGTGTGTGATCATTTTACTTATAAGAGGTGTGGGCATTTGAAGTACAGAAATGCAAATATTTTAGTCAGCAAAGTCTCTCTATTTACATACTTCTGGTGTATTCTTATTTTGGATTTAGAAATGAAGATTTTACTTTGCTATCATTTAGGAACTTGATTGAATTGTGGTTTCAAGTCCATGTAATAATCTAAATTAATATAATAAATACAATTTATGACTTTAGTGCTATAGGATCCAATGGATACAGATATTTTCATCTTTCATCCTAGAATCCGGCTCATGTTTTTCTGAAATGAAACGTAAGTGAAAGGCATGTGTACAGAATTAAACTCGACCCTTCATTTGTATAGTAAACACCAAACGGATGGCTAGATCTAACCTCTGGCTTCCCTATTACCATGCCTGATACCTGCCCCATGCTCTATCTTTTGTTACCTACTCTGACACCAACCATTCCTCCCTCTATACTAGGTCTGATAATCTGTTGCTATGGTCACACCGAACTCACAGACAATGCTTGTGGGTAAGGGGTTTATTAGGGAAGACAATAAGTCACCACAAGTTGGAATCAGTCAAAAGTAAGGATAGAGTCATTATTTTTCTCAGCCTCAGTCAAGTCTCCGCCTGGTTCTCAGCCTCTCAGTCAGGCGGTAGGCAATTCTCTCTCTAGTCCTCATCTACATGATCTCTTGGCCGTTCCCTCCGTAAGCCAGGAAGCTAGTGTGTTTGTCACTCTGTCTCACAGTTTCATCATCTCAGGCTCGATAAGGAGAAGCTACCCCATAGGCTCCTACTACTCCTTTGAGTCTTTGTGCCCCCGTCTCTAGTGTCTCTCATCAGAATGGCCTCCATCACTTCAGACAGAGAACTAGCGTAGGCGCTCCAGGTGGTCATGGGCATTCTCTCTCTTCTGCTGCTTTAAAGATGGCTCATCCTTAGAGTCAAGGAGGCCGGGGATAATGAAAACTGACCGATTCCTCTGTCAGTGTTACACATGCCTTGTTTGTATGTGCCATTTGGTGACAGTTACAGGGATTTAAAGAAGAGCCATATCAAGAAAGTTCACTCCATCCCAGGCCACCTCTGGCTCTTCTAGTCACATCTCCTTCATACTTGTTGAGAGGTCACCACTGTGACAAGGAGCAGAGATAGGATTGAGACCAAGAACGTGAGGTTCAGAGCGGCCTTATTCGGGTAGGGAAAGAGCTCTGGGAAGGAAGGGAGGGTGTAGAGAGGGACAGGAGCATCTTGAGTAAGGTCAGGGAAATCGCAGCTTGTCGGTGAGGTGGTGGGAGATACATAGGGCTCCTGCTAGGGAGGGAGACGTTGACAACAAGAAGGGAGATTTTTTGCTTGCAGCTGCAGGACCGTGGGAAGTGCCTTCGTTGTTTGCCAACCTACTCCCTGGAGTGCTGGCACAGGGGCTGCACAACCGTGGTGTGGAGAGATAAGCTCCTTGGAAGGTTAGGGCAGAAGATGCAGACTTCAGTGGGTCATTTATCTTCCCGAGAGGCTGGAAATGGGGGCCTCGAAGTTCTGTCTTCCTGTGGAGCCAGAGAGGAGATGGGGGCTGCCTAGTCCGGACCCAGCCCAAATACTTGCAAAATTCACACACACCTCCCCCTTAAATTTACAATCACAATTAACCTTATTTACAATGGAACCTGAATCATAATCTGATCAACCCTCTCTTCCCTAGTCCTATCAGGAAAAGAGAAAACAATTCAGCGGGTGCCTTCTTTTGCTTCACATATTTTAAAATCAAACATCCATGAAAGTTTGTAAGCCGTCAACTTCATGCCATTCTCTCTCCCTATTTTACATATCAAATTTCTAAATTGCCCCTTATAAAAATCTAGTACTCTGGAGAGATTCTCAAGTTCTTTGATCTGGACAATCTTCATTCCAGGAGGAACTTTGAGCCTCTGCAAAACATATCAAGGTAAAGTCCATGGAAGTCCTTCAGAATGCAGCAATTTATACCAGCTCACAGGAGCAACATATTTTTCCTCATCTGATTGGGTTCTGGTCATCTCAAACGTATCATCACTAGGTCACCAGTCAGCCAATTTAGCTCCTTCACATATCTTCATTAGTCCTACTCCCCTGTGCCCAGGTTATGCCCGTAGGCTCAGTATCTGCACAACTCTTTAAACTACAGCCCAGATGGGCCCTTCCTCTTTTCTCTCATGTCTAATGTCTGCAGACCAGGTGACAGACATGTATGGAATCCACCCAGCCTCAGACCATCTTTTCTTTGCAACCTTTCCCCCTTTCCCCTCCACAAGTGGATCCAGGTGAGCCACAGTGAATGTACATGTTTACTTGTTGGCTCCCTTTAACTTTCAGGGTCTTCTCTGATGGGAACAGGTATTTCCAGCCTAAGTATATCCACAGGCAAGCTGCTTGCTTAAAATTCAACAAATCAAACAATCATCTTTAAATTATTGTTTTTTATTTAGCCTCTCAACAGTTCTAGATGTCTTTTCAAATGCAAATGTGTTAACGCTCAAGGACCTGGCTGGGCCTGGTTTTTCTAAACCCTCTTACTCCACTTGGACCTAAAACAAAAGCCTTTTCCTTTCAAACTCCCCCTTTTAACAAATCTAATTGTTATGACTGATGGTGGATTTATAAACTCCCCCTAATCATAATTTTCAGCATCCACTTCTATTATACATTATCTATAACAGTATTTAGGAGAAAGCATTATAATCTAGTAGACCAAGCTAAACAAATAATCCTAAACACAATCCTTTTTAAAACATTCAAATTCAACTTCTTCTTGCATGACTATCTAATGCTTATGTATATGCCTTTAGGCCTCAGGAAGGGTATGCCCAGCAGTGCTGGTCTTCTATCAGCCATTGTGACAAAACAGCTTAGATTTTAAGCCCAAGGCAGTTTAAGATCCCTTACATCAGCTTTAGTTATTTCAAGTAAGAATAGTCAAAAATAAACATGTAGTAATCAAAATATTTACTTCCCACACCCCTTTTGTTTTTTCTTTTACAAATACACATGAGCCCAGGGACATTGCAAGGAATCCCCCTCCTGCCTCCAATTGTGTTACCTTAAGTAACTTTCTCTACTTTATCTCTAGTTTCTAATATCCATTGCCATGACTACACAGAACTCACAGACAAAAGTCACCACTGAAAGGTTTATTAAAGAAGCCAGCAAGTTGTATTACTAGTGAGAAATGTTTGGGATAGAGTTGTTCATCAGGATATGTTACCAGGTTCTTTCAGAGTGGCTAATAGATGCCCAAAGGGCACATCACCAACCCAAAGACATTCAGCTCAATTCAGCAAACCCAGCTCCCTTAAATGGAATGCCCACAGACACCCCACCCCAGTGAGCCTTGGCCAAAGGTACTGAGCTCCATTTCCATGAGTCAGCAAGTCCAGCTCACCCAATGAAGTGCCCAGATACACCCCATATCACAAGCCAGCCTTCTGTGGAGCAAGTCAAGTTGAAGGCTTTGTCCCACTATTTTACCAACCCTAATGCCCTTTACCAGGGACTGGCCTCTCCTGACTGCAAAGTACATGAGGCAAAGTCTCACCATCCTTGCTTCGAATGGACATTAGAACCTAGAAATTAAGTCTAGCTGGCTACTTGAGACCACATAAATTGTAATAAACACAATGGTTAAAAAAGTGTACTTTGAGTTCTACTATATCTACATAAAATTTGTTTTTATTTCTATTGCACAATTTAATATAATGCCAATTAATCAATTATGTTTTCTTTTATTTTTTACAAAGCTTTTGTAGAAGAAATGCAAAAGCATGTGCAGTGTTTTATCTAATTGCTCCTTTTTATTCTTAGAAGTAACCATCATACCTCTTTCCACAGTCTAAGATATTTTAAAAGTATCAAGTTTGCTTCCAGTGATCAAAGACTTCAATAATGTACACAAATGAAAGGTAGCTTACATTCCATTACAAATTCAATTCAATCAAAAAGGCAGCTGACAGCACAAATTTGTAACAAATTGGGCAATTCAAGATGCTATATTAATGAATGCTATGAAACACAGGGACTGTTTCTGTGAATGGGGCTGAAAAGTACACCTGTTGTTCCCAGTCAGTGATAATAATCGCATATCTAGGTCACAGGATAAAGCCTGCTTTCATAGTCCATGTCCATTCAAAAAGAGCCCTCTGTTGTTAGTTGGGACAAGGAAAGGACTGCAAATGGTGGCGCCTACAGGAAACAAAGCTGTGGGAATCATTTAGTGCAACCTGACACTCAGACAGGTGCCACTTTTAGACATTTTAATTGATCTCATTTGTTAGCTATACCTGTAAATCAAACTGTTATCATCTTTGAACAAGGAATGGAAACCAGAAATTGCAATGACTAAAGATAGCCGAGCAAACATCCAAATGGACTAGTCATATAGGTTTCCTGGCTTAGTTACACACCAGTACATTATATTGAAATTAGATACCTGGAGAAATCCAAATTACACGGATGCCCCTTATTTCTTTATATCAAATCAACCCAAAACACTGCTTAATATTGTACTGTCAAGGTTGCATAGTCTATGCTAATGTGTGTGTGTGTGTGTGTGTGTGTGTGTAGAAATTGTTTTAGTTGTGAAAGGTCCTCTCTACCTCTACTGAAAGGCTTGTCCAGAGTCTTTTTAGAAATTACCAAGGTGCATCGTTTACAGTGCTCTCCAGTATCTGAATGATGGAAAGATACAGGGACCAGAATATCACTGAGGAGATGGAGGGAGAATAAAGAGGCTTTCAGAGGTTGTGAATTTCAAGAGTGTCCCACCTGGGGTGGGGGTAGGGTCAGGGAAGTTCTGCTTCCTTTGCTTCTTTAATAAATCACCCTGTAGTCCTTAACTCTCATAAAATCTCTGAATGAGGACCTTGCTAAGTATGCTTAAGGATTAACCTATTAATCAGTAAAGAGTCCATTAACAGGAAAATCCAAGCACCCTTTACTCAGCAGAAAAAGCATCCTTTACCGTCTTTTCAAACCCACCGATTGTACATCAAGGTTTGCTTTCCTCTTCAATTTGACTGGAAGCTACATCAGTTACAACAGGTGATTCGCATCAGTATCATCCCAGAGCAGGCAGCACCAGCAATTCTGGTTTCAGGGACTTTGATACAAACTGCAGGTCAACCAATCCCATCTTAGGTTCAATTTCGTGAATTACTTAGTAAACCACATTCAACATTTCATCACATTAATGAGTCATATTTAACACAATGATTTTTTGTTAATAATGATTATAAAGTATGTTGGATTGATCACACTTAACAATTCCTATGACTTATTGTGATAGATGATTTTATGTCAACTTGAACATGTATGAAAGTTCAGGGTGGAATCCAACTTGCCAATCAAGTAACAGCCAATTAGGTAAATGCCTCTTTGGGGATGTAACCTTTTTATAAGCAAGGAAGCTGGGAACTTCCCTCTCTGCCACTTCACCTTCCTGCCTGCTGGAATTCTGCCTCCAACCAGGGGTGGCCCCATGTGGGCTAACTGACCCTGAGAGCTGTCAGAGATCTGCCATATTGCTTTCTACCTTGGATCCACACAATTCGGTACCCACTGACCTGTAATCTTCCTGTTTCCTGGTTCACCTTTCCGCATCTCAAGCCTGCAGCTACATGAGGCGGAAGAGGGACTGATGGACCAGCATAAGACTTATGGACTTGAGTTAGACTGAGTGGGATGCCTTCTTGATATATAATTACTTCTTGATATAAAGCTCTTTTGTATATGTGGATGAGTGTCACTGGATTTATATCTCTAGAAAAATTTGCCTAACACACTTATGAAAAGATCCTAAAAAATGTAAAAAGCACATAGAAATGATTGTGTTTCTGTCAAGGAAAAGACGCACAAAAGTTAGTGTCATAACTAAATAGTCATTTATGAATTCATCATGTAATCATTTGCTCTTTAATCGCAACTTGAAGTAGCAACATATCCAATTTGATGTTTGAAGTTTTCCGTTATTTCAAGCAATTTACTGTTTATAAATAAGAATAGCATGAAAACATTCAGAAAATATGATTATAAAAATAATAAGAAACTGTGAGGTGGGAAGCTGGGGCAGATGCTATTGCTTAAAATGTGTGAAAATACAGTAATGTTTCACATTAATGATTGTTAACCTTTGGCGGGATGTGGGAACCATTGACTATCTTATTAAATTTCTCTTGAAAAGTGAACTCAACATCCTTTTTTACATTAAAATTTTATCTGAAGAAATTGATTCACTAATAATATTATTGTGGTTTTTCATGAACAATGTTAATTTTTATGAAAATTTTCATACTAGCCTACAATGTACGTACTAACCAAATTAAACTTTAATTGGGTTCCAATGTAAATTTCAATGAGCGGGCATCAGATTTTTAGTGAGAAGTGTTTGTGGTTGGCAGTGGTCTTTGATCAGATATGAGCTTATCACATATCAATCAAGTCAATTTGATGTTTTTTGTCTCACAACAACCTGTTTTGAAAGTACCACAAATGTGAAGTTTTTGTAGTAGCCAATTGTATTACATCTTTTATGGTAATGAATTGACCTTTGTTCAAACATTCCAGTAATTCCAACCAAGAGTGGCTAAAGAAATAAATCTAGCCTTCCCTGAAGACATGGGTGAAGAAATGAGGCCCCGGGAAGTCATATAATACCAAATGAAGTGTTCAACAAAGAGGCAATGCTGGAAATGTTTAGTTGTTTTTGCAAGAAATTTGGAATATAGTTACTTGGCCAATTGACTATAAGATATACATATCTACACCCATTCCAAAGAAAAGTGTGTTCCAAAAATGGCCACTGGTTTTGCCACCATAATACTGTGCCTGCTCACACAACCATCTCAGTAAACCTGTTTTGGGCAAAAAGCAGCATGCCTCTCTTCCCCATGCACCTTACTCACCTAACCTTATCCCATGCAACTTCTTTTTGTTTCTGCAAATGAAGAAGGGCAGCGATTTGACAATGGTATAGAAGAGGTGATAAAAAAATAAAAATGAGGGAGTACTGTTAGCATCCAAACAAATGGGTTTGAAAAATGTTTCCAAGATGGAATGTAAAAAAAAAAAAAAAGAGCAGAATCTCAGCTTTGACAACATATTAAGTGGAATGGAGAGTACTTTGAAGGTGATAAGGTTGTTTTGTAAAAAATTAAATACAAACCTTTGAAAAAAATCCATTTTGGTGGGGTACCCACTCCCGTGTTTCATTAACAATATGCAGATAACATCCCTTACTTGATGAGAGTGAAGAGGGCTTGAAGCACAGACTGATGAAAAATAATAATAATACTTCAACATAAAGAGAAAAATAAAAAATCTTCACAACTAAACCAATAAGCAACATCATGATAAGGGAGATTTTGAACTTTTTAAGAATTTCCAATTATTTAGATCTTCAACTTCTGTCCATAGAACAAGCAATCCATAAGTCAAGTAGTGTATTACATTTGGCAAAGCACTTCTTTTTTTAAAATAATTTTATTGGGGGTTCATACAACACTTATCACAATCCATACACACATCCATTGTGTCAAGCACATTTGTACATGTGTTGTCATCCTCATTCTCAAAATATTTTCTTTCTATTTGAGCCCATGGTATCAGCTCCTCAATTTCCCCCTCCTTCCCTGCTCCCTGCTCCCTCATGAACCCATGATAATTTATAAGTTATTATTATTTTGTCATATCTTACACTGATGTCTCCCTTCACCCACTTTTCTGTTGTCCATCCCCCAGGAGGAGGTTATATGTAGATCCTGGTAATTGGTTCCCCCTTTCTATGCCACCTTCACTCCACCCTCCCAGTATTGCCACTCTCACCCCTGGTCCTGAGGGTCCTGGATTCCCTGTGGTCCCAGTTCCTCTCTGTACCAGTGTACATGCTCTGGTGGGCAAAGCACTTCTTTAAAGTGTTAAAAAGAAGTCACCTTGAGGATTAAGGTGCACAGGATCCAAGCCAGGACATTTTCAATGGTCTCATATACATCCAAAATGTGGACAATCATCAAAGCTGAATTCGTAATTTGAATTGGGGTATTAGTGAAGAATAATTCCATATTCATGGCTGAAAGAAGAACAAACAAATCTGTCTTGGAAGTTTACCCAGAATGCCTTTCTTATACTTTGGGCACATTATCAGGAGGGACTAGTCCCTGGGGAAGGACACCATGCTGGGTAAAGTGAAAGGTCAGTGCAAAGGGAGAACACCCCCCACCAAGGTTGATTGTCACAGTGGTCACATAACAATGGGTTCAAACAATGTACTGCCTGTGAGATGACACAGAACTGAACAGAATGCCTTTTGTTGTCTCTGGGGGCATAGTGGGTCAGAAGGAAGTTGATGGAGCCTAAAAGAACAGCAGCTTACTTTGCCAGATGAAGGTGAGTCTTGTGTCTTTTCTGTCAAATAAGGTTGCATCCATTTCTTTTGTGTGCACCCTGAATTGGTCGAGAAAGTTTACGTAGACCTGACTGCTTTGTGGCCCATTTGGCAAGTAGTTATAGATTCACAGTAAAGAATAGGCATGCTTTGGAGCAAAACTATAAGCCCTAGATGGGAGTAACTTGTGCCAGTGCTGTTGTTGTAGACATACCATGCATGGGTAGCTTTTAAAGATGAGAAGTATATATTTTTATAGCTCCCAAAGCTAGCTCAGTTTCAGGCTTTGTCTCAAGAGAGTGATCCCTGTGTACTTCAACTGCATTGCTGTTATTGCTAGGGGTCTTCCAGTCAGTTCTGAAGCACTGTGGCTCTATGTAGAACAGAAAGAACCACCACCAAGTCCGGAGCATCCAGACAGAGTTCTTAAGCTTGAGGTCATGGTTGCAGTCATTGTGTCTACCCACATTGCCTTCCTCTTTTTCCCAGCCCTTCTAGTTTACCAAATATTCTCTACTGGTCTTTACTGATAACATGTTCAAAGTATGTGAGAAAAATCTGATCATCCTTGCTTCTCAGGTACATTCTAGCCACATTTCTTCCAAGACAGATTTGTTTGTTCTTTTGACAGTCTGTGATTCTTTACATATTCTTTGTCAGCATCATAATTCAAGTGAATCAATTCTTCTTGGGTCTTCCTTATTCATTGTCTAGCTTTTACTTGCATATGTGGTGATTGAAATACCAAGGCTTGTGTCAGACATACCTTAATCCTCAAAGTAACACCTTTGTTTTTTCAATAGTTTAAGGAGGTCTTGTGCAGTAGATTCATCCAATATAATGCATTGTTTGATTTCTTGGTTGCTGCTGTCATAAGCATTGGTTGTGGGTCCAAGCAACATGAAATCCTTGACAACTTCAATATTTTCTCTGTTTACACTGAAGTTGCCTCATGGTTCAATTGTGAGAATTCAGGTTTTCTTTACAGTGAGTTGAAATCAGTACTGAAGGCTGCAATCCTTGACCTGACTCAGCAAGTGCTTCAAATCCTCCTTACATTCAACAAGCAAATGTGTATATATCTACATATCATTGATTGTTAATAAGCCTTCTGCCAATACTGATTCTTCTTCAATACTATATTCTTCTTCATACAATCCAGCTTCTCTGATGGTTTACTCAGTATACAGATTGAATACGTGTGGTGAGATGACACCAACCTGATGCACACTATTGTCAATTAAAATCAGCTAGTATTCTTTTGTTCTATTTGTGCAAGTGCCTCTTGCTCCATGTAGAGGTTCTATGTGTGCACAATGAAGTGTTCTTGGATTCCCATTGTTCATTATTCATAATTTAGTGTGGTCCACATAGTCAAATGCGTTTGAATTGTCAATAAAATGCAAATTAACATTTTTCTTGTACTCTGCTTTCGACTAAGACGCATCTGACTTCGGCAATTATATTCCTTGCTCCTTGTCCCCTTTTCCATCCAGCAAGAATTTCTGGCAGCTCCCTGTCAATGTACTGCTGCAACAATCGATGATGATTCTGAGTAATATTTTACTTACTGTGATATCAATTATCTTGTTCTCTAATTTGCACATTTTTGTGAGTCACCTTCCTTTGGAATGGATAAACGCAGATCTCTTCCAATGAGTTGGCCAAATCGTTGTCTTCCAAATGTCCTGGCATAAACAAGTGAGTGCTTCCAGGGCTTCATCAGCTTGTTGACACATTGCAATTGGTAGTCCATCCATTCTTGGAACCTCTTTGTGACTAATGCTGTCAGTGCACCTTGGACTTCTTCCTTCAGGACCGCTGGTTCTTGATCATGTGCTACCTCCTGAAATGGTCGAAAGTTGACTAGTTCTATTTGTTACAGTCATTTTGTGTATTCTTTCCATCTTATTTTGTTGCCTCTTGCATCATTCAGTGTTTTGGCCATACATTTTTTTCAGTTTTGCAAATCAAGGCTTGATATTTCTCTTTTGTTCTTTTAGTGTAAGATATGCTGTGTATGGTCTCCCTTTTTTTGGCCTTCTAACTCTAGATCTTTGCACATCTCATTATAATATTTTACTTTGTCTTCTTGAACTGGCTTTGAAATTTTCTTGTTTACCTCTTTGATTTCATCATGTCTTCCATTTGCTTTAGTTACTCTGATCAAGAGCAAGTTTCAGAGTATATTCTAACATCCACTTTATTATTTTCTTTCATTTTTGTCTTTTTTTCTTCCAACACATTTATTCTTTTCTAGTCCTTTAAAAAAACCTATTATTAATTGGGAGCTAATAAAAGTATCACATAATTCCATAGTTCAATCATATCAGGCAGAATTGTACAATTTCTACCACAATCAGTTTCCAAACATTCTTTTTCTTCCCAGAATCCTTGATATTGTCTCTCTTTTACACACACACACACACACACACACACACACACACACTCCTCACCCATGAAACCCTTAATCTACTTGCTGTCACTATAGATTCACCAATCCCATACTGAAACACGTAAAAACATATAACACTTTTTGTCTTTTCAGTGCCCATTAAATTTCTTCATGACTGATTTTCTTGATGTCATCCCACAGTACATCAGGTCTTCTGTCATTAGTATTCAGTGCACCAAATCTGATGTTGAGGTGTTCTAAAAATTCAGTTGGAATATAATTGAACTTGTATTTCTGCTCTCCTGGACTTATTTTAATTTTCCTTAGATTCAACCAGAACATACATATGAGCAATTCATTGTCTGTTCCATAGAAGTAGTCAATTTGATTTCTTTGTTGTCCATCAGGAGAAATCCATGTGGAGTCTAGTCTGTCAATCAGGTCGCAGCTTGATGGCCTCATTTGGAGGAACAATGATGATAGATAGCTCACTGGAGGGCAGACACACTGTCTCTGCTTCGTCTTCCTGCTGACAAGCCACAAGGAGCTGATGTAGCCAGAGCCCTGGAACTGGAGGAGCCACGTGGAGACCCACGCCAGTGCTGAGATGTTTCTACCACCACTGGATCC
Source organism: Echinops telfairi (assembly GCF_000313985.2). Taxonomy (NCBI): domain Eukaryota; kingdom Metazoa; phylum Chordata; class Mammalia; order Afrosoricida; family Tenrecidae; genus Echinops; species Echinops telfairi. The sequence continues at coordinate 21,567,568 of NW_022111368.1, read as the reverse complement.
ACAAGACTTTTCACCCACTGGTCGGTGATCTTCCTGCATTCAGCGTCATTGCATGACTGTGTAAGTCGAAAGAGGAATTTATGGACTAGTAGTGACATATGGTGTAACATCGGACTAATGGACTTGATCTGGACCGGGCTGGCATATTTTCATAATATACAATTGCTCTTTGATATAAAATTCTCTCTTACACACATATGAGTGTCTCTGGATGGCTTCTGCTGTCCGGACTTCATTTCAACTACTGAGATGTTGTCAATTACTTAATATGGTGCTTCTGGTCATATTCCCATTTGCCATAAGACATTTTGCGATGTACTGTAGATGCTTCCGCTGTTCTTGTGGTTATGATCCCATTTTGGAGGGAGTTCAGAATTAAGACAGGCTGCACCTTTGCACCCTCTATCTTACTCTCACTGAAGGAACTCTCCATTGCAGGGTTAGGGTTGGATGCATCTTGGACCCTACTTTACTAATGAATGTGACTGCAGTCACCAACCTTTGTTATCCCTGGGGGTGTGGTCACCTGAAACATATATCCATCAAAGGGTACCCTTTTTGTAAGCTCTATTTCTGACTGAGTTTGGATCAAAGCAAGAAGACTTGCTTTGAGACATTTTGTTTTCTGGTCCTGGACCCTGCATTTGGCTCATTTCTCTCTGACCTTTCAGTTTGGGGCTTTACAGCACCTAGTACTAGGTGAGACACTATTTTAAAGTTTCACAACTTTCTCTGAGTCATTGCAGCTAATTGCAAACCCAGAGGCGTGAGGGAATATAGTCAAAATAGGAGTAGGAGCCGTGGATGCAGGGTGGGGTGGGGGGGAGGGTAGCAGAGGAAGGAAATAACATCTTGGAAGAATTGGACATTTGGAACATCTTTAATCTCCAATTCCAATACTAACCTGGTATTAATTCTTCAAAAATAATTATTAACATAATGTATTTTAAAAGCTATTCTCTATTATTTTAATCAATCTGTGAATGATGCAATATCCCTCCTTCAGAATTATTATCTGCATAAATTGGTCAAAGTCAAGTGTTCATTGTATGCCTAGAATCATGTCTAATATAATCTGTATCACAATCACCAATGTGGTCTAAATCAGCAAGAAAAGAATTCGGTACCTACTTTTTGCTTTTGAAACAATCTGAGCAGAAATCACTTTCAAAGTCATCTGCAGTGCTTTCAGGAGCTTGAAGATTTTAGGCTGTAAAGAAAAGGCAAGGTTTAGCCACTGCTAGTTCAAGTAGAAAAACTTACTTCTACATAAACCGAATTGCTGTTTCACTGTGGGGTTTTTCATTCCTTTTAAAATGTTGTCCTTCATTCCCTCTCTCATTCTCTCTGTCCAACTGTTCTTTGTCCTTCGTCTGTCCTTCCCTTCTCTCCTCATTCCTGCCCTCTTGACTCCCTTGTCCCCTCCCTTACTTTTTAGATCTTTTCTTTTTCCCTTTCTCTCTTCCCCAACTTTCAGGCTCTTTCTTCCTGTCCCCCTTCCCCCTCGCTTTCTTTTATAAACAGCATGTTCTTTTTTTTTAATTCCAACACATAAGCACAGGATACATTTATAATAACTGCTGTTTAACTCTAATATTTTAACACATTTGTATCCCCCCAAGATGATCTATACATTTTTATTATTCACAAAATGGCCTCATTGTATCTGTTAAGACTTAGCCCTGCGTCTTTAATTTGGGAAATTCTATAAATGTGCTATTCTTTATTTTCAAAATGCCAAAACAAATCAATCTTCTTCCAAGACAAATGTTGCCAGAGATATAAATAAGGACATCAACATTTTGCTGGTGAAAACAGGTATGAAGTATGAAGTTTATGTTTTCCAAACCTATGTCTCCCAAGTCAGGGAAATGTTGCAATACCATTCCTGAGGTCTCTGGAATTCATCTGGGACAGGTTGTGATTTAGAGAGGACGGCAGGAGAGGGCCCTGTGAAAGTTCCTCACTCCCATCAGCTGAAGACTATAATTATGAGAAGTGCAGTTATTCCTGTCATCAAGCTTTGGAAAGCATGACTTCGGAATAGAAAAGTCTTCCTGGGAGGCCTCATGGGAAATCTGGTATCGCTCACCTGAGAATACGTCTACCTTCTTCTGGCTGCATGATTTCTACCACCAGGCAATTCAGTAATTTGACTTCGCTTATGGTGAAAAAACGAATGCATGATAATCCATGCAAGGGATAGAATATTTATAAAGAAAAACATCCGTAGGAAAGAGGTGATAAAAAAAGACTATCTAAATTTCAAAAGAGAGTGAGTTTTAAGGTAATTGGAGTATCACACAAAGGAGACTTTAGAGAACTAAAAAATATATAACTCCATTATACAAAAATTAGCAGTGAGTTGAAGGGTAGAATGGTTTAGTATTGATCTAAGTTAATGGTCCATGATACAAAATGTAAGAAATTAAGCAAAACTTCCAACAAAATGTAAAGAAGACTAGTATAAATTAACAATTGAGTAGAGAGAATATTTTTTGAGGAAAAATACTTACTGCTATACATAGCTAATATCTTTTAAGGACAAAAAAGTTTGAGACTATTCCACATCTGTGACTTATAAAGATTTGGGGGGGGGGAAACCATATAACAACACTAATTGAATAATAATTAAACCGGAGACTTGCTCAAACAATATCTTCTGTTATGTGGAAAAATAGCTAAGGAGTTTTCAAACTAACCATTTCAAAAAAGCTTTGAAAACAGACCAAATGTTCTATAAGGAAAATTATAACAATAAAGAAAATAGAACATATTAAAATGCCTGAGTACAAGCTAATAAGGTCAGGGAAAGGAGAAATAAGAGTAGGGGAAAAAAATCTCATTTTCAAGGTAAATTGAAAAACCAAATGGGTTCCATGGAGTGATTCTAACAGCAACCCTCTGTAGGATTTCCGAAGCTGTAAATCCTTACTGGGGCAGATAGTCTTATCATTGTCCCTCGGAGCAGCTGGTAAGTTTGGATCAGTAGTGCAAGACTTATCAACAGGGTCATTAGTGCTACTGCTGTGCTTAGGGGCCACAGAGTTGGTTCCAACCCAGTGTCAGTCCATCCTGCTAAGGGCCTTCCTCTCTTGAACGTCCCTTCTACTTACCAAGCCGATGTCCTTCTCTAGAAACCCATCTCTCCTGACAACAGGTCCAAAGTATGTGAGACAAAGTGTCATCATCTTTGCCTCTAGGAGTATTATGACTGCACTCTTTCCAAGATTTGTTTATTCATGATACTTTCAATATTATTCGGCAGCACCATAATTCAAATGCATCAATTCTTTCTTGGTCTTTCTTCTTGAATGTACAACTTCATATGCTTATGAGGTAATTGAAAATACCATGGGCTTGGGTCAGGCACACCTTAGTCCTCAAGAGAATCTCCCTCCTGGCTTTCCAACACTTTCAAAGGTCTTGTGCAGCAGATTCACCCAGGAGAGTGCATTGTTTGATTTCTTGACTGCTGCTTCCATGAGCAATGCTTGTGGATCTGTGTTAGTCCAGGTAGACTAGAAAAACAAATCCAGGGAGACACTCATATATATATATAAAATATTTTTATATACAAGAGCAATTGAAAATTGAGAAAACATCCCAGCCCAGTCCAGATCAAGTCCATAAGTCTGATATTAGTCCGTATGTCCCATGCCAATCTATAAATTCCCCTTCAGACTCATGAAGCACATACAATGATGCCGAATTCAGGAAGATCACAGGCCAATGGGGGGAAAGTTTTGTGGATCCGGTGGCAGTAGAAACATCTCGGCACTGGCAGGGTCTCCATGTGGCTTCTCCAGCTCCAGGGCTCTGACTGCCCCAGCGTAGCTCCATCAGGTCATCTTCAGTAATGTTTCCCAGGGAGTGAATGTGTCCCATCTCCAGCGAGCTGTTTATCTCTATCACTCCTCCAAAGGAGGTCATCATGCTGTGACCACATTGACAGGCTTAACTCCACCCCTTCACTCTTAAAATTCAAGTTGACAATAGATTATATAACTACCCCAGGATTTAAGCAAAATGCAATCCTTGACAACTTTAAAAAAAAATCATTTAATTGGGGGCTCATACAACCTGTATCACAATCTGTACATGCACAAGTTGTGTAAAGCACATTTGTACATTCATTGCCATCATTATTCTCAAAACATTTGTTCTCCACTTAAGCCTTTGGCATCATCTCCTCATTTTTCCCCCTCCATGCCCGCTCCCCCCTCCCTTATGGATCCTTGATAATTTATAAATTATTATGTTGTCATATCTTACACTGTCCGATGTTCCCTTCACCCCTTTTCTGTTGTCTGTCCCCCAGGGATGAGGTTATATGTGTAGACCCTTGTAATTGGTTCCCCTTTTCTACGCCACCCTCCCTCCACCATCCCAGTATTTCCACTCTCACCACTGGTCCTGAAAGGATCATCTGTCCTGGATTTCTGTGTTTCCAGCTCCTATCTGTACCAGTGCACATCCTCTGGTCTAGCCAGATTTTTAAGGTAGAATTGGGATCATGATGGGGGCTAGGGGGGAAGCATTTAGGAACTAGAGGAAAGCTGTATGTTTCATTGTTGCTACCCTGGACCCTGACTAGCTCATCTCCTCCTTGCGACCCTTCTGTAAGGGTATGTCCAGTTGCCTATACATGGGTCTTGGGACCCCAGTCTGTACTCCCCCTCATTCACAATTATTTGAATTTTTGTTCTTTGATGACTAATACCTGATCCCTTCGACACCTCGTAACCACACAGGCTGGCGTTCTTCTTCCATGTGAGCTTTGTTGCTTCTGAGCTAGATGGCAGCTTGTTTACATTCAAACCTTTAAGACCCCAGATGCTGTATCTTTTGATAACCGGGTACCATCAGCTTTATTCACCACATTTGCTTATGCACTCATTTGTCTTCAGCGATCATATTAAGGAGGTGAGCACACATGATATGATTTTTTTTGTTCTGAAAATGCTACCAGGGTAGACACAAGTAAATGAGAAAAGTAATAATTATTTAGAATTTTCTTATTGGGGAGAGGAGTTGGTGAATAGTGCCTTTTGATGGAAAATACATCAAAACTAGTATTCAAATAGTAAAGAAATTTGTGCCAATTATTAAACCTGAAAGGAAAATAATTAATGATGTATAAAGTGTATGGAATTTTCAAACTAACTAGGAAAAACAGAATTAATATTAATTGTATCAAGCACATTGTGTTAGACAGGGTTCTCTAGAGAGATAAAACCAAATTGCTGATAATTTAATATATTTATTTATAAAGATAAGTAGATATATAACAAGGAATGAACTGTTAAATCATATACAGTTAAATATACAATACAAGAAAGAAACAGTTAAGTTATAAAACACTACAAATAGCTCAAATCAACTCACTGCCGTGAGAGAGATGTTAGAGACTAGCAGTCCTTCCAGTCCGATCTGCTGCCAGATGTTCCTCTATTTATAGAGCGAGCTAGGCTATGTCAGCACAGCAGCCAATCAGAAGGCAGGTCACCAACTGCCAGCCAGGTCACCAACTGCCAGTCCCCAGCTCCAGCGATGTCTTAAAGGGACCTCAACATACAACGACACAGTCCACAGGCTAGGGGTCCCACAGGTAGTGTAGCCTTTAAATTGAGGCACAGGACAAGCAAGGCAGCTGCACACGGGTCTGATGATCAAAGAGCGAGAGACTAGAAAGGCGAGACTCACCAAGGCATTTATCTCTCTGCCCTTCAGTTAATCCCACTTGTGTTTATCGGCCAGGCTGGCACAATAAACTATTTCACACATAAACAGAAGATGCTATGGAAAACAAAAGAGCACAAGCTGTCAGACTATTTTAACCATAATCTGGCATAAACAATTTATGAGACCAAACATCACTGACAGTAGAAAAGCAAGGAGTAGTCATAGAGATTTTGTGCAAAAAAATTAGAATAAAACAGAAGTGGCACTATTATTAAACAACATGTAGAATAAGGTTTTCTGCAGGGCTATAGTGGTGGTGATGGTGGTGACATCTAAGGGTGCTGATGTCAAGGATTTCAGGAAGGAAAAGAATCTTTTGAAACTCATTATGGTAACAATTGTACAATACTGCTTGATGTGATGGAACCATGGAATGATATATCTGTATTAACTTCCAATGAAATGGTTTGGAAAAAAAATTAAAAAGAGACATCCTGCCAGCTGCTTCAGATGATCAGAAAGTTGTGCATTGCCCTATTTTTATAAAATTATAAAGTGATGAATATATGTGCAAGACATATTCATTTGTTCAGTCAATATTCATTCAACCAATATTTATAGAATATTTTTGTGTCCTTAAAAACTGCTGCTGAAATAAAATGTATAATGGCCCTTTCCACATGGACCTCAAATTCAAGTTAAAAAGCTAAGGGATACAATGCTGCAAATTGGATGCCACACACACACTCACAAATCAGTTATATTAGCATATAAAAAATATAAGGATACACTACATTGAGGAGCTTCAATACATCACTTTCAAAATACTTATAAAGATAAATAAAATATGGGAAAGGAGGAATTGAATCATACCATTAGTAATTATGGTAATTGCTTAAGATACAAATCCATATCCTTATATACATACAGAAAATACCGAAATAACCCACATGCATGTATGTGTCAATTAATGCTTGAGAGGAGTGCATTAGGCAAGAAAGTGGAATGGTAAAATATTAGAGCAGAACATAAACATTCTCTGTTTATTTTCTAACATGCACACAAACATGAAAAGTAATGAGAATGGATTTTGTGGCTGGATGCAAGATAAAAATACAAAAAA
>NW_022111368.1:21558703-21559925 GCF_000313985.2 Echinops telfairi | reverse complement strand
CCGATTGACATACTAGACTCCACTCCTTCACTCTTAGTCCTCTCAAGGTGACACCGGATTATGTAACTAGCACACACTTCAAGGGAGAAATATATAGCTAAGAAGATAGCCCCCATTATTTATTACATACCTATGACTTACTACTGAATAATGGGGGCTATCTTCCTGGTTAAGACTGGAAACCCAGATGATCTGATATTATACAAAGTCATATTGACTATTTATACATACTTATATTTGTACATTCACACTTCTTACTTTTCACCTATCTCACTATCTAACGTTTTGCTATTATAATGGTAGTAGAGCATCCACAATCCAGCAGACTGGCACTAATGCCTGAACTGGGTATTAAGTGAAAGAAGCCCTTCAAGAGCTGTTTGTAGAGGTAAAAAGGCAGTGCTATCTGGAGGGAGAGTTTCATGCAGGTTCAAGAGGGCAGGGAGGTGTACAAAGTAGGGTAAGCTAGCAAGGGAGAAGTTCAGCAGGCTTGCCTACAGCAGCTAGAACTTGAGGTGGGGTAGGATATGAGAGGCTCGAGCCTGGTTCCAGAAGTGGAGTTTGGGGTGAGAAAGAGTCCACACAGCCTGCTGCAGAAGCTAGCAGCTGCTTGAGTTCAGGAAGGCTCCTGGCAGGTGAAGAGGAATGGAAGGCTAATGAGAGGATGTGTCCTGCAAGACCCTCTTCTGCTACCTTTGCCTGGGTTTCTTTGAAGCCATGTCTGCAGGTAGGCTGCAGCATGTGACATGTAGAGAGCTGGGTAATCTTTGCACAATAATTATTTTTTCATAAGGTCTTTGGAGCCTAATGATATCAATACAAGTATTGGCTCCACTACTCAACATCTCTGCAAGTAAAAATTTTAATTTTTACCAATCTCATGGGTATAAAGGAAAAGTATCCTTTTAATTTTTATCGTTCTCATAAGTAAAAAGCAAAGGCATTATTACTTTAATTTGTGTAATCTGGCTACTTGTAAATTTAAACATGAAATGATTTTGGCCAATTAGATTTGATGTTCTGTGAATCATTGATTCGTATTTTTGCCCACTTTCAGTGAAATTATTTGTCTCTTTTTTCTCTGTGTTTAAAATCTTTCCATTTTTTTTCTACTTGTTTTAGAAATATTTTGTTTCATACCTTTGTCTATTGGCCTTGCTTGTTGTATTTTTTCATATATAATATATAAGGCCTGCATTTTTCATATATGTGTAAATATGCA
>NW_022111368.1:21550562-21557065 GCF_000313985.2 Echinops telfairi | reverse complement strand
CAACAAAGAATAATGGGTCTGTATTTCCACTCCTTTCTAAAAGAACTAAAAATCAGTCAAAATAATGAAAGAATGGTGTTCAGACACTGACAGGCATTGTAGGATGGCGATTCCTCGTAAGCTGGACACAGACAAAATTGTTGCTGGCTATACTGTTGCTCAGGACCGGCAGGGTCTTGGGAACAGCATGTTGTTGGTGTAGGCCATTCATCTTAACTCTATATATACAGGTCTAACTATCCCATAGGATGTCCTAAACTGTCATTATGAGCGTAGATTATCAAGTCTTTTCTCAAAAAGAGCTAGTAGTGGATTCAAAATGCTAACCTTATCGTTCTTCTTTAAAAAAAATATAACCATTTAATTGATATATAATTCATGTATCACACAATTCAATGTTTTAAGTATATTGAAAAGAGTTGTACAATCATCGCCACAATCAATTTTAATAAAGCTCTTCATTCTTGTATACATTATCATCAGCTACCCATTCCCCCCAACATCCCATGTTATGACCGTAAGGAGCTATTAATCTTGTTGCTATATCTATAGATTCATCTATGCTGGATTTTATATACAGAACATTGTACCCCTCCCCGGCAAATAAAAGCAAACACACCAAGCCATCCCCACAGTAGTAGAGTAAATATTCAAGTGTTTGCCACTCTCAGGGACCTTTGACCCAAGCATAGTGGGAGGAATCAAGGTTGAGCCCAGTAGTTTCCTTGAATTGAGGTTACAAAACTGAAAGAGCAGGCAAAATGAAAGGATTCACTGATTCATTAATTAATTTAGGTAACAGACTGATTATAACCAACATAAACACAATATACTATGACCTTAAAAGTATATTATAAGCACAGCACAAAAGGCAGAAGGAAGAAATCATCTTTGTAAGGATATTTTCTTATGTGTGAGCCTGAAGGTGTATGTATCAATATAAAAATAAATCCTCTAGAGCAATGGTTCTCAACCTTCCTAATGCCGTGACCCTTTAATACAGTTCCTCATGCTGTGGTGACCCCAACCATAAAATTATTTTGATTGCTACTTCATCACTGTCATTTGGCTACTGTTATGAGTCATAATGTAAATATCTGATGTATTTTCATTGCTATTGTGAAATATTTATTTCTAATGACAAATAAATGAAATTTTGTCTTGAAGCATGGTGTAGCATGGGTAACAGTCTTCACTCCGAGTACCTGTCTGTGGGTGTTATCTGCATGTGGACGGACCCGCCTGGAGACGGACAGAGGAGTGGTGTCTCAGTTCCTAAGACCATTGGAAGTATGTGTTTTCTGATGGTCTTAGGCAACCCCTGTGAAAGGGTCATTTGACGTCCCCAAAGGGGTCACGACCCACGGGTTGAGAACCGCTGTTCTAGACCCTAAACTAAACATTCAAAACAAAACAAATATAAAACATTTGAAAGATTAAAATATCAATATATTTAAAAGTGAAAGAATTAATGATTAACAAGCCAATGAAAGAGAAAAACAATAAAATCACAGAAAACAAGAAAAATGGAACAAAAACAAATGAGAAAAATAAAAAACAAAGAACAACTTGTTAGATTTAAGAAATCATATCAATAACCACATTATCTACCAAAACACTGGTGATTTCATTATTAGATGAAAAAGAAGTACTCACTAAACTCTTCATAGGAAGAAAAATGTTACTTTAAATGTTAATGCAAAAATAGGATTATAATGAAGGAATTAATGTTTTTAGAATTAAAATTATATAATTCCAGACTAAAAAGATGTTGCTAGACAGAAAGTAAATAATTCATACAATAGTATGATTAATATATCCTAAATGCTTATGTATATAATAGCAACACTTCAAACTATATGTAGCAGAAGGTATATGTTTATTAAGAAAAATGAAAACAAATTAAAAATATATAGTTAGTGATTTTAACATCTATCTCTCAATAAGTAATGATATAGGCCACCATCTTTTATCAATTTGCTGAATTGTTGTACTTTGTGTTTTGCTAATATGCTGGAATTGATGCCAATTATATTTCAGACCCCAGCAGGGTCCTCCATGGTAGACAGGTTTCATCAGAGCTTCCAGAATAGTAAGAAAGGCCTGGAAATCTACTTCAGGAAATTACTCATTTAAAAATCCCATGGATTCTGTTTGGCATAGCTCTGGAAAATCATTTCTCAGGTTAAAAGATGCTTGAAATGCAAGATGGCCCCAACAGGGGGCTTGAGCACTGCAAGTATGGTAGAGATGGTACCGGGCGGGAGGTATTGCGTTCTGTTGTGCATGGGCTCTACATAAGTTGGAGGCTACACCACAGCAAATAGCAGAAGATCACAGAGAGTGAAGCCTTGAACAACACTATCAATACACTTGAACTAAGTGCCCTGGAGTGCCTACAATCAGGCAAGACTGAACAGGAATAAAGTCAGAAGGCAGAAATCAACAGTACTGAAAATGAGAGAAGTGGCATCACTGCAGATTTTAAAAATAGTAAAAGGAGGACCAATGGTATATTGTTGCATTAATTTTCTATGGCAGTGTTGTATGTCATAAGAAATTAGTGTAAATTTAGTGGTTTCAAAGAACATACATTTATTATCGCTCTGTCTCTGTAGGTGGGAAGTCTTGCCATAAATTGGGTGGATTCTCTTATCAGCGTTTCACAGGGCTGAAATCCACACATTGAGTGATGATCTGGTTCTCATCTGGGCTCATTGGTTGTTCTCAGAATTCATTTATTTAGTTGGAATAATAAGAGCCATAGTTTTCTGTGAGCTAAGATCCAGGAATCAGGCTCAGCACACAGAACATAAACTGCAGGTCTTTACTATTTGAAATCCATAGGCAGGCCACAGCTTGGATGTATGTTTTCTTTCAGGCCAGTTTTAGCACCTCTCTCTGACTTTCTCTCCAGTGACCAGCAAAGGAGAGTGCTCTGGATTTGGCCCTGTTCAAAAGATAATCCTTATAACTAAGGTCAACTGATTTGAGATCTTAACATCTGTGATAAACTAAATTTAAATAGTATATACTATATATTAAATTTATAAATTTAATTAATAAACTTAAAAAAACCAGATAGCACAGAAAACTTCATTGGTGAATTTTACCAAATATTTAAGTAAAAATAAACATTAGTCTCAAAGTTTTCCAAATACTAAAAGAAGGACCACACTTCTTAACCTATTATATGAGGCTAGAATATGGAACCCAGAAAAATAGATTCATTGAAAGGAATAGAATAGTCTTGTATGAATATAGATATATAATTATCTAAGAATTTACTCATTATTTGAAGGTGACAATATACAAAAATAATAATTCATTTGATTTATCCCAAGTTTGCAAAGCTGGTTCATCATTCACAAATCAATTAATGTAATTGACCGTATGAGTAGGTTGAATATAAACAAAATCTCATGATAGTATCAATTGATGTAAGAAAACAATTTGAGAAAATCCAGCATTTGTTCATGAGATTAAAAAGTCTCAGCAAGCATTCTCAAATTTATAAAGAATATTAACTAAATACCCACAGCTAACATCATACTTACTGTTCTCCCTTCTTGATTTAGGAAATTGCCTTTGTATTGCTCTTCAGGGAGTGGCTAAGTATCTCAAACCTTTTAGCTGGAATTTATTGTTATTACTGAATGCTTGCTAGTGTGGTAGTAGTGTGAAACACTAAGCAGAATTTTCTTATATTCTGCTTACATCTCAGTTTCTAGTGAACTCATGTCTTGAATGTTTGGTTTTGATAATTGTTTATCTCCCAACTCCAGTGGCACATCCTAGGGTAACACTGGATTCTATAGAGAAGCAAAACAAGTGGCATGTAAATATGGATACACGCAGAGATTTACATCAAGAAAATGGTTCATAGTTATAGAAATTGGCAAATTCCAAGTCTGGGTAAGTTAGAAATCCATGGTCAGATGTTCCGCTAGAGACTTCCTGACATGTGTAGTTGTAAGGTCTGATGAATCCAAGATTAGGAGTAAGGTTACACACCTGTGGCTGCTGATTTGAATGAATATAATGCCAGCAAGTCATGTATGTGGCTACAGAGGTGAATGAATCCATGGTTGGCAGGTAAGATGACCATCCTCTGATGACTCCCAAGATTGGAAGGCAACATGGCAGGCCAGTGGCTAAAGTCTAAAGAAACAGAGGTTTTTAATTAAGCCAGATGCAGAATCCAGACTCAGCAAAAAACAAGCAAGTAAAACCTTTCCACATTTTCCAATTATCTTGGGAGCAGACTATACCCTCAAAGAGATCTCATTGTGAGGGTGTTACTAGATGTTTACTGCTAAGCCACTGAGAATTCTGACCCAGTCAAGTTGACACAAAACCTTAACAATCACGTCTAGGTACAGAATAGGGCTGGAGTGGAATAGAGTTCCTCTATCCCCATAACTGTCCATGAATAATGTCATAGTAATTATGATTTGGGTTGCTATCTACCAGGTCCACAGGTCAAAACCATCAGGTACTCCATGGGAGAACAACAAGAGTTTCTTCTTCTCAAAAGAATTGCTGTCTCAGAAGCCAAAAGGGTCAGGTCTAGAGGGTCCTACAGAGTCTCTATAAGTCAGAATCAACTTGATGGCAGTCATTTTTTTTATTGGAAAAGGCATATTACCTGGATACTGGGCCTTTGTTAGAAGAGTCTGATGAGATTCCATAAAGACTAATCTTTATTTCCCCATGCCAAGTCTTCGAATTATTGAGACCCCTATAATTCTCATACTATTCTTCACCCTGTCTCAAGGATCAGACAACAGAGAGACAGGTTGAGTTTGGATATGTTCCTTTGACATCCATTGTTCTAGTCTATGGAAGAGAGCGGTGAGAAAATGCAAGCTGGTCTGAAGTTCAGGCGTTGTGCAGATTCTTGAAGCAATGGACATTGAACTAGCCCCTGAGTGTAGTGATAAGAGAAAGGGAAGGATTCAGCTGCTCTGAAGTCAGGGAGGTGTGTCATTACTCAAGCTAGAAGCTGGTACCCATTTAACCTATCTTGTATAGCTAAGGCTGAGTTGGTCAGAACCCCACTCAATGAAGAAAGGGATATGTTTGCAAAGGTGAGCTGGTGTAAACTGCTACAATTTGATGGCTTTCTCTCAACTGGACTTTGTATATGAAGGCAGATGCTCAAAGTTTCAACCACAATAAGGATTGTTCACATGATGAACATGCTTACCTCCGCAGTGTAACGGCTTGATTAAAAACAACAAAACATCAACATCCGCTGCCACTGAGATGATTCCAACTCGTAGACTACCTAGAAAGGGGTTGTGAGAATGAAAATGTTATGGAAGCAACAGCCTCTCCCTCCTTCTCCCACAGAATCCCTGGCAGGTTTGAGACACTGACATAGAAATGACAGAACGATAAGAGCTCCTTACTAAGTTGATAAGGGCAGCCAATTAAAAACGGACATACCTTAATAACCATAGATAAAGGCGTAACATGGCTGGCTTACATGCTTTCAAGGGTGTGCTTAGTGGCAATGTCTAGACGAGCAAGGGGGTTGGTTCCAGTACTGTAATTTAATTCCTATGTTTTTTTCTAGCCATAATCTTTTTAACTTACACCAAGTGACTAGATGGGATCATGCAGATTGGGTGTATTGCCTATTTTCTTGATGCGTCGAGGCAAAAGATGGTAGGAGAAGATACAATTAGTAATTATATGATCCAATTCTAACTAGTTTTTAACAAGGTTAATTGTGAGTAAAAATTTTGAAACTCTAACATTAGTCAGTTTTGTCATATGCCTGGGTATAAAATGAATCATCTCAGAATCAAGAGGGAAAATCACATTCCATTCCAGTGCCAAGAGTGGAATGTTCTTTGTACCCTGAGATCGTGTGTCTTCTTCAGAGTCTTCTTCACAGTCTTCTTCAGAGAGCTGTGGGAGAAAATGACAGTAGCAGATCCAAAAGCCAGCACCTGAGATGACGTATCATGCCAGGGGTGCATGTGCCTTCATGCAGATGGTACATCTTTGGGTCGCCTCCAAATATTGAATTGGGAAAGCTGATACACAGAGTTAGGGACAGGTGCTGTCAGTGAGAATTATGGTGGGGTGGAGGACCAGTTAGGCATTTCTTGCAAGCACTAAAAGAGCTTTATAATATTGCCTGAGCTGGCCAGAGGCCAGGAGGCAGCTTGTCTAGACTAGTGGGAGGCATGCCTCTGGGAATGTTTGCGAAGAGCTCTCCCTGACCAAAGAATTCTCTCTTGGGAATTTCTGATGCTGAATTTTAACCGATTGACTTTTGTAATAATTCCCGTGATTGTGAGTATTGGCTGTGGGTTCTGTTTGACAATTGTAATGACTTGTCAAAGAGAAATAGGGAGTGTCTTTGGAGGGACTATTGTGTCAGATTATTGGAGAATATTGGAGGGTGGAACATGCCTGGACTCTACCTTATGCTAATTGACCTTGGGCTGATGTTGAGTATTTTGCTTCTTCCAGATTATGAAGTCAGA
>NW_022111368.1:21527489-21546687 GCF_000313985.2 Echinops telfairi | reverse complement strand
AAAAAAAGTAAAATGCAATTGAAAAAAAATCAAATGACGTACTTCACTAGGCAAATCTGTTATGAAAGACTCATTTAAAAAATTAAAGAACACTTTGAAGAATAATGAGTGCTTGACCCAAACCATGACATGTTCAATACCCTCATCTGAATATGAAAGCTGGCCAATGAGTAAGAAAGACCAAACAAGAATCGATCCCTTTGAATTATGTGGTTGACAAAGAATATTGACAGTACCATGGGCTTCCAGAAGAACAAACAAATCTGCGTGGGATAGAGTAAAGCCAGAATGCTCCTTAAAAGTGAAGATGGTGGGACTTCGCCGTGTGTGCTTTGGACATAATATCTGGAAAGATCGGTCATTGGAGACATTATGGAGTCACATTATATTTAGTATAGATTCAACAAGAGAGAGATCTGCATTTAATATATTAACACATTAGCTGCAACAATGTGCTGAAACACAGCAGTAACTACTGGGATGGCAAAGGGCCTGGCATTGTTGCCCCGTCTGTTGTGCAAAGGTTGGCAACGAGTTGAAACTGACTCAACAGCAGCTAACAACAAGATGCTAATTGCTGGATATTGTTCGTTTGTTTCCCTCCGCAGGTCTTATACCCATATCCCACGGGATCACAAGTCTTTGTCTTGGTTTTTAAAATATTTGTCTGGATCCGAGCCCTTTGTTGTGATGGTTTTGCAGTTTATACTGCCTCTCTGTGTTTTTATTTTTGTTCCCTTTGTGGTCCCTTAATTAAAAAATAAGCATTGATTTTAATTTTTATATAATTTCATATAAGATTATTGCTTTTTGTGTTGTGTATGAGAAAATATTTCCTACTTAAAGTATTAAATATATCCTCCTATATAATCATCTAGAATATTTAGCATCTTACTCTTTATATTAAGATCTATTGTCCACATGGGACTGACTTTTGTAAGGGTTGTGATAGGGATCCAGTTTTGTCTCATTAGATTAGAACATCCTTGTAATGTTTAATTTTTTTCTTTTTTATTAAATCATTTTATTGGGGACTCATACACCTCTTATCACAATCCATGCATACATCTGTTGTGTTAAGCACAGTTGTACATTTGTTGCCCTCATCATTCTCAAAACATTTTCTTTCTCTTGAGCCCTTGGTAAATCAGCTCCTCATTTTTTCCCTTATCTCCCCGCTTCCCCCTCCCCCATGAACCCTTGATAATTTAGAAATTATTATTATTTTGTCATATCTTACACTTTCTGACATCTTCCATCACCATCACCCACTTCTCTGTTGTCCATCCCCCAGGGAGGTGGTTTTATGTAGATCCTTGTAATCAGTTCCCCCTTACACCCTACCCTCCTTCCCTCCACCCTCCCGATATCACCACTCTCACCACTGAGGAATCCATCTTGGATTCCCTGTGTTTCCAGTTCCTATCTGTATCAGTGTACATCCTCTGGTCCAGCCATATTTGTAAGATATAATTTGGATCATGATAGTAGGTAGGTGGGGGGGGAGGAAGCATTTGGGAACTAGAAGAAAGTTGTATGTTTCATTGTTGCTGCACTGCACCCTGACTGGCTCATGTACTCCCCGAGACCCTTCTGTAAGGGTATGTCCAGTTGCCTACAGATGGGTCTTGAGTCCCCAATCTGCACTCCCCCTCATTCACAATGATTTGATTTTTTTTTTCTTTGATGCCTGATACCTGATCCCTTCAACACCTCGATAACACAAGCCCTGTGCTTCTTCCAAGTGGGCAACTTAGCTAGGCTAATGTACTTAGTTATGAAACACTAGTCTAGATGTTCCTTTGAGGATATTTTACAATTAGTTGATGCTAAGCAAATATATTACTCTCAGTCATGTTGATTTTCCTGATCCATTCAGGTTAAGGTTTTAAAAGTGAAAAATTATGTAGTTGAAAAAAGTGTGCTGCCTCAGGACTGTAACATAGATAGACAGCCAGAGTTTCCCTTCTGCTTATGTATTTATGTATGTAGTTTATTTATTTCTTTTCTGTTGCTTCTGTTTCTCTGGAGAACTGTATCTGACTAATACAATTTTTTTTTAACAATAATTAAGATAATCTGTTTGGAGTAGGTTTATTTCACTGAACACAATGCTTTTACCAAAACCACCATCCACAGATTAACAGAATGCCTTATTCTAATAGTCTAATCAGCATTGTCATGGAACATACCTTATTCTAAATGAAGAGTGGCAATGGGCTTGTGCTCATTGAATGAAGAAGTCTTTCCATGCTCTCCAACATTCTGAAGCAACTGGCTTGATTCAATGATGGAATGGCCTTCTGAAGATTCAGTTCCAGCCATTGTCTCAATCCATCTGGTTAAGGGTCTATATTAGTCTGGGTACTTTGGAGAAACAAATCCACAGCAACTCATGTATAAGAGAGAGTTTTATGTAAAGAAAATGTGCATCACAAAAACATCCCAACCCAATGCTGCCCAAGCCCACAAGTCCAACATTAACCCATTAACCCAACACCAGTCCACAAAGTCCTCCACCTCACAAAACAGAGGCAATGATGCCGACTGCAGGAGGAAAGCTGAGTCAGTGAATGAACAAGCATCTCAGCACTGGCAGGGGTCTCCACACGGCTGCTCCAGCACCCAGGGCTGCATCGGGGTAGGTCCATGTGGCTTCTCCTTGGGGATGTCTTGTAGGAAGTCAATCTTGCAAGCTGAAGCAGGGAACTTCTAAGGCAGCTGCACCCGGTGCAACCATCACAAAACAAGAGACCCGAGAACTAGAAAGGCGAGGCTCACCACCCATTTATACCTCCGCCTTTCAATTAGCCCCACATGTGATTATCGGCCAGGCTGGCACAATTAACTAACTCAGGGTCTTTGTCTTTTCTGTCTACTTTTCCAAGCACAATGTACTTTTCCAGGGAGTGGCCTCTCCTGATTACATGTCCAAAGTCTGTGAGACAAAGTACCATCATCCTTGCTTCTGAGAGCATTTTCATTCCATTTTTTTCTGAGACAGATTTGTTTGTTCCTCTGGCAGTCCGTGGTAATTTCAATATTCTTACCCAGCATCATAATTGAAATTCATTAATTTTAAAGCAGTCTTCCTTGATGAACGTTCAATTTTTCCATGCACATGAGGTGATTGAAAATACCATGGCTTGAATTAAGTGCACTTCAGTCCTCACAGTTATATCCTGGCTCTCCAACACTTCATAGAGATTCTGTGCAGGAGTTTGCCCAGTGCAACAAGCCATTTGATTACTTGGCTGCTGTTTCCATGAATATTTATTGTGGATACAAACTAGATGAAATCCTTGACAACTTCTGCATCTTTTCCATTTATCATGTTATTATCTGTCGATCCAGTTGTGGACAAACAACTAGACCAATTTTGAAATCAGTATCCAATATTGATTGGTACTGTTTCTTCCATACCCCAGGCTCATGATTCCAGGAATCTAGAGTTTGTGGTGGCAATGGAATCATTCACTATTACCTGTAGTGTCCCACTAACAAATTTTTATTTCTTGTGCCCAAAATATTATATTATACTGGCTTAGGGATCTTAGATCCAAGGAAGGAATGTTTTTTACTAATAGGCAAAACAATTATTCCAAGTAGCTAAAAGTTAAAACATGACCTTATCACTTTGGTGTTTTGTTCTGTTTTTTTTTTTTTTAATCATTTTATTGGGGGCTCATACAACTCTTATCACAATCTATACATATATCCATTGTGTCAAGTACATTTGTACATTTGTTGGCCTCATCATTCTCAAAACATTTGCTTTCTACTTGAGCCCTCATTTTGACCCCTCCCCCATGAACCCTTGATAATTAATACATTCTTATTAATTTTCTATGTGTTACACTGTCCGACATCTCCTCTCACCCACTTTTCTGTTGTCCATCCCCCAAGGAGGGGGTTAAATGTAGATCCTTGTAATCAGTTCCGCCTTTCTACCCCACCTTCCCTGTCACCACTTTGGTGTTTTTTATGCCGGTGATTCAGTAGGTATAGAAAGGACTTACTCTACTATTTGGTATGATTGATACCAAGGGGTCTTTACTATGATTCCTCAATGAAGATAAATAATATTTTCTATGGAATACAGGAAATCTCTTAAAGCATTTTTTATTATTACTGTGTCCTGTAATTAACACTCATGGAAAACTGAACCAACCCTATTAACATAGGACATCTAATGGACTACACCATTGAAGAATGAATGTCCAGGTTATCCTAGCAGGCCAGAAACCACTGGACAGAGGATCATGAACAGCCAAGTACTTGAAAAGGGCAAAGAATGTGAAATGGATACTGGTACAATGTACTTATAAATGCCTTTATAAATTTATTAGTAATGTATATGGCTACATAAAAACTGAACAATGAATAAATATAACTGCACAAGAATTGATGATACTGATTCATGATGTTGTTAAAGAATACAAATACGTAGAGCATAGACTGGCAGAACACATACATCTTTAAAGAGGCATTGGCATAATGCTTCTTTGAAGTCAGAATAGTGAGACTTCATGTTCATATTTAAACATGTCCGCAGGAGAGACCAGTCCCTGGAAAAGAACATCATGTTTGGCGAAGGGTAGGGTGAAAAAGAAGAAAATCTTCAACAAGATGGATTGACACAGTGACTACAGCAATTGGTATCAACGCAGCAACAATTCTCAGGATGGCATGGGATCAGGCAGTATTCTTGTCTGCTGCACATGAAGTTGTATGAGTTGGAACTGACTTGAAGGAACCTAATGTGGCCATATGTGCAATGGCAGAAATCCGTACTATAACCGTTAAGTTCCTACCAGGGCAAGAAAAACGTGGAGTCATTTGCAATATACAATAATCATTTTTAATAGGCCTGGTTCTTATTGTGACATTTGATCCAATAGAAATCCTTCAATAGATGTTTCCTGAGTGACTTTTTGAATGAATAAGGACTATGAGACAAAGTATTCATCTGTCTAATTAAAGAGGAACTTAATATACAATTACTTTTCTTTTAAAAAATATTTCCTTGAAGTGATAATATGCCTGACTGTTACATTAAGTCATGGCTATTCATTCTTTTTCAAAATTAAGAACTGCAATAAATTCACCCATATTTCATAATGGCAAAGTGTTAAAAATAGACTACTTAACAGACGTTTGCAGGTTAGAGGTTTTAAACGTCCAAATGATGAGGAGGAAACGACTTCAGCATTTTACTAGTAAGGGTAAAAATGGAATAAATGGTAACAACACGAAGAATAAAAAAAGTTTTCTCCCCTGAAGAGGAACAGATAGGCTAGCATATGCTTTTCTAAATGCAGAGCTGCTCTGTGCTGAGAGCAACTAGCACAACAGTAGCAATTAGATGACTCAGCTTTGAAAATGTTCCCAAACTACACTGCGCAAAAGTTAACTGGCCCAGAAAGAAACACAGCAAAAAATATACTTAAGACAGTAATTGTGTGTGTGTGTGTGTGTGTGTGTATGTGTAATTTTATGTTAGGCATCTATGTTAATTTGATTGGGTAAAAAGTTCTATGTCTAGAAAAGTCACAATAAATGTTTCTCACTTGCACTGATATGGCCTGGAAAGGAACATGGACTGGGAGTTCCATAATATTTCCTGTGAACTCAACAAACAACTATTAAGATTTCTCTTCAAATAAATGGTTATTTAAAATTTATTAAACTCTCCCTTCTTTCTCTTTTTCTTGAAACTGGAATTGCCAGAATTGTTTAGTTGAAATCTTGATAAAGGTTTCAAATGTTTAGTCAGGCCTATCGATGAAAGTTGTCATGGGCATCATATTTCCCTAGTTCTATGAGTGCATTTCACAGATCTGGGCACAATTAGCGAGCTCCCTACTCCATCCTCCTATTCTTATTGCTCCATTCTTCTCTCATTCACCAACTTATTTGCCTGAAGGCCAATGGCAATCATGACTGCACTGGGCGCCATGTTTCATCTGTCAAGTGGCATCTATCATGCCTTCTTCTTGTCGAAGACAAAATTAAATTTGACGAGTATAATATCTAATTTTGCCCTGATTAAAGGGCTACAACCACCCGAGGCATTGCCTGACACAATCTTGACTTGAGAGAGACTTAATGTTCTTGTAACATCATTTGGAGACAACGTGCCTGTCTCCCTGGGTCATTATTCTTCAGATTCACTTGTTTTTCATGGAGTATAGGCTAGATAATCTAGACCTCCTTTGGGGTGCTAATTAAGAAGAATATCCTAAATTAATCAGCAGATTCACTAGGGCGAAGGAAGCTGTCTGAAGACCTTGGAATATAATGTGTGTCTGGTGCAGAGATATGAGCCTTCGGCTATTGACAAAAAGCAAACAAGTGCACAGACGGCAATGTGACATAAAAATTCATAAATATCTATACAAGTATACACTCATTTTCCTTGTCACCTTGTCAACTTTAATCATAAAGGTTGATTTGCTATTTGGCAGATATCAACATTGTAGATGTTGTCCATTTAAAAAGCAACATATGGTCAATATCTTAGCTTAGAAAGAACAATGACATCGGAAGGCCATCGATGTGTAATGTATTTAGAGTATATCCTGAACACAACAAGAATTGAATTGTAGCTGAATTGTCAAAATTAATACATATATTGAAGAAATAGCATATCTTTTACCGACAATGAATTGCTGATACTGGATAAAAACCCTGGTTTAGATGGTACAATTATTTTTTATTATTTCTTTTCATTTCTTACTTTATTCTAATCTATGTCTATTTGGTACTAAAGACTTTCTTAGATATTTAGAGCAAAGGTAACCTTTCTAGCAATCCCTGTGTATTGAATATACGAAAAATGACTAACTTCAAATCTTAATCTTTGATATATATTATTTCTTTTCCCACAACATAAAATTGCATATCACTCTTGTACCGTGCTTACCTGGGTAATACAATTTTATTAACTCTCAGCTATCTACATATAACTCACAACTGATGAGAAATCTTCAACACCATATCAAAGAGTGATGGATTCTCATTCTGCCATACAGATGATCAACGTTGTTTCCACAGTGGAAAGCTTAGGGACACTTGCTTTTACCTTTTAGGATGCTAAATGCTGTTTTCCAGACAGTAAACTCAAAGTGCTTGCTTTCTTTTCCATTTTTTTCAAAGGCGAATATACCTTCAAAGCCTAATCTTATCTATGGATAGGCAGTGAGTAAAATGGTTTTAATGTCACCATGAATAATGTTTGAGTCCTGAGCTAACCAGATGAGTCCAGATGCTTGGACTGAATCTGGTACTAACATAATTTGCCAACTCAAAATTAGTACAACTTTACAATTGAGACAACTTTAACTTAATAGTTTCCTACCAAAAACCAACACCTTTAATTAATATTGCCAAAAGAGTTTTGATAATGAGTAGAGCAGTTAAAGCAAATCCTTCTTTTTTGCAAGTCCTTCTTGACCCTTTTTATGAGCGGTCAGAGCTGTGTTTCAAAGACCAAATTGCATGTCCTATCACTACAGTTTAGTATTGGCTCTCCAGAAAGATGAGGTGTTTCTAATAGACAAAGTCCAGGTAAAGGCTTAGAAGTATGCATACGCTACTATATCTGTGGACATATTTGCAGCTCATATATGATTCTAGCATTTTACAATTCTACCTGCAGTGTACAAGTGCTCCTGGCACATCATACATTCAATGATATTTGTTGTTTTATATTTTTTGAATTTTGCTATTAATTTGAAATAAGATATTTCATTGGTACTTTGATTTGTATATTTCTAATGTAAAACACCATCAATTATCTATAAGTTCATTGTCCTATGGTTGCTTGTGTGTTGCTGTTATGCTGGAAGCTAAGCCACCAATATTTCAAACACTAGAGGAGAAACTCATGGTGAATAGGGTTCAGTGGAGCATCAAGACTGAGACAGACTTGGAAGAGGAAAAAGGGGATACACTTTTGGAAAACTAGCCCCTGGAAACCTTGTGAATCGCAGCAGAATTCACTCCCTGCCATTGACTTGATGCCAATTCATATAGACCTATAGGGCAGAGTAGGTCTGTCCCTGTGAGTTTCTGAGAATGTAACACTTTTGGGGAGTAGAGCACCCCATCATTCTCCCATGACATTGTCCAAATAGTGTCAGCAGATGAACCCCCAGTATGGAAGACAGACAAACTATTAATGGGGAGCTGCTCCTACCTCAAATTAGATTTAGCTACATTGATGTAAAAGAAGCAACCATTCAAAACCTTCACTTGCTGATGTGGCACAGCTCAAAATGAGAAAAGGGTACTTTAAAAATCTATTATTAATCAGACAGAACATAGAATAGAATGCATAAAGATTGCCATCCTGGGCATTAATTAGTTAAAAAGGACAGGTATTGGCCATTTTGAATTAGAAATTATACGGTCTACTATGCCGAGAATGACAAATTGAAGAGGAATGGTGTCACTTTCATTGTCAAAAGAACATTTTACTATACATCCTGAAGCATGAAGCTGTTAGAAATAGGATAATATCTCTCTTCCTACAAGGAAAATGAGTTAATACAACTATTATTCAGATTAATCCACCAGTCACTAATGTGAAAGATGAAGAAATTGAAGGTTTTGACTAGTTTCTGAGTCTAAAATTGATGAAATATGCAATCAATTGCATGTTTGAAATTGCTAATCATTGGAATGCAAAAATTGGTAACAAAGAAGGAAGATAGGTAGTAGGAAAATAGGGCCTTAGTAATAGAAATGGTGCTGGAAATTACATGATAGAATTTGCAAAACCAGAAACTGATTAACTGAAAATATTTTATAAATAACACAAACGGTGACTATATACCATTTATTACACACATTACTAGATAGACTACAAAGGGCTCAAATGGACTATGTCTTTGGAAAAGACAATAGAGAAACTCAATTTTCATCAGCCAGAACAGGGCCAGTGAAGGTTGAAGAATAAAGCATCAAGTGTTCATATGCAATTCAAGTTAAAGCTAAACATCATTTTTAAAACCTATAGGAACTGAAGTGCCACTTTGACTATATTTACCTGAATTTAGAGACCATTTCAAGATGGCTTTGATGCACCGAATACTAATAACTGAAGAGCAGGTGAGCTCTGGGATGAAATCAAGGGCAGGAAGAAAACACAAAATTATTGAAAAGACGAGAAAGACAAAATGGATGTCAGAAGAGACTATGAAAATTGTCTTGATTATATAGTAGCTAAAGCTAATGAAATAAATGATGAAAGAACTGACAGAAGTAAAGGGACAGACTGAGAAGAGAAAGCAAAACCTTATAATGAAATCCTCTAAGACCAGGAGTTAGAAATTCACAAGGGAAGAGCATGCACATCACTTCTCAAGCTGAAAGGACTGAAGAAAAGTTTAGGCTTCAATGTTGCAATATTGAATAACTCCAGCGCAAATGATTGAAGCATGCAGGAGGCATCAGAAGAAGACAGACAAAATACACAGAGCCACTTAACCCTAAAAAGAATTGGTCAACGTCCCATCATTTCAGGAAGCAGACTATGCTCATGAACAGAGGCTACTGACGTAAGAAGTGTAAGCTTCAGTGAAAACACGGATGAAAAGAAAATCCCAGGAATGCACAGGCTATCAATTAAAACTTTTCCACAAAGAGTTAAAGTGCCGGAGGTGCCCATAACTCTATGCCAAGAAACGAGAAAGACAGCTGCCTAGACAACATAAAGAAAGAGATCCATGTTCCTGGGCCCCTCCCTCATAATGAAAGGTGATCAAATAGAATGCAGAAGTGTCATTATAGCATATGAAAGTAAAATTTTTCTGAGGATAACTAAAAAGAACAATGTGTGGTAGTTACACAATCTGTAGTTAATCTGAGACTTACAAGAGAAGGGGTGGACAAGAGAAGGGGTGGACAAGAATCTGAGACTTACAAGAGAAGGGGCCTGTCAGTCAGGTCACAGCTTGATGACCTCATTTGGAGATGCAAAGTTGAAAAATAGCTCACTGGAGGAGGAGCACATGCTTACTCCCTTGCAACTGACAAGACACATGGAGTTATGCTAGTGCTCCGAACTGGAGGAGCTACTTAGAGACACCTGCCAGCACTGAGATGCATATACCGCCACAGGATCCACAAGACTTTCCACCCACTGGCCTGTGATTTTTCTGCATAAGATGTCATTGCATGAGTTGCAGGAGTCTGAAGAGGAATTTTTAGATTGTTATCAGACACATGGACTAATATCAGATTTATGGACTTGATCTGGACTAGGCTGGGATATTTTCTTAACATTCAATTGCTCTTGTATATAAAGCTTTTTCTTAGAAACATATGCGTGTCTATGAATTTGTTTCTGTAGTCTACCCAGACTAACACAAAATGGTTGTAGCAGGGAACTGCCAGAAAAATCAAGCCTAACTGAGAAGACAACATGGAACAAGGGATATCATTGCCAATGTTAAATAGATCTTGTCTAGAGCAGAGAATATCAGAAACGTGTTTTCCTATGCTTCAGTGATTATGCGGAAGCATTTAACTGGGTGTATTTACATTAAACAAATTATGGAGACTATTATGAAGAATGGGAGTTCAAGACATAGTGGCTACACATTAGGCTGTGACTTACAAGGTCTGCAGTTTGAAACCACCAGCCTACTCCACGGGAGAAACACAGGGCTTTCTATTCCTTCCTGTAAACTGTTATCGTTTTGGAAACTCACGGGAGCTGTTCTTCTCTGCCCTGCTAGGTTGTTATGAGCCAGCGTTGACTGGATGGCAGATGGCAGTGAGATTGGTCTGGGTTTGGTTAATTTCCTCCTGTGAAGCTTGACATAGACCGAGGGCAATCATTTGAATAGAACATGGGAATAATGTGTGGCTTAAAAGTAGAGAGTCTATGTCAGAGTTGTATCTTTTCACAACACTTATACAATCTGTACATTCGACAAATAATCTGAGAGACTGGATGAAATGAAAAATGAATGTGGCATCAGGATTTTAGGAAAACTGATTAATAACCCGTAATGTTTAAATTACATGGCTCTGCATGCTGGTTACTTATAAAACTGAGAGACTTCTGATATGGATTACATGCCAACATTAAGAAAACAAAAATCAGCACAACCATGCCATTTAGAAAGGTGCTCTTGTGGTTTCGAGGGTTACATGCTGGGCAGCTAACCACAGAGTCATAAGTTTGAACCTACCAGCTGCTCTGCAGGAGAGAGATGAGGTTTTATTGCTCCCATAAAATTTTCTAGCCTCAAAACCCCAAACAAGTTATTTTACTCTGTCCTTCAGGCTCCCCAGGAGTAGGAATTGGTTACATGGCAGTGAATTTGTTGCTAGTGTGGTTTGGTTCAGTTTGGGTCCCAATATGTCAGCTGAAGGCCTCTCCTGACTCCTGTCGCTGCAAGAACTGAGAACTGGGAACGAGAGAGACGCAGCTGGACAAGAAGGATGCACAGGGTGGTGGATGATGAATTGAATGAATCTGAGACCGGTTGAATGAATCCAAGGCCAGCAATCCACTGAGAGCAATTAGAATCTGCAGGTCATATAAGAGGATGTCTCTGCAAACCAGATGTAGGATCCAAATCCAGTAATAGAAGTTCGCTAGCCTCCACACACCGTCAATTTATGCTGAGGGTGGCCACCCCCTGAGTGAAACCTGCCTCAGTCTTATCAAGACTGTGACAATAGAAAGGAGGTCTACTCTCCCCACAGTTGCTCGGCTGCTTCACAGAAGATTCCGTCATGGAGCTGACCACACTACGTGTGATCATATCATGGGAGAACCCTGGATCCTGGTAAACAAAGAAAAGATTGAAGTTGTCCAGGGCTTTTTTCATTTTACTGAGATCCATAATCAACATCAATAAAAGCAGAAGTCAAGAAGTAAAGAGCACATTGCATTGAGCTACTGCAAAAGAGCTCTTTAAAGTTTTAAGGAATAAAGATTTAGGTGCACCAGACTTGAATCATTGTAATTCCTAACTCCTCATACGTAAGCCAAAAACGGGCAATGAGTGAA
Source organism: Echinops telfairi (assembly GCF_000313985.2). Lineage (NCBI taxonomy): Eukaryota > Metazoa > Chordata > Mammalia > Afrosoricida > Tenrecidae > Echinops > Echinops telfairi. The sequence continues at coordinate 21,534,656 of NW_022111368.1, read as the reverse complement.
GAAGAGAAATAAGAACTGATGCCTACGAATTATGGTACTGACGAAGAATGCTACAGATACCATAGATAACCGAAGAGGAAACAAACCTGTCTTTGAAGATTCCAGTCCGAGTGCTCTGTGGAAGCAATCTGGTAAGACTTCCTGTCAAGTTGTCAGGAGGACCCAGTCCAGTCTTTGAAGAAGAACATCGGATTTCGTTATAAACAAGCTGATGGAAAAAGAGGAATCCTTTCAACGGCGTGGACTGATACAGTGGCAGCAACCGTGGGCTCAAACGCAGGAGCGGGTGTGAGGGCAGCACAAAGCTGGTCCCTGCTCTGCTCTGGTGCACACGGGTCTTTATAAGTTGGAATAAATTTGATGGAACAGCAATTGGTTAATAGTCATGAGCATTTTTCCATGCATTTCTTAGCAACCTGAACATCTCATTTAGCAAAATGTCTCTTGATATTTTCTGCCTTCCTTTTAATTGAATTGTTTTTTATTTTATGTTGTTTAGATGTTAAAGTTTCCTGTACATGTTAGAGTTTCGTCCCTTGTCAGATATGTTGCTACCAAAAGCGTTGCTCTAGTCTGGGGATACTCCTATCCTCAGTTGGTGAAATCTTTGGATGTGTGTAATCTAAATTTTAGGGCCTTCTAGTCATCTAGGTTGTCTTCTGCTACTTGTGTATTTCTAGTTATTTTTGATAATATACTAGTATTATGTTAATTACTATATATGTTATTTATTAGGTCCCCTAAATGTGTCCCTATTTATCTTTGATGATCTCTATAGGTTTAAGTTTCACATTTAGGTCCTGATCTATCTTGAGTTCGTTATTGTTTATAGTGAGAGATATGGATTCTGTTTGTTTTAAGACTCTATTTTCTCCATTTAATGAGTTTCACCCATTTTCAAAGATTAGCTCTCCCGAAACTTTTACATAAGAGATTTTCTTCTGAACTCTCAATTCTGTGTCGGTCATTGCACAAATGTTATCCGTTTGCTTATGAGAAAAGTATAGTAAGTTTTGAGATTGGGGGAGTGGGAGACCTCCCAAATTTGCTCTTCTTTATGAGTATTTTGCTTACTCTTTCCATATGAAGTTGGTGATTAGTTTTTTCCTCTCTTTAAACAATAATACTACAAACAATAATACTGGATCAGTATTGCATTAAATGTAGTGATTTGGATGTAATATCTAGGTAAAAATAACTGTCATAAACTTTTCTAATATCTCAACCATAATCATAGAGCAATGAATAATTTAATCTTTACTGGGCAATAAATCACAAAATCACCAGTAAAATGATCAACTAGTTCAGCCTATGAATCATTGAAAATTGATACATAAAATCAGGATTAATGTAAAACACATGTTTCACAATCACCTTATTATCTCAGACACGTGATTATGGTTTTGGCATCTTTATGGAACCCAATTCTATAAACTGTTTTTAAAGTGGTAATATTTTTTATTGAAAAGCTGTGTTATCTTTTCTGTTAGAGGTAGATCCTTTAGAATACAATAAAATCAGTAAATTTTTTTTTAATTTTGAGAAATGTGTAATCCATGTTTACTTTCCAACTAAATTTAGATAACTTATGTTAATGAATGAAAAAATAAAAATATTTTAGAACTGTTAGGATAAATTTTACATCTCTTCAAGTCAATAAATTCAAATTCTATGCATATTAAATCCATTGCTGAGAATTATAGTTCCTAGAATATTCTGCAATGCTATTAGTGAATTTTGCTACAAAATAAATTAAAATTTATAATATTCCCATTTACCTAATCATCCTTTAGAATTCTCCTTTTAGTTTTAGACTATAAGTAATTATAGTATGAAATAATAAAAATAAATTAGAAAGTATTCCCCCCAAATAAACCTGTAAATCAAGGTTTTATTGTAAAATATCAAGAAATTTTTATAAAATGGCAAAATTACTGTAAAAACCAAAAGATTTCTGAAGATTCCTATTGGATGTATACTACTAATAAGTTAAATACTTAAGAATTGTCTCATAGCATCATGTTAACGGATATTAATCTAAAAGTATATAAATTCTCCAAATATAAGCTATATGTTTATGGTTTCATATGGATTTGACATAGGGAAAGATTATTGAAACCCCAATAATAGGAGGAGTCCATAGTATCTGGTTAACACGTATGAAGCCCCTACCCCTATAGAACAGAGTAGAACTGCTCTTTAGGATTTCCAAGATTGTAAATCTTTATGGGAGCAGACAATCTCAACTTTTTTCTGCTGAGCAGTTGGTGGAGTTGAACTGAAGACCTTGCTGTTATCTGTCCGATAATTAACCACCATGCCACCAGGGATTCTTATGAAACATTCTGTGTTGTTACATGAGGAACAGAATGTTTGGAAAGATCTAAAATTTCAAGCAATTGTATGAAAAAAAAACTGTCCACAATGATTAGCTACCAGAGAAATACAACATAAAACAATGATGACATACAGTACCACTTTACACCAACACTGATACCAAAATTAAATGAAAAAAGAAAGAAAAGAACAGATGTTGGAGAGGATGTCAAGAGATTGGGACACTCATATACTGTGTGTGGGACTGCAGAAATTGTACAGCCGTGACGGAAAATAGTCGAATATTTCCTTAAGCAAGTGCAAATAAAATATCACATGACCCTGAAGTCTCTTTCGTTGTTAAGTGACATTGAGTCAGTTCTAGGTCCTAGCAGCCCCTACATACAACAGAATGAACCACTCCCCCGTCCTGTGCCATCCTCACAACTGCTCTGCCCATCGCTGCGGCCACTGTGTCAATCCATCTTGTTGAAGGGCTTCCTCTTTTTCTGTCCCCCTACTTTAGCAAGAATGATGTCCTTCTCTGGGGATTGGTCTCTCCTGAAATCATGACTGAAATACACGAGTCTAAGTTTCTCCATCCTTGCCTCTAAAGAGCATTGTAGCTGTACTTACACCTACAATCAATGCCATGTAAACAGAGTGATAACATCAAGCAATGCATTGCGTTGGGTAAATCTGCTGCACAAGACCTCTACTTATATAACACCAAAAAATTAATAAAATATGACCAGATAAATGCACACTCATGTTTATTGCAATGCTATCTACAATAGCAAAAATGTGGAAATATCCAAAAAAACCTATCTGTGGAGGAATAGATAAATTAACTGTTGTACAGATACATAGAATATAATATTAAGCATCTCTTAAAAAAATCATAAAACTGTCAAATTCCTCATGACACGCATGAATTTGTAAGACATCATGCTAAGCAAAGTTGGCCAGTCTCGTAGAGGTAAATACTACATGACTCCACTACCAAAAGAGAAAAACAAAACTAAGAAAAAAGTTTCACACCAAACAAGTAGATTTTGAAGGCTATCGTGAGACTGTGGGGAAGGAACACGGAAGGACAGAGGGAAGGGCGAAGCGAAGACCGAGTAACAAAGCAATCAGAAGGACGGCACACACAGGGATGTCCTGTCACGGTCTGGGCCAGTTGAGCTGGGCAGCTGCTTGTACACGTTTCTCTTTGCGTGTTCTCTGCTGTCGACAAAAGAGAAAGAAAGAGAGGAGAAAGTTCAGTCATGTAAACCCCATGAAAATCGGATGTCAACACAGGTTGGAGCAGTGACACTGAAAGTGGCTTCAATGCTTTTGTAGCACATGGGCTAGTTTCAAACAGGAAAAGGGGTGGGGGTGAGGGTGGGGGCGAGGAGGAGGAGGAAGAGTTAAAACTACAGTATTGGCAAATTTCTTTTTAAAATATCATTTAATTATTTTTTGCATGATTCAGAGTTTCCTTTAACTGTCTTGCTAATTTGATTAGTAATAATAATACAGAATGGAGTGAGAAATACGTAGGTATAGCTATCAGAATGTTTAATTAGAGGATGTATTATGTGGCTATTCATTCAGTATAACCTAAGCTGAATCATAGAAAATGTCCACATGTTCACTAATGTGCATATATTTATAAGCTATGTTTTCACATTGGTTTGCATTTGTATCATAAGTGGTTTAAATTATTTTTACTAAATGGGAAATCTGTCTTAAAATCTATAGACTTGAAAGAAGTCTACTTGTAATTTCCTTCTAAGTGTACATTTCTTTTCAAAACAATCCATTTAAGTATACTTAAAATAACTGTCATACGCATCTCATGAATTAGATAATTAATTTTGTAACTTTGGATTAAATCATATTGGTTAGTGCTTGACAAATGGCCTACATATCAAAATAAAAAGAGAGAAAGAACTCAAACAAGTACAATGCTTACATGAGGTTCTGTATATTTTTTACAATTTTAGAGCTTCAATAGGAATGAGAATATTGTGATCTTCATGGAACCTGTGAGAATTTCCTTGTAAAACAAAGCAATACATGACTATTTAGAAATAAACAACAGTACTTAGAAAACAAATAACTTCATTCTTAACACATAAGTATTCTCTCTATATATTTGCTTTCCCCGGATAATAAAACTAGCATGACACTTTTCAATGATCAACGCTATACTTTGCACTGTTTAACTAGCTATAGATAAACACAGCAAGCCATTTACAGTATTCACTTAATCCTGGTGCAATAGTTTAAAATAAAAATAGCTTATTCCTTCAAAATGTATCTATTTTTGAAAAGTATGTTAGGAAGGATGAATATGTGAAAATGTAATTTGGCTATTTGTTTTCATTAAAATTGGATTACAGCCCTGCTGATGTAATGGCTACAGACCTGACTTGCCCAATTGAAGGATTGTCGCACTAACCTAGCTGATCCAGGGGGAGGAGCAGGAGGCAAGCTTGGAGACTGGTTACAGCCTAGAGAATTCCAGAGGGAATTCATCGCGGTCACAGGCGGTCACTATGAGCTAAATAAACTTGATGGCACTTAGCAGCAACAACATTAGAAAAATCATGTTTATGTTTATAAACTTTGGTCTTAATGAGGAGCCCTAGTTGTTAGTGACTTAAGCTTTGAATTACCTACCCCCCAGTTGGGTGTTCAAATCTACCAGTTGGTCCATAGGAGAAATTTAGGCTATTTGCTGGCTTGAAGATTTAGTTTCAGAAAACATTAGGAACAGCTCTATTCTGTCCTGTTCATTCAATATGAATCAGAATTGATTAGATTACACTGGGTTATTGCCTTGATGGGGGGAAACAGGAAATAAAAGGGACATAACACTTGAGTTTTATAAAATGAATTTGATTTAGTAACTTTTCTTTTGACGGATCTTTCCTCCTGGAGGGAGCAAGCAGTTTAGTACTTCTGGAGGAAAAGACTGAATAGCACATTATAATTAGATTAATATTTATGAGTTTTCCCCTAAAAAGACAACTGAGAAAAAGGAAGCAGAATTAAAATTAATCTCATGTATATACAAAATATTGTAGGGACATTGAAGAAATTTACTGCTGAAACATCTCTTACTCTCAGAATATTTACTTGAAAGGGAAAGTTTTAAACTTTTACTCAAACTATTCAACTTAAGGTATAAAATTCAGAAAACATCTATCAATGTGGTGACTTATTTGAATGGTAATCTTTCACCTATAATACATGATTTTAACAAGTTTGTATTCATACTAAGGTGTTAATTAATAAACAGCAAACCTTTGCCAATTATGGACATGTTAAACTGTAATCCTGTTATGTGGAACATTCTAACAACATTATGGTTTTGTACCCAAGATATGCTCTTGGTATTTCTGAGTGTGAAAGAGGGATTCAAATAGTTTATTTAATTTCCACTAGTTTCTCATCACAACAGGCAAGGTGGCTGCATTTTAGCTACTGTAATGCATGCAGTAGGAAAAATGAAGGAATTGACCTTTCACACTGCTGGGAGGACTCAACTAGGGAACTGCCATCAGCCCTATTTGTTAACCGTTTCATCACAAAGCTGTTTGCTAATTTTCTCCAAACAAGACTCGCATTGGATTAATTTTCAGTAAAATGATGTGATAATTTGTGGGGGGGAAAAATCCAAAGAACAATTGCTTGGTCTTTCCTGGACCATGTTTGTCTGAAGTTACCTTATGGCCTCGGTCATTCAACATGTCAATGAATGGAAACTTTATCATAGTGTGTGTGTCTCCACTACGATGTTTTAATCAAGAGGTTTGAGCTGAGATTGATCACTGTAAATTCAGCAGGAAAATGTATTCACAAAACTGTGTGCATATTTGAAAGTTGTTAAGTAACAACTGTACTAAATCCTCATTTAGAAAGTTGATTTTTTAGTTTATTTTATTATAATTATTATTTTGGTACTAGAACACACAGACTATGCTGGAATTATTTATAATAAACCCACAGGCTTCTTGTAGGGGCCATGATATAGATCCAATGTATTCTTTGGGGATCAATACATTAATGTCTCCAGAAACTTGAGCCTTGCCCTGAACCCTTTTCAAAATAGAGCCAGTTAAAGAACAGCAAACATCACTTTAGATTTTGATCATTTCTGTAGACTGCTGTGCACATGATGCTACAGCTTGTGAATATTCAATATGTGATTTCAGTTGGTTTGAGATTTTCAGATCATGGCCGAAACAGCATCATATGTGGTGGTGTTAAGAACAGAATAAAGGACAATATTTATAACTATTGAAGTTTTCATATCAAGGCATTTGGATCCACGGGGAAAAAAGTTTTTACTGTGAACATTCATAACTGTTAGATAGGCATCTCATCTCATTACCCCACAGCTCCCCACAGTCCTGTCCTAGATAGGAAGGCTCATCTGAAGGCTCCCCTCCATGCTCCCTGCCCCCACCACCCTGCTTTTTTTCTTCTAACCTATTAGAGAGCAGTTCTATAAAGTTGCAAAAAATATTGATGGATAGGCTGATAATTGCTGCTTCCCTGCTCTCTTTCTTACCCTTGGTTTCACGCACCTTCTAGGAAAAGTCTTCGTCACAGGAAAGCCGAGTTCAGGGGGTGGAGTTCTGTCCTGGAGGCTAAAGAAAGCGCTTCACTTTGTTGTTGTTCTGAGTACACAGCAAGTGAGCATCAGAACAGAGGCTGCATGAACCAGAATGTTTCTACCAAACCAAAAGCCAAATTCATTGCTGTCAAGTGGTTGTCAGCCCCTAGTGAACCCATAGGACAGGGTAGTACTGCCCTATCAGTTTCTGAGATGGTGCATTTTTTCCCCTTTTT
>NW_022111368.1:21509079-21525538 GCF_000313985.2 Echinops telfairi | reverse complement strand
TAGTCCTTGTTTTCCAGGGTGGTGGAGAATTTAAGAGGGATGAGCATGGTGGAAGAGAAGCCCCTCATTCTACTCAAATTCCCCACACCAGTAAGTGCCTAAGACAGGAGCCCTCATGAGGCAGTGGTTAAACCAGCACATTGGTTGGTTACTCAGAGGAGAAAGTCTGGGAAGATTTCACAGCCTTGGCAACCGTGCAGAATGGTTCTCTGCTGTCCCAGGGGTTCGCCATGAATTGGAATGAACTCAGTGGCAGAGGCTTTGGTTTGGTTTGGTGTTAGATGCCTAAGAAATAGTATTATCATTCTTTCCAGAGATTTGAAAGTAAAGTGAAGTAACATGGGTTAAAAATAATCAATGCAACACTAATATGACATTATCAAGTAATAGATTAAACGGACCTTTAAAATAGAAGCATGCTAGAATCTCTGAGAAAAGATCAGGATGTGCTGATAAAAATGTTTGGCTAATGCTAGAATCTCTGAGAAAAGATCAGGATGTGCTGATAAAAATGTTTGACTAAACAGCTAATCCTTGTGTTGATTTCATAAAACAGGTGGTTCTTTTTGAAGAACTCTTTGCACACTGAAACTCTTTTTGTTTCTTTTACTCAAGAATAGATCAAGGTTAAAAAAGAGCCACAATTAGATCTATGGGTTTTTATAATACTCATTTTTAAAAGCTGATCCTTTCATCAGGATCAAAACAAATGAGGTCAGTCATTCAGAAAATGGGAAATGCTCTATTACCACACAAAAAGAGCGTTTGCCTCCTTGGAATCTTGTACTTAGATGTGACCCCAAAATGGGCTTCATTTGTTTCCTCTCTCTATCCCCCAAAGTTTTTGACACAACACTATAATCACTGAAATGCAACTTAAATGGTTTCTCACATTTTCTTTTTCCAATGACTTATAAAAATGTGAACACTACCTGATGGTAAGATACTCTAATATTACACCTCATCTGCTTCCCTCACAAGCTCACATACAATAAAATGGAGAGGAGTTTATGGGGTGTGGGTGTTGAGGATAAGAAGCAAAGATCCGATCTGTGCTGTGGGGAGAAACCTGTTCACACCAAGAGACTGACTGGAAGGCAGAACCCATCAGAGCTGCGTCCATGACGCTGTATTGAAATGCACAGTGAACTCTGTTTCCAGTGGCTGCCTATCCACATGCACACATCACTGTTTACACTCATGAATTGAGTAATGGGTAAAAATTCACAAGATCAAAATATTATAAGTATTATTTAAATACATATGATACCATTATAGTGCTATAAGACTTTAAAGAATTCTTACCTACAAGCTCAAGAATCTCCTTTTTCTGGTATGCTCTCCATTTAACTACAAGTGTCCGAACTCAGAGTTTTCTTGGGAGAGTTCAAAGACAACAGCATATTCCTACTTGAACTAACATTCCTTCATTTTCTTTAAGGCCCCCCCCAAAAGATAGAACAAAACACTTTGTAGTTTTTAGCACAGTTTTTTAAAGGAAGAAATAATATACCGTTCTACATTTAGAATCAGTCTTTTATTTCCTTTTAGATTTAAATGACATTAAAAGCAGAAAAACATATATTGGTTAAACAGGATCCTGTGGTCCTTTTTAAAAATGATTTCAATCTCAGAGTTATGTGACTTTGAGTCATTCTGGATTTTAATTTCACTCTGATTCACTGGACTAATTAATGGATGTCTCCGCTGCACAACATGGACAATGGTCTAGATATTTAAGGAATTTTAATGTTCTCATTCTTTTGCTCCTTATACTTTGCAATAAACTGGTTGTGGCATTTTTTATAATGAAACACTGGAATCTAATTTTTATCCTTAAATTTATAGTAGATTTCTTATATAAAAGCCATCTTTAAAATGTTATGAGTGGTTTCAAGAAAAGTTTTCTGCACTGTCATATTTTGATTGGTTTATTGCCTGTTAAACTTTGAACTTCTAATATTTGGTCACTTACAAAAGAACTCTTGAAGAGTGGCTGATGTAAAATTAAGTGTATATCAGTTTATTAATTCCACAGGCAGCTCTCAACATCATGCTAACAGTGAAGAGTTACTCCACCATTAAGAGTGTGCATTCATTGCTGCACCATGTGAAATACTATAATTGGAGCCTATTCTATATTCAAATAGATAAATTATTAATACTCTCTGCTGCTGTTAAACAAGCATCACGTTTACAGCGTTGAAATTCTGATTTGTCAAGTATTGGAGGATGTAACTATATTAAACAATGCATCGATGTGAGGGGGAACTATTCTTTAGAAGGGGGAATCTTAATCAGTTTCATGCTGAGCAAAAGAAAATTGTAAACTATGCATTAAAAGAAGATTTACTGAAAGTTATTTTTGCTAGATCCACTGCATTCTAATTCACTGCTTCTCGTTTGCTTTCAATGATAATATACGTAATCTTCCAGCCACATTCATGAGCAAAGACTGATGTGGATTTACACTTGTGGAGCTACATTACAATGGGTAGATTTAAGGTATTATAAAATGAGTTTTTGGATTTGTTACAGAGGTATGGAGCCCCTCAGATATAGGCAGATAGGTTTCCCAACATATGGCAACCACCTTATTATAAAACCAAACAGTGTTAAGTCAAAGTACCTGATTACGATTCGTGAGTGCCATGTAGCTCCGATAGCCAGGCTTACAGTTAATACCTCAGAAACAATATCATTTATTTTTCTGTCTTCTCTTATCCCTAAGTTATTGGGTTTGTAGGCTCTGAAACCTTAAGCAAAGGGATAAGATACAAATTACAGAAAACACTGGAGTATGGAGAAATCAAATTACATTCTTCACAATCCTCAAAAAAAAAAAAAGTTCACCTCCTTCTTCTTGTGCAGTCTGGGAAAATCCCCTTCGCCAGCGGGACTGCAAGGGGGTAATTAGTAGTCTTGGGCAGACAAGGGGCACAGTCATATTGTTTAAGGAATGGGCCCTTATACTCCAGGGTGACTTTTCAGGTGGAACATGATAATGACCCGATGTGATTAATAAAACCTATGATTGAGGGTATTCAAAGAATGAAAACCAACCACATGGACACAGGTGTATCATTGGGAATCTAGAAGTTCCATTTGGGTTTGGAGAATTAGGTAGTGCCTTCTGGTTGCTGTCCCTTTCTGTAAACTTCAAGTTCCTTATGAAATTTAGGATCTGAACACAGAAAATTATCACCCCAACCAACAGTAGAAAGCCAATTCTTCAGCAACTTCAAGCCCTTCGTGGGGATAACTGTCAAGAATGGCCTAAAAAAAAGCAAACAACCAAAAACCTGTTAGTGGGTCAATACAGCCAGTTGGGAATAATAACCAGTTAATTTACAACCAATCAAATTGAAAAGTCTGTGGGCTTGTCTTCGGTCCTGTTCTCATACACTGCTCTCTTATTAACAAGGCTTTAATTCCAGCCCTGACAGACAAAGGCGCCCTCCTCTAATGAACTGTCTGCTCCGTGCAGAAAGCTGGTGGTAATGCAGAACGTTAGTTACAATAATGATAATCTTTAGTATTTTTAGCTTATCAGAACTTGCACAGCTAACAACCACCAGTCTTTTACTAAAACTCTACCTCATCAAACTAACTTAATTAGCAATTCAACTCCTTATTTTTGTTTTGGATCCCCCTCTGGCTACTAATTAAAGCTTAATCGAAACCGCTGAACTGAGGTTGTAAAGAATTCATTAATATTAAAATTAGCCCCAACAATTTTTTTTTTTGGCTTGTGCAATTTGTATTTGTTACTGTCAGGGGTTTGAAACTCAGTTGAATTGTTAAAAAAAAAAAAGTCATACAAGGAATTCTCAGTCTGCCATACATATGAGCTGAGCACACATGACGAATGCCAATGGCGATACCAGCAGAGGGTTCCTCTTCATGCGCGCTCAGTCCACTCAGGCCAGCTTAAAGTACATTTTGTCAAAATAGAATTTAGGATCGCTTTCTGAAGTCATTCACATTGCTTTATCCTCCTAAGTGGTTTCATATTTTGGATAAAAGAGAGGAGACAGAGCTCTGGAGAAAATTTCAAGGATTGATTTTTATGTATTATCTTGACAAGATTAATATGTTTGAAAAACGAACAGATTTCGCTCTTCACTTTGATTTTTCCACTTTTTGCAACATCAAAGGTTGCCCTAACAGCGGTCATAACTGGTCATTCTGAAGAGGAAAATCAAATGAGCGCAGAGCCCAAATGCTCTATACAGCACGTGCTTTGCTTTTTTTTCTTTTTTTTTAATGAAATTCGATCTTTTATCAGGAATGGCTAAAAAGGAAATGTAATACATTTTTCCCCTCAGAAAATGATCATGTCAGTATGTGCCTTCACTTCTTTTGCGGATTCTTTTGATGGTTTAAATAGTAAGTACAAACTATTAGATTTTTCCCCACTTGCATTAAAGAATCATTAATTTCAACATTTACATATTTGTAAATACTCTCTATTTCAGGGAGAATACTTTTTAGCTTCTAGAATGGACTTATAAATTGAAAATTGAAATGCTTTTCCTTTGGTGACCGGGAAATGGATTTCATAGATCAAATTTCTTTTTCATCTTAATTTTTCATATTTTAAATTTTTTGTGAAAACATGTATATTTATTTCACCCTTTAGGAGAATTTCCAGTAGGAAACAAACTTGTTGGCACTAAAATATACAGCAACTAATCCTATTTAGCATATCTTATTAAACCTGAAAATTAAATCCACTTTTAGAATGTAAAACTTTATAAAAATATACATAAAATTTTCACTTGCATTTAGTTACATTTAGAAAGCACTTGTGACAAAATAACCATGCACACATTTTAAAATAAATTTATATCCAGTTTTAAATCCATGGTTAAATCAATAATGGCATATAAGACACAATTTTAAATCTTGGTGACAATTTCCATGAAGTTATTCAAATACATTTTGACTTCCGACAAGAGAATGTAATTTATAAAACAGAACATGCCTATCAGTGGGCTCTAAATTAGCATAATGAGGATACTTTCATTTCTGCAAGCACAGTTTTTGACATTCCACTGTGGAGGCCTTGGAAGAAATGAGTTTTAAAAAATTAAAAATTCAATATACATAAGAAGAAATTATGAATAAATACCTGGAACATTTATCTGATCTGAATAAACAAAATTAATGTTGCCTTCAAAATTAATTATTCCTCAAACTCCATAAAAATATTTTTTTTAATATATGAAAATCCAATTCAGCCTTCAGCTGCCCTCATCCTTATAATCTAAGGGAGATGTTTTCTTTCAGCTTATCATTGCATGATGAGAAACACTGCTTGACATTAATGTTATGCAATTTTTCATCAGTGTTTTGAGTTAATTTTCTATTGTGTATCATATAAACACGCTGGAATCACAAGCATAACCTTTAGAAATTGCTGTACAAATGTCTGTTGTAAATGAAACGAGACTAGCTGTTAACCGAGTGATTTGGAGTTCATGCAGCATTCATGCACTAAAGAGTTAAGAGAAAAGAGGTACAGTTTCATTTAAACAACTTTCAGCTGCTACTAACACCTTTAGACTTTAACCTGGCTTGAGAAATGACTAAGAAGCCATACGTCCTTCGTACAGCATGCATATTGTACATATATGTACATATCACTAATAACATACCTCCAACCTACTTTCATCAACTCTATTCCGAATCACTGAAACCCTACAGGACAGAGCAGAACTGCCCCTGTGGGTTTCCACGACTGTCATCTTTGCCTTATCTCCCTCCCAAGGGGCAGCTCCGGGTTTTGGAGGTGTGACTTTTGTTTAGCAGTCAAGGCCTTTAACCACAGTGTCACAAAAACCCCTTAAGTAAATAAAAAGAAGCAATGAAATCAATACAAATGACAGCTTTTATTTAAAGTTTAAGTTACAAATAGCATGTGTTTATAACTTTGAATCCAAGAATATAATGATATTTTCTGAGTATATCTCTAAAAATATCACTGGTGATCTTTGCATGTACATGAATTTGTTGTCCTTAAGTAAGCAAAGAAATTGCCAGCATCTTTATAGTCAGAGGAAGGCTTTTGTCATTTTAGAGCAAATAACGTGTTGTGTCGTTTCACAGGAGAGAGAGTCCCAAAGGGGAAAGTACCTGATAGTTTCTCGTGAAAGGAGAGAGGGCTGTGGATTTACTCAGAAAACTCACGGACTGTATTTCATTCTGTGCTACATACAGTCCCTATGCCTCGATGGAACCTAACAATATATTTCAGGGTATACGGTGTTGTCATTCGTTTTCTTTCAGAAATAATTATTTTCTATGAATGTGACATAAAAATGACATGGTTCTGAACTAGGACATGGACCGTGGCTGATATCATCATATTGTAACAGTATCTTTACCCTACCTACCCCTTTCAATGGATCTCTATTTCTTTTATTTATTATCTCAAGTAAGGATAAGACTGCCTGCATAACTGATCACATCATTACATTCACATAAAACTTAAATGTTACCCACAAATTGCAAACTAATATTCTGATATTGTTTGATATGTACTTTTCCAGTACTTTAGTATACTGTTTTGTTTGTTTGTTTTGATAGAGGCCAGAACCTTTATCACATTTTCAATTTCATAGAGCTCTAATAAATAAATTTTATATTTTTATCCTAAAATATAATGTGGATCATATCTGGCATAAAGAGTTATTCTATTTTAAGGTATCATAAGGTAATAATAGACAAATAAATATATACCTAACATTGGAAGTCAATTTTTTAAATTTTCTTCTACTTTTCTCCTTCTCTGCTTATATATGCTTAATATTAAAAGTTTTAATATTACACAAATGTTAATAACAAAAGACAGAAATGCCACATATTCAATTTGTATATGTCACGTAATCACTTTTAATACTTTTTCTTTAAATGGAATTGATGTAAGTGTTCAATTTACATCCCATACACTTAATGAAAAGGTTATCCTCATTGTAATAAGTAAAATGTTAAAAAGTTATCTGAACATTTATCTGTGGTTTTCAGTAAAGCACCAACTGATTAAGCAGAGTTGCACGCTGCACATGAAATACTACAGCGCTGTCTGTGTTATACGTTCCCCACGTAAGCAAGAGAACAGAGTGATCTTGGGTGAGAGGCTGGACTGAGGATGCAAGGAGGCCTACGGATGAACGACCTGGACTTGACTCAGGACTGTACCTGCTGTGAGCTCCCTTGGTGCCAGTCACTCTGAAGGAGTTCACTGGAGCTTACCTCTCATGTCCCCCAGGTCAGATTTCTATGTGGGATTATTCTTTAGGAAAAAAAAAAATTAGACAAACCCTCTTCTCTATGCCCTAGAGATGACACTGTTAGAAAATCAGTCATTGAAAAATCATAATGAAAGATGTTCATTTTAAATCAATGTAATTAAATTATTTTAAGTACAAAATACCTAAGCAACAAAATCTCTAACAGCTGTTGATAAAAGAGGCTCCTTTGCCTGTGTTGTAGGAAAATAGCTTAGTCTATGATGCAAGACACTGTGGCCTCTTCAGCCTGGACCCTTCAATCTTCCCACTGACAGAAGAGTCTCTGTTACAAACTGGGGAAAGACTCATACCCTGGGCAAGGCTACGTGCTTAAAGCATCCGGCTACTAACTAACAAGGTCGGCGGTTCAAAAGCACCAGTTGCTCTTCGGAAGGCAATGTGGCAGTCTTCTCTCCTAAAGACCACCACCTTGGAAAACCAGTGGGACAGTTCTCCTCGGCCCTGCAGGGTCTCTATGAACCAGGATCGACAGCACAACCACGGGGATGGGCATATTGCCCACAGGAAATTTACAGATACACGTTTCAACGACGTACAGAATCATTCAGAACTACCAAACAGTTATTCATTCAGACGTAACGAAGAAACAGAATATCAGTTGTGAGACTGGATGAAAGCTGTCCATGCGAATGAAACGTCTATTAAAAGCTTCACCAGTTAGGTCGGGAAGAGCATCTCAATTCTGAGTGCCGAGGATAGGGTAGTGTCTGGTGAGCATGGGGTGGGGGTGGGGGGGGGGGCGATGGTAAGAAAACAGACGACAAATGATAAAGTCTGAAGGGGAGCAGATGAGGATAGAATGTTATCAATTGTAAATTTAACCAATTCCTTTTTTATGAAAGAATATCCGAATTCTGACAATCTCAGAAGTGGAGTGGTGAAGCCGTAGTTGATAAGCTCCAGTACTAGTGAAATTAACTTGTTAGTAACTGATATATGATTCTCATAACCCTCCTGGAATGTTAGGTCCTTTAAGTTTTTATTACGGAGTTTGTAGAAAGCCTGAATCAAAACATGCTTTCCTGGTTAATTAAGATTAAGTGTCTAATTGTTGTCAGATCAAACTGACTCACCTAATGTGGTCAAGATGTCCCCATTTCTCATGGGTTGAATCAAGGCTTGGCTCTGTCTTAGTATTAAAAACATTACAGAAACGTGCAAGAAAACCCAATGATTTGTTGTCAAAGAGTCGAGGTCAATGAATGATAGCCAGAATGCCTAACAATTGGGAGTTAACTTACTGTATAATTAAGAAGATCAATTCCAAAGGTTTTTCTCAAAGATTTTTGTAATGGATTTTTAAATGAACATTGTAACTTGTGTGTTTCTGTCCTTGCAGTTTTAATGTATGCACAAAAGTGTCAAACAAAGCTTAGCCTCACACCCCATAGCTACTCTTTATTCATGTAGATATAACTGTGCTCGAAGCATTCCTTGTCCTATCAGCTGAAGGGTTATAAATAGCTCCCGTGTAACCAGATTGCCTAAACATACACAATTACATCTTTATATTTAAAATTCATTAGTTAAGTGAACATTTAAAATCTTGTTTTATTACAGTCTATTCTGATTTTAATATTCCTCTCATTCATTCATTAAAACATGTATTTTTCTCCTTTGACTTCCATGAAATTAGAATTTAAAATATCTTTCAAGAGATAATGTGTTCTTGTTAGATCCCATCAAGTCGGTTCTGACCCATAGCAACCCCATGCACAATTGAACAAAACACTGCCCCGTCCTGTGCCATCCTGACCATTGTTCCCATACCTGAGCCAATTGTTATAACCGCTGTGTCAATCCATTTTTTGAGGATCTTCTTCTATTTTGCTGCTGAGTTAGTTAACGTTTATTGTGCCAACCTGGCCGAAAAACATTTGTGGGGTTAATTGAAGGGCAAAGAGATAAAAGGTGAGCCTCACATTTCTAGTTCTCGCGTCTCTTGATTTGTGATGGTCGGACCAGGATGCAGCTGTCTTAGCTAGTTCCCTGCTTCAGCTGTCAAGCCTCACTTCCTGCAGGACATCCCTAAGGAGAAGCTGCATGGGCCTACCCCGATGCATCCCTGGGTGCTGGAGCAGCCATGTGGAGACCCCTGCCAGCGCTGAGATGCTTACTCATTCACTGACTCGGCTTTCCTCCTGCAGTCAGCATTATAGTGTGTGTTTTGTGAGATGGAGGAGGACTTTGTGGATTGGTGTCAGAAATATGGGTTAATGTTGGACTTGTGGGCTTGGGCAGCACTGGGTTGGGATGTTTTCTTGATGTCCACTTAACCTTTATATAAAACTCTCTCTTATACGTATGAGTTTCTGTGAATTTGTTTCTCTGAAATACCCAGACTAACACAGCTGCCCTCATACTTTACCAAGGATGATCTCCTTCTCCAGGGGCTGGGTTCTCCTGACATGTCCAATGGATATAACACGAAGTTCTGCCATCCTTGCCTTTAAGGAGCTTTCAGGCTGTACTTCTCCCAAAACAGAAATATATGTCCTTTCAGCAGTCCATAATACTTTCAATATTCCCCAGCACCTCAATACAAACATATCAATCCTTCTGCAGTCTTCCTTATTCAATGTCCAACTTTCATATCATATGAGGCCATGGAAAATACCATGACTTGGGTCAGGGGCACCTTAGTCCTCAAAGTAACATCCTTGCTTTTCAATGCCCTAAATAAGTCTCGTGCAGCAACAGATTTACCTGGAACAATGTGTCTTTTGACCTCTTGACCGCTGTTTCTCTAAGCATTGATTGTGGATGCAAGCAAGACGACATCTTGCCAACTTCAGCTTTTTCTCCATTTATCATGATGTTACATATGGGTCCCGTTGTGAGGATTTTGGCCTTCTTTACATTGAGTTATAATCCAGACCGAAGACTACTCTCCTTGATCGTCATCAGCGAGTGCTTCAATTTCTCCTCACTTTCAGCAAACTAGGTTGCGTCATCTGCATATCACAGGTTGTTAATGAACCTTCCTCTGACCCTGATGCCCCATTCTTCTTCATATAATCCAGCTTCTGTGGTGATTTGCTCAGCAGACCGACTGAAGAAGAATGGGAAGAGGACACAACCCTGACGCACACGCTTCCCTCCGGATTTTAAGCCATGCAGTATTTCCTTTTCTTGTTTTAGTCTCTCGGAGCAACTGCCTCTCGATGTATGGACTAGTTCTGCATGAGCACAATGATGCGTTCTGGAATGCCCATGATGTGTGGTCCACACAATTAAAAGACTGGATAGTCAATAAGTCCCCCAAACATCTTTCTGGTATTCTATGCTTTGAGCCAAGATCCATCTGACATCAGCTATGTGTAAGGTCTACACAAATTACATTGAATTTTATAATCTTTGGTTATTATAGTTCTCTTCTTTTTAGCACCCAATTGAGTTGGGAAGAGCTGTTTTATTTTTCCCTGGATTTCAAACCCAATCTGAACTTTTAAAAGAATTTAAACTAAAATTTTATTTCTAAACTAATGAACTATAGTACTTGGTATATCATATTTCCATTAAAATTTATCTGCAATGTGCAAAACAAATCACATTTTGGAAAGTCTTAATTGTAATTATTTTAAATGTCATTCTTTTGTGGACACAGTATCTATTTCTTAGTGTCTTTTTTTCTATCAGAATTTAAAAGTTTATTCAAGAAGGCTTGTATAGATTCTGTTGATTGGCCTATACATTCTTACAGGTAGTCAAGTTTTCTGGACATGTTAATTTGAATTATAAGCCAATATCCTAGTCATTTTCTTATTTTAACTTTATTCAAAAGACAAAGGCTGACACATTTTAAAAAATTAGATGGAAATAGTCTAAGTATTTGTTTTAGATATGATATATTAGATCTAGCCTAAAGCCTGGTCATAGTACCATGGATGTGGGAAAGAGAACATTCACACAACCCAAAGCAAAAGATTATTACTTCGCTTTCTTTTTCTCTAAGACTTTAAAGGTCTACAATACACTGAAATCCAATTATTCGAGGAAGACTACTGAAACATCAGTTTGCTCTAATTCTTGCACACAGCTCTCAATGAGCAATGATGACCACACTTGTCAATACCTGTGATGCACTTAGTTGGCAGAGCTAGCCAGGCCATGCTGTTAGGTGCCATTGAGTAGCTTCTAAAACCCAGAGCAACCTAAGCACAGCAGCCTGAAACCCTGGCCGGTCTATGCCAACCTGCCAATCATTATGACATTTGTGCCCATTGTTTCAGCCATTGGTTCTCATTTAGTCTCACTGAGGGCTTCCTCTTTTTCATGGCCCCCCTCTTTACCAAGCATCATGTCCTTCTTCGGGGATTTTTCTCTCCTGACAGCCACATCATTCATTGACAAATTATAAATTATACTCCAATCCTCTTTAGCTGAATGAAATATTTAATGATATAGTTTATTTTGTTACATCAGGTTTTAAAATTAATGGCAACAAAGATTGCAAAGGAACAAGAGGGAAGGGGGTGGAGGGGGTGAACAAGAGCATTATACCCGAAATACAGGTCAAAGATAAGCACCCACCGGTATCTCTGAGTGGATTCATGGCTGAGGGTCCAGTGGAAAGCATAGCTGAGTCAGGGAGCACAAAAGAGCCCAGCCCATCATGCTCCATGGTGACAGATGCTTTCCACTTTCACTGCCCTGTTTCCAAGTTTGATCGGTGATCTCAGTGTATCAAAGAGAACAACTTATTATCCTTAATAAACTGAAAGTTACCACAGGTCATGGTGTATCTCATGAGGTCACTGTCTCCAACTGAGAGAGGAAAAGGTGAAAAATGAACTTTGGTTTAGAATTTGTTATCATGTGATCGTTTGCCAGCATCTTCAACATCAGGCTGATTTCTTAAGGGTCTCTTGGTGGCCAGCATTGTAGACTCAGTAAAGTGGGTGGAAAAAGGGTGGGAAAAGAGTTAAATGATATGGTTAAAGAACGATCAAGAAGAGAAGGAAATGGTTAACATTTTAAGCATTGGTTAATATTCATCGCACAGCTAGGCACAGCATGGGCTGAGGCGCACACCTGGGACTGGGAGGCGGCCTGGATTCAATGGGACCCTAATTATAAACAGAGACGTGGAGAGATGCCACAGGTCAGCCAGGAGGGCGAAGGGGGAAAAAGAAAGTGCCAAATTCTCCAAGTTTCCCAGAGAATAATAATATCCACAACTTCCCTAGAACCTTTCATGTGAAAGAGAACCAGAAACAGATCTGTCATCAAGAAGGGAAAGCGCTAGCCAGGCCCCATCCTCATCCATTACTCTGGTTCACATTTTCTCGCACCTTCTCTTATCTTCTCACAGTATTCTTCATTTCAGGTTGAGTAATATAGTAAAGCAAGTTGGAAACAATAAGAGAAAATCATTGGCTAGTGGATTTTTATAAGAGCAATATTTATCAAGACGGTCAAAAGAGCAGGACTTCCCTGTTGGAACGCTAACTAGCGGATTACTTTGCAATATTCAGGCCACAGTGGATGCCTCAGACGCCCCAGGTGTGCGCCAGAGTTCTCAAATGCTGTACTTCTGCATACTGCAAGCCTCCTCATTCCAGTGTTCTACAATATTCTTACATCACCCTTTTCTGTCCACATTGTATCCTTTTTTCTGATCTTTGCATACACTTAAATGCTGGTGGTACCTGTATTTACCGAGTTACAGCCTCGGAAACTCACAGGGGCAGTTCTACCATGCTCTGAAGGGTGGCTAAGAGTCGACAGCGACTTGATGGCAATGGCGTTTTCCTTGTGGTCATTTTATCTCAGTTACGGAGCCCTGGTGACGCAAGGGGCTATGCATTGAGATGCTAGCTACAAAGCTCGCTGTGGGCACAGATGGAGCTGCTCTGAGGGAGAATGACGAGACGCCTGCTTCGGTGCCTCCTCACAGAAACCGGGACACAGAATGGGCTCCCACGCATGTAGCTCACTTGGGTGGGGACCAGGCTGATGTCGTGGGAAGAGTCCTGACCGTTTTATGAGTAGCCCAATGTGAGCTCTCCGTGAGTGACTCCCTCCATCTCCTCATCTATCTCTAAGATGTTAAAACTCAGACAACACTAGCAAGAGACACCTATGTTACCTCATGCCACACCTGCCACCTCTTTACCAGGCAGGTTGAAACGGCCCCTTCTTCTGGAAGGCAAGCTGGAACCAACTGGAGTTTCATTCTTCCTTGATTTCCTTGGATTTTAATTTGAAGAAAAAGAGAAAAAACGGCAGGGGACCAAACCATCTTTCCAGGGCTAGATCAGCAGCCTTTGCCTCCTGTGGCTGTTTTGATTAATGGCTAGGCCTCCCACGGAGTTCTCCTAATAGGTGTCAGGAAGGTGTTTACTCCATGTTTTACACCCAATTGTCATGAAGGTCAAAACAATAGGGCGTCTCCTACACAGGTTAAACATCTTTTTATGAGCACATACGCTCTATGACAGGGGACTTTTCAGGCTCCTAACCTAGTGGGTACTTTTGACGATTTGTTTCCAGTCTGACTGCTGGTCTGAAGGGAGAGCGTTGGGTGCACCCGCAACATCATAGGCTGGGACGTGGGCTCTGGGTCTCCGAGAGACAGCTAGTCAGATACAGATGCCCCACAAACCTCCCCAGCTTGGAAGCACATGTCTGTCTGTGAAGCCCACTCCTGGAACATCTTAAAAGGAACAACATGGTATTGGAATTCACACAAAATGGAAACGGCATAATTCCTTCACATTTAAATATTTCCTTTGCGTCACTAAACTATCGTCTTGGGACTCTCAGGCTATTGTTGCCCTCTCTCTATGATCCCTCGACCTTTCCCTTTTGCCTCACTCCTGCACACATAACCCTTAAGAAACAGAGAGCAGAATGCTACACAGAGTAAATAAATCCATCATCTGCTGCCCACAGGTGTAGGGGAAATGGTTGACCCTATTTCTGAGAAAGAGGAAGCCGAAGGTCAAAGGGAATTTCCTAAAAGTCAGATGCTTTCAAAGCGCTGCCTCATGTTAGTTCACACTGGGCCTGGAGCGATCTTCAGCCTGTTTGTTGCTCCCTGAGTGTGAAGTAGGACATTTCCAGGAGAGCCCACAGTGCAAGACTGGGCTGCACCAAAGACCAGAAGAAGCCCCACCGTCTTTCCCTTCCAAGCCTCCAACGAGCAAAGATGCCGATTGTGTCAATTGGCTTGATTTTCATCTTTTCAAAAACCCATGTATATAAAAGCCTTGTCCCTTTCTAAATGAGGATTATTGTTTCGTTATCCTCATAACAGGGCCTCCAACAGGTTCATTTCAGTCAGTTAAAGCCTCTGGGGGAGAATTCTTGTAATTGCCTTGGGATCTTGTTAAAATGCACATTCATTCTGATTCAGTATATCTGGGGTTGAAATGCAAATTCACAACAGGGGTTTAAACCCCACTGGACAGGTTTGTTGTCCTGTTTCATGAGTGTCGATGCTATAGTCTACATCTGTGCATGGCCATTGCTCCCTTGCCTACTTTGAAGCTGTTTAACCCTTTTCTAACCACTCAGTCTATTGGATTTGAATTGAGATAAAGATGGTTCAAAACAAGTGCATGCCCAGGTAAAAATTAATTCGGAAAGCATTTATCAAACATTACCACTTGCAAAAATCTTTGGGATTAATTGAAATAAATTATATACTCAATGGAGAAAAAAAGCATATCAGGCAACAAAATCAAGGAGGCTCATGGCATTTTAATAAAAGAGGAACTTGAAGTGGAAGAAGTACTGATATAAATAAAATCACAGACACTGATTAACAAGAAGAGCAGAGCCCAAGCTTTTACCTGTATATAATAATATGTCCATTGTATGAGTTTTATTAGTCTTATTGTGTATATACCAAAACTGGTGTTCACAGATAAAACTGATGTTAAAAG
This sequence comes from Echinops telfairi, assembly GCF_000313985.2. NCBI lineage: Eukaryota > Metazoa > Chordata > Mammalia > Afrosoricida > Tenrecidae > Echinops > Echinops telfairi. The sequence goes on along the minus strand of NW_022111368.1, from coordinate 21,510,330 downwards.
AAGTGTCGTGGTGGTGAACTGGTTACCAATTAGGCTGTGATCCATAAGATCAGCAATTTGAAACCACCAGCCACTCAATCCAAGGGAGAAAGGGCTTTCTACTCCAACAGAGTTATAGTCTTGGGAACACCCAGGGACAGTTCTACCCCGCCCTATAGGGTTGATATGAGTCAACTTCAACTCAATGACAGTGAATTTTGTTTTGGGAGTACTAGCTTCAACAACTGCATATCCGTCTGTCAGATCAATCTGCAGCAACATGGCAAAGAGGGAAGATTGTATTCCAATCAAGTGATGGCATTTTGAATTATTTCATAGGCACATTAAAGTTAGATGATGCCTGTGGAAGAGCAAAGAATTGATGCCTTTGAATTTTGATGTTGGTAAAGAATATTGAGTACATCATAAAAATACCATGAAAACACAAAAATCTGTCTCATAAGAAGTACAGCCAGAATACTCTGTAGACGTTTACTTAGGAAACGTTATCAGCCTGACCCGCTCCTGGAGAAGGACATCATGGCTGGTAAAGAAGCAGCAACAATGAGGAAAAACCTCAAGAGCTGGGTTAACACTGTGGCTGTAACCTCAAACCTGGTGATGATGGTGAGGATGGTGTGGGGCCGGACAGGGTTTGCTTCTGTTGTGCATAGGACTGCTCTGAGTCAGAACGGACACAATGGCACCTAGAAGCAACAAAAACCACAATGATAACTGTGTTTGGAGTCTCTAGGTTAAGGTGTCCAGCAGAGGCACATTTGGAGAGCTCCAATTGACCAACGCACTGCCACTGAGCTGATGCAGACTCATAGTGAGACTCTGGACAAGAGTAGAAAGCTTCACCTTTCACTGGAGATTCTGACTTGTGCGAGTCCATGATTTCAGAGTAGAATTTCCTTCTATGAAATTCTTGCTGGCTGATTTTTCCTTAAAGGAAAGACCTCGTAATCTGCTTTTGAAACTCAGAATCGCTCAAGCCAGGTTTCAGATTCAGGTTTATCTGTCTCACCTCACAGCCCAAACTATTCAACTCTAAAGTAGACTGTCTCTAGGCTTAGCTTGTGGGGTGATAGTTAAAGCAAAGAATGGACCGAGATGTTAATTTTAGGCAAGAATGCTCTCTTCAGTCCTTTGAAAAGAATTCAAATGACTCTTGTGGCAGTTACACAAACTCATGTCAACTTGAAGTGTAGGAGTGGAGTCTAGCCTGTCAATCAGGTCATAGACAGCGAGGCCTCTGTGTGGGCATAG
>NW_022111368.1:21505974-21507740 GCF_000313985.2 Echinops telfairi | reverse complement strand
TTAAATTTATTGAACTGCATAGACTAAGCCAGTGGTTCTCCACCTGTGGGTCGCAACCCCTTTGGGGGTCGAACGATCCTTTTACAGGGGTCAACCGATTCATAACAGTAGCAAAATTAAAGTTATGAAGTAGCAACAAAAATAATTTTATGCTTGGGTGGGTCACCACAACATGAGGAACTGTATTAAAGGGTCACGGTATGAGGAAGGTGGAGAACCCCAGGACTCAACCTGCGGTTGTTTGTTTGGTTTTTATGGTGAAATCGTGTTTGCTGATAGCCTGATTTTAAATATGTAGGAGCACTGATGGGAACCTGGGAATTACTCAGTGGGCTGCTCACTGTAGGGTAAGAGTTTCAGACACATCAGTAGGAAAAACAATGTCCATCTGCTTTGGTAAGAATTGGTGACCCCATGGCATAGTCCTACCCTATGCTATAGGGTTGCTATGTGTCTAAATTTACTTAATGACAATTTTTCATTTGTTTTTTATTTTATTGTGTAGAGTGTCCTGGGTGGTGCAAATGTTTAATGTGTCTAGTTGCTAATCAAATAACTGGATATTATGCTTGGTGATTGACATGCTTCAAACATATCAGCTATTGTAAAACCTATGCTGTACACACATGGGTCACCATTGGTCAGAATTAAGAAAAGAGCTCTGTTTTTAGTTAATTGTTTATGAATTTCATGGTGTACACAGTGCTGAGTTTGTGTCACAGAGCCCTAGTCGTCATTTTCCCTCTGTAGTCCCTAGCTTAGAAAACCCACATGATCACTTATCTCCCTAGCTATAGATTTTCTGAAGTTAAATTGAAATACAATACCTGCCATCCACATCTAATGAAGTTATGAGTTTCAAATAACATCATGTGTATATTACTTGTACATTGCAACCTGTTACATATATAGATGTCCACAATAATTGCTACAACATCAATAATACTTGAGTTTCAAGGAGTTCATATAAGACATCATGCTTTTAGAAAATTTTCAAGCACCCATAGATTGTTTATCTGATCTCAAACAGAAATATATGCCCCTCCCATTAAAAAATACACAAAATCAGTTCCTTTTTCTCAGAAAAAAAATATGGAGATTGCCAATAAATCCAAGTATGATCCTTTCTTCCATGACACACTAATAGTATCTTCATAGATCCCTGGTCTTCCTGAATGCTGGTTTCCCTATCTGCCTAGCCTGCTTTGTCTAGCCTGCTTCATAGGATTTCACATGAGGCAATATATGGGGTAGTGCTCTTTGTCTAGCCTGCTTCATAGGATTTCACATGAGGCAATATATGGGGTAGTGCTCTTTGTCTAGCCTGCTCCATAGGATTTCACATGAGGCAATATATGGGGTAGTGCTCTGTGAAGAGTAAAAATTCACATAAATACAAATTAATATCATGTTGAATTTGATTCAATATAGTCCTGACTCATAGAGACACTATCTACAACAGAAACACTGCTTGGGCCTGCCGCACCCTCACAATCGCTGTGTTTGAGGCGATTGTTGTAGTCACTGGGTCAATCCAACACGTTGAGGGACTTCCACTTTTGCACTGACCTTCTACTGCACCGAGCACTTGTCTCTACCGATAACATATCCAGGGTATGTGAGATAAAGTCACACCATTCCCACTTCTAAGGAACGTTTTGGCTGCACTTCTTCCAAGACAGAGATACCTAGGTGTAACTCAATATTGTTTTCAATTTTACTTCAGTTGAATAGTATAGTGAATTTTTCAACAAATTATGCAGCAA
>NW_022111368.1:21502731-21504702 GCF_000313985.2 Echinops telfairi | reverse complement strand
CAAGAATGTCACTTTGAAGACGAAGGTGTGTCTGACTCGAGCCATGATATTTTAACTGCCCCATATGCATCTGAAAGCTTGATAGTGAATAAGTAGGGCTAAAGAAGAACTGATGTATTTGAGTTGTGGTATTGGTGAATATTGAAGGTACTCAGGACTGCTAGTAGAAAAATAAATCTGTCCTGGGAGAGATACAATCATAACGCTCCTTAGAAAGGAGGATGGGGAGACTGCATTGAACTACTTGGGGCATGCTATCAGGAGAGGCCAGTCTCTGAAAAGGGATGATAGGCTTGGCAAAGTAGTAGAAAGCCAATGAACAAACAAGACACTCCACAAGATCCATTGGCCCAGTGGTTGCAACAATGGGCTCAAATGTCCCAGTGGTGAGGATGGTACAGCACTGGGTTCTGTTGTGCATGTGATCTCTAGGAGTTACAGCTGACTCAGGGGCACCAGCCCACAACAACGTTCATTTCTCATTTCAGGATATCACCTTAAAAGTATTTTCTGATATTTCTGAAAATAAGTGGTTCAATCTCTTGAGAAGCTTCATTTTGGTCCTTTATACAAGCATTTAGTAACCAGCTTACATGAATTGTGTTTCTGAGTCCAACTTTGGGGGTCCTAAAGTTTTCTTGATGGTCATGCATTCTTTATTATTCAATCAGAAGTTATTCTCTAGGATCCAAAGTCTTCCAAGGGCTTTGGGGACCCTTGTAGTTACAAACAGGGGACCTGGTGATATAATGAGTTATGTGGCAGGCTGATAACCACAGGTCAGTGGCTTGAATCCACCAGCTGATCTAAGGGAGAAAGCAGTGGTGTTCTTCGCCCATTAACAGTTACAGTCTTGGAAACCCACAGGGACAGTTCTACCCTGTCTTAAAGGATCACTGTGAGTGGGAATTGACTCGATGGTCATGATTATTTTGTTTTTATCGCTACAAATGACAGACACTTAACAAATACACAGTCTCTCTCTGTCTCACTCCAAAAACACCTCCTTGTGGATGGAAACTCTTTAGCTCCTCAGTTTGACATTGGATTATTTTAGCCTTGGAGGGTCTCCAGAGATGGGAGGGACACTAATACTCTCTCTGCTTGGGGCTATGAGTTAGACATTGGGCTATTACACACAAGGTCAGTGCTTCAAACCCAAGAACCCTCCACAGGACAAGGGTGAGGCTCTCTAGTCCCACAAAGATTTGTATTATCAGAAACTCTGTGAAGGAGTACCATGAATCAGAATTGACTTGATGCAGTGGGTTTTAATGTTGGATGGTTCTATCAGGGAAAGGTCTCATTGATATAGTTCATATCAATTGCCCATCACTGTATAGATCAACTGGAACTTAGGATTGAGGTCAATATATCATAACATAGTGGTTTTATGTTAACCTCATGAGAATGGGTAGACAAAAAAGTAGTTCTTATAAAATCCAGATCATTGCCAAAGGTTTGAAATCTCTTTCATTAGGAAAGTTCCCCAACTCCCCAATACACGAGTTAGGGAACATTCTATAAAGAAGTAGTTTTTATCACTTTAGCCGGTGCCCTTAGATGAGTGAGATATAGTCAATTAGTATGTTCATTTAATTTTAACAGCATCTTTGTTAGACTTTTTTTTTTTATTAGACTTTTTTTAAGATGGGCGTGAGTATGGTCTTTAGGCTTGAGGAAATTTGCTTATCTTAGAGCTAGGATCAAAATCACAAACTGCTCAGAGGAAAAGCCTAACTGCCTCTAGTTTGCTCAATATTTTTTGCTGTTTTTTGTTTGTTTTACTTGCCCGATCTTATCTTCATGATAATCATGGAGGACAAAAACAGTTGATCTTGCAAACTGTCTTTTGAAACACAAGACTCATTACCCTGGCTGTATAGCGGCTGCACACTGGGCTGTTAGCCACACAGTCCGCATTCAGAACCACCAGTGGCTCCTTGAGAGCCAGAGGAGGCTCCCGTGCCC
>NW_022111368.1:21500612-21502000 GCF_000313985.2 Echinops telfairi | reverse complement strand
CCTTTCTCATGCGAAACTACTGTTAACTAGTTTCCAACTGCCCACCAAGAGGGTGGCAGCCCAACCCGCTATGCCACCAGAGTTCCCTACAAAACAAGAACCTATGATGTATTCACCAGTATTATTATTGTTTAAAATTCCTCCCTAGGATATTTGTAATAATTCAGTATTTCAAAACTTTTTTCAGATTTGACCCAAATTATTTTTTCAGCCCAAAGCTACTGGTAGAAACAGGTAACACTGGCGTTGCTTGTTCCACCACCTCTTTCTAACTCCCTATTCCTATGTCTCCTGTTTCCATCAATGGACAAAACTATCACCTGATACTGATTGATCGTCAGAAGTGAACCTCTTCCTGCATAATAAAACCAAATGCATTCACTGTCACTGAGTTGATTCAAGCTGATCTCAACCCTCTGAGAACTGCTCGTGTGGGTTTCCATGACAGCAGAGCTTGACAGGAGTGAAGACCCTGGTCTTTCTCCCAGGGAGCAGCGAGTGGGTTGAAAGTGCTGACAGTGTGGTTAGCAGGTCACCGCGTAACTCACTACCTTCCCGAGGCCTCTCAACTCCTAATAATACACAGTCCTCTCAAAATAGGTTGTAGAAGTGGGTGTATTTATTAGATAGACAAAGCAAAAGGGATGATAACATACAAGGGACACCAAAAAAGTGGTTTTTTTTCAAATTTCTGTATTTAAATTTTTTTTTTTATAAAACAGCCTTGTTGCCTTCAATGTACTCTCCATTACAGTTAAAACATTTGTCAAATCTGCGATTCCATACTTGGAAACATTTTTCTTTCTTTTATTTTTAAAAAATCATTTTATTGGGGCTTCTTACAACTCATAACAATCCATATATCAATTGTATCAAGCATATATGTATATATGTTGCCATGATTATTTTCTAAACATTGACTTTCTATTTGAGTCCTTGATATCCGTTCCTTTTTACCCCTTCTCTCCCTCCTCCCATACTTGTGACCCCTTGATAAATTATGAACTATTATTACTTTCATATCTTACACAGACTATTGTCTCCCTTCCCCCTTGGTTTCTATTGTTCCTCCCCCTAGCAGTGGTTCTCAACCTTCCTAATGCCACAGCCCTTTAACATAGTTCCTCATGTTGTGGTGACCCCCAACCATGAGATTATCTTCATTCCTACTTCATCACTGTCATTTTGCTACTGTTATGAATCGGGTGATCCCTGTGAAGGGTCGTTTGATCCCCAAAGGGCACGAGACCCACAGGTTGAGAACAGCTGCACCTAGGGGATTTTGGGATGGGATTCTGTGTTAATCATTGTGATCGGTTTCCCTTTCCTCCTCTCCCCTCCCCACCTTCCCCTCCCCTCCTGGTATCACTACTGCCATTTCTGTTCCC
>NW_022111368.1:21481975-21498375 GCF_000313985.2 Echinops telfairi | reverse complement strand
ACAGATGTCCAGAATGAGGTTTGTCATTAACCAACATTGCGCCTTTCTAGAAACAAGAAACCCAGTCTTACACTTGAGTCTTTCCCATAGTGCTGTCCTTCTAAGCTATGTTCAAAATCACAGCAGTTTCTGTGGCAGTTTTCCCTAGCAGGAAACAAAATTTCATAGCTGCATGCTGTTCTCTTAAATTGGTTGTCACTGAAAAAAAACGAGGTTTGAGAAAAACTACTTTTTATGAAAAATTTCACTGTGACCATAGAGAAACTTCCCAGGGGAAACCACCGGGTGCACGAACTCCGAGCAAGTTGCTTGCTGCTTGTCCTGTGGGAAGAACGTGTACTACAAAAGTTCTGCTGCACCCAGTGCAATTCTGTTTTGGGGCATTTTTTTCAGGGGGAGGTACCCACTCGTATTCCTGCTTATTTTGTCTTCAAAGAGATAAAATGTATTTTTCACAAATTTGATTATTAAGAGGAAATATTAGAAAATAAATGTCTCCTGAAATTGTTTGGAATTATAAATCTAACACTTATTTCTAACTTTTGATCTATTAGTATATGCACATAGGAAAAGATATGAAATTTAAAGTTTGGTAAATATATTAATAAGTATCATCATGTTTCTACTAGAGACTACAGGATCATAAATGACCATAATCAACAACTGTCTGAATACAAATTTGAAATAGTCATTGAGATCATGTAAGTCAAGAACATAACACAACACCATGTTCAGGGCAACCATTCACTAAATGATCAATATTACAATTGGGCCAACACTTATAATAAAGGCAATGAGGGAATTTGTTCACTTGGTAGACTTGATGCAGCAACTTCCCCTTAAAGAAAATCATATCTGCCCTTCTGCTGGCCAATGTGACAGCCCTGTGTCTGCCTTATAATGATGATGTCCAGCCCCATCAGAGTGTAAGTACACATCTGACCATGTTCAGAGAGGTCAAATAGAATCTCTCTGTATACATTCTAGTACTTGAACTTGGAGCACTTTCATTATAAATGTCATTCTCTCAGGCCCCACCCTTATCCCCGCACTCTAAACTTGTTATTTATTTAATCTTGGAAGCTAAAGTCTACTTCAGTTTTACCTTTGACTTTATGCAGGTACCTGTCCTATATCCAAGCCTGGACCTTGGACTCATTTCCTTGGGAACATCATGAAATGAAAGCACCTCAGTCTTGGGATCCAGACAGACTTCTTACTGGTTCTATGACATTTTACAAGGGTCTTGGCTGAGAAAGTGACACAACAGTGGTAGTAACATCTAATGGATAGATCTGAAGTGAGATTTTAAAGAGATTAAAAATAATTTTTATTAAAAGATGAGAAGATTGTACATGGACTACCATAATTCCACTTGATATTAGATGCTTTACACATCCACTCAGCCTCTTACCTATTTATTACATAGGCATGATGTTCTGATATCATATGCCAATCAATTGTCTCAGCAGTATGATCTCAGCATGAACACAATGGGTAAAGCCTTTGTCTTTTTGGAACCCATAATCCATTGGGGGATTTTGTGACTATAGCAGCAAAAATGTATGCAGTGTTAAGTGTAGGTAGACTTTTCAAAGGAAAACGCAGTGTGTTAGTGGAGCAAGTAACAGGAGGACCAGGTGTGTTTAGTGCAGAATAACTTTTGAAGATGAGTGGGCATGAACTGGAAGAACAGGAAGAGAAAGAAGATTCCAGGACCGACTAGTGCAAAGGCTTGAAACAAGAAAGGAAGTATAGAAATCATAAGCAATGTGGTTGAGGGAGAGGAGTAGCCTGAGAGAGGCTGGTACAGCGGTCAGCCCACTGGACTCGGACATGAGGACTATTTTAACATTATTTCAGCAAGAGTATGGTGAGATCTGACTTGCATTTTGAAAAGATGACACAAGTTGTAGTATGCAGAAGACAACTTGGAGGGGGAGACTTCTTAGGTGGAGAGACTTCTTCGGTGACCGCCATAGGTGGTCCATGAGAAAGAATCTGGCAACTGGACTAGTGTACTGGTACTGTAGATGAAAGGAGGACAATCGGAGTAAAACCTACTTGACTTGATTAAAGAGCAGACAAAATAATAACATCAAGAGCTGTGATTTATCAAGTGTGTGCTGTGGGTCTGGTGCCTGAGATATACTACCCTTTATCCTACACACATGTGCTGAGCTCTCACCTTCATCACAGAGAAATGTGGTCTGAATCTAGACTCTCCAAGAAAATTTGACACAAATTCATTTGGCAGAAAAACCTGGACTGAGCTGACATGAGACTACTATAGCCTTTATTTATTCCACTTGCTTTGCATCTGTTGTTATAATATTGTGTCTGTGTTTTATTACCCCAGACCTAGTCAGAGTGGTATGTAATATGTAGTTTATATATCACATTACCCATGCAAATTCTGAATTCCAAAATACATCTGGCTCCAAGGGATTAGGGACCTGTAATAATCATTTTAAGAGCCCGCAAACTCAAGTTTGGAAAAAGTTGTGAGTTCTCCAACACCCCCCAGACAATATGCAGCAGACTCAAATTTTGAATCCAGGTTTGTTTAATCCCAAGGCTCAAACAATTCACCAGCACACTGTACTTCTTCTCCCTTACTTCCAAAAATGTTTTGTCTTTGTCTTTAATTTATTAAAAATGTTTACTTTTTATAGTAAATATGTTTACTGCTGAGTGTTCTTTCTCTAATTCTGCTTGATGAATGATAGCGATCCAGGGGCGAATCAGCAATCCTCAGGAGGGATACAAAAGTGCCCTCCCTAGAGCCAAATGTCACATTCTCCTTTGCTCGTCACAGACATCCTGAAAAAAGCCATCTGTTCTCCAAAGAAGTTCAGTTCCAAGAACCATTGACCTCTCAGTATTGCTCATGTTGAGTTTGATTGGGGTGCATTATTTCATGTGTCCCTTGTGTGCCTGTCTATTGCAGCCCCTACAGGACAATGCGATTTTGCTCTGTCGGCTGCTTGGGCGCCGTCACCTACCAGGCTGTAGCTGCAGCTCCTCGGTGTGCAAGTCAAGGGCAATAATGAAGTCACCGTCACATCCATGATTTTATCTCTGAGAGTATCGGAGCAGTTCTTGTCAGAGGAAGGAAACTTCCTATAATATACTGGGGAAACTTTAGGGACGGTATTTATTTAATGTATCCCCTAATTTGAAAGAAATGAAAATGATTTGGGAAGGCATCTGATGCGGGCACTGAAAAAGCGCCTGTGACTGCCCAGCCCAAGCAGCAGCTAGCACCCTTATGCAGTCCATCTGATTATGGGGACAAAATAGCCATTAACCGTGTGACTTTTAAAGTTGCAATAAAAATAAATATAATAAGGACCACCTTCCACAATAAGGTAGCAACACAAATCAAGTTTGGGTGAGGCAAATATTGAGAAAATTGGATTTAATGCTATAAATTAATAGTTTATATTCTATATTAGCCCCAATTACTAGATATCTGATGACTGTCCAGATAAACCAGGAAAACACCAAGAGTCTTTTTCTGGCAATAGTGAATTGCCAGATACTTCACCAAATAAAATATCCTTGTGGTCAACAAATTCATGAAGAACTACTTGTAATCATTAATGAGTAGAAAGATGCAAATCAGAGATGCAAGGAGATGATAGCTCATATCAGCAACAATAACAAAGTTTTAAAAGAAAACAACAAATGCGGTGAGGGTGTAGGAGGATTAGAATTCTTATACATTGCTGTTGAGACTGTAAACAGGTACTACTTCTGTGGAAAGTGGCATGGTGGATCAGAGTCAGTAGTAAGACATGTGATTCCAGGAGTAAGAAATTAGTGTGAGGAAGGATCACTCCATGAGCCAAGGAATGTGGGCAGACTCTGCCAGCTGGAAAACAAGGAAGGAAGGACACACAGCCTCCACTCGGTTTCTCAAGTCAGAACCGGCACTGCCTGCACCTTCGTCTCACTTTACATTGTGGAGGTTGAGCCTGTGCTTCTGACCGCCAAAGCCGTAAGACAATACATTTGTGTTGCCTAAGGTAGCAACGTTTCTGGGAATTTCTATACAGAAGCAACAGGAAACTAGCATTGATAAAAATAGGTAGAGATGAAATTGGGGAAGGGGCAGAAGTCTTGATGGTCAAAAGAAAGACTTCAAATTTGGATGATAGATCACAAAATAGAGTATCAAATACTCCTTAAAAATCATACCGCTGAACAAAAAATCAAAATGAATTACTTGATATTGAAATCTTTCCTATTATAAACTTTGAAACTCCAAAAATTTAAAGTCTTTCAAGATGTGGTATAATGGATTTTTTTTCCCCTGTGATTGGGTACTGCAAATAATTAAGTGCTCCACTATTAGCCAAAAGTTCAAATTCACACAGAGGCACCTCCAAAGACAGGCCCAGTGATCTACGTCCAAAGTCACAATGTTGAAGTCGCCATAGAAAAAAGTAATGCTGTGTTCATGGGATCACCATGACTCAAACTTGATTCAATAGTATCTATACAAGAAATACAAGTAAAGATAGTCAATGTAACTTTGTTTAAAATTTCTTTGAATATCTTCTGTTCTAGATAATATATAGAAAAGTGCACATACTCAAAAATTGGATCCAACTCAATGATTGGGCCCTTTGGCCTTCCACTGGGTGTAAAAGTGAGCTATCTCAGAAGCAGGAACACAGACTGGCACAAGCATAAAGGAAGAAATGTTACCAGTGGAACATGGGCAAGATCTGGTAGCAACAACAGAGGCACCAGCTTGAGTGGTTGGCATCCTAGCACACAGACAGAGTTTTTAACACTTGCCCAAGCAGGTCAGAGGACCATTAGCCATGTGGCTGAGAGGCCAAGGCATTCAGGAAGACTGAGGATCAGAAAGAGACAAGCCTGCCTGCGTGACTAAGAAGAGGCACTGTCTTCTGATCCTAATTTATGGTCACCTGGATTAACCCCCATAGTCATGGGTATTATCTGTGGTGAGTTCTCTATGGCCATTGCAAGGAATTATTAAACCCAGTGGAGAAGTAGCATTTGTTCGGATGGACCGTTGATATCAGAAGAAGATAAAAAAGGATAGAGGGTGGGTGATATTTTACTTCTGCCTCATAGGAATCGTTCTTAGACTGGTGTGGAGCAGGCTTCTCCTTGTCCCTTGTGTCAGCTAGAGAGAGACGGCCATGGCTCCGAGCCCTTTCCTCACTATCCTTGCTACACGTCTGAAATGATTAAATAACTAAAAATATCATTTTTGTCACGATTACTTTTGGTTGATGGTCACTGTCTTAATCCATATTCCCAAATGTGGGGTCTAAGTCAAAGTGTTGGGTACACGTGGATTATTTTGTAAATGAGCCCAGGTAGCAGGATTAAAGGGCAGCAGCAATTTAGACTCATCAAAAAGAGAAAGAAAATAAACTCAAAGATGTGCTATTCGGCTGGCAAGTGATTTTTATGAGGGTCATTTGAGATGCACCTAGACTCCTCTATCTGGAGGATGAAACCATTGACTCTTATCTTCCTCTCGTCATGAAATATCTTCTATTACAATTTCTTAATACACGGAACAAACTTCTGTCTTTCTTCCATGACAATGGAGTCAGGTGTTCTGGAAGAGAAAGCAAGTGGTGAAAGTGCAGTCTTGGAGAAAGAACATGGGGCCTGACGGTCGCATCGGGCAAAGTTATGAGTTGCTCTCTGTAGCAGCTTTCCAAAACAAAACATCATCACCAGCAAAAAAGACTCACTGCCATCATGCTGTCATGTCAATTTTGACTCATTACGACCTATAGGACATCCACTACTCTTGTGAGTTTCTGAGACTATAGACTACTGCAGAAATAGGAAGCCTCATCTTTCCCGTGGAGTGGCTGGTGATTTCAGACTGTGGATTTTGAGGTTAGCAGCCCAACACGTCATCCCTGACATCACCAGACTCATCACAGTCATTAATTCGATTTTGACTCATTACAACCCCCTCAGACAGGGGAGAAGTGCTCCAATGGGTTTCTGAAACTCACTCTTGGCTAGAGTAGAGAGAATTGGTCTTTCTCTCACAGAACTACTGGTAGTTTTAAATGGTTGATCTTGCATCGGGCAGCCCAAAGCATAACCACTGTGCCACCAGTTATTTGATATTTTCTGCAGGAGCAGCTATAACCAAAGGTGAGTCCCAGGATGATTTGCAGTGGTGCTCAAAAGATGTTCATTACATTGCGCCTTTCTTCAGAAAGAACCATCTTTGTATGTAGGAGAAAATAAACCGATGCACTGAATTTTAATATTCAAATGTAATAATGTGTTGGATTTTATGAATATCCTAAAAATGGTAGATTTTCTTTTTCATTGTGTACTTATAGGTTGTTCAAGTACAACATATTAATTTAGTTATAATAATAATGATAGGTCATATGCGCTGTGCTTATTCTGTGCCAGCTACTATCATAAACATTTTTTTGCCAATTATTTCAATTAAGCATCATCCTAACCCTCTATGCTGTTGTCATTGTTGTTGTTTTGTTGGGTACCATCAATTCAGTTCCAAGCCATAGCAACCCTAAACAACAGAACGAAACACTGCCAGTCTTGCGCCATCCTCCCTCCAATTGTTCCTGTGCTTGAGCCCATTTTTGCAGCCATTGTGTCCGCCCATCTCTTTGAGGATCTTTCTGTCTTTTGATGCCCTTCTACTTTACCAAACATGATGTCCTTCTCCAGGGACTGGTCTCTCCTGAAAAGATGTCCAAAATATAGTAGACAAATTCTCACCATCCTTGCCTCCAAGAAGCACTCTGGCCTTACTCCTTCGAGGACAGATCAGTGTGTCCTTTCAGCAGTCCATGGTATTCTTCTCCAGCACCACCATTCAAATGCATCAAGTCTTCCTCAGTCCTTCTTATGTAATGTCCAACTGCCACGTGCCTATGAAGCGATGTGAAATGCCATGACTTAGGTCAGGCATACCGTAGTCCTCAACGTGACATCCTCTGTGTTCAACATTCTGAAAGATTCTCTTGCGTGGCAGATTTCCCCAATGTAACCCATCTTTTGATCTCTTGACTGATATTTCCATGAATATCAATTGTGGATGCTAACTTACCCTATACATTTGGTATTATTAACATTGTTTCAGAGGTTAAGTTACTCGGCAAGGGTCACACAAGTAGTAAGTACTGGAGCCAGGGCTGGCAGCTAGCTATTTCCTAATACCAGGGCTATCACCACTCAAAACCAATCATACATCAGAATCACGTGGGAGCTTGTTAAAGCATGGAATGTTGTGGGGCCCAACTCACAACTCCCATCAGAGTTTCTGATACGGTAAATCTGGGGTGGAGTCTGAGAATTTGCGTGTCAGACAAATTCCAGAAGATGCTGCTGCTGCTGGTATTAGGAGCACATTGTGAGAACGATGCACTGTGTCATACTCACCACCCCTGCCAGTGACACACCACTTCCAAGCCTCAGCTGGATAGCCAGCCAAAGCCTATTCCCTGTCATTTGTTCCTGTGTTTACTTCTCTATTGGAGACTAGTAGAACAGCACGGTAGTTGAGTTCTTCTGAAATGATCTGTCCTGTAAACACTTGGCAAATTTACTGTGTCTCATCCCAACTGCACGTGACTCCAGGGCTTTATGCCCATTAGCAGTAGGAATGGGATCTGCTCGTGAGGCATATTCTGGTTGGAACTCCAAAGAAGTACATCCATCTTACAAATGATGTTTCAACTCAGCCTAAAATATAAATATTTATGAGACTGAGGTTAGCTGTTTGGAATGCAATACATATTTTTTGTTAAACATTTTCCATTAGAAGACAGTTGCTTGGGAAAAAGCCTTAGAAGCTGATATCGAATTGTATATCATGAAGGTGGTGGAAAACTAAACAGCAAGGGAATCCACATTCCGATTGCTGAAGAGAGGTGAGGACATAGTCCTACAAGATCCCCATGCTAACGGACTATTGCGGTCTCAACGTGCGGCACGGTCAGTTCTGAGCTACAATTGGAGCAAGAATGGCTTGCGGTGTCATGGTTGAAGGCATCTTAGGAAGGAGGAGTTATTGGAAGAGCGGGGTGATACCAAGAGCAGGCTGACCCAGGAGAACATGCAGTTCAAAGGAAGAACCAATGAAGACAAGCAACGTAGAATGAGACACAATCTTCTTGGCTTGGCACCATATGCTAAATAGACATAAAGGTACCCAACAATGAGGAATACTTCCCAGCAAGCTGCTTCTGGGTCTTTCGATTGAAGCTCATTCATGGTCAGGAATAAATGTTCAGTGATGGAATTCTTGATCTGCGTGTGATTTCCAGGCAAGACACCTTATGAGCAGCCACTGTTTATCATTGGAGATAGCAATTTGAGGCTTCAATGTTGCTAGGATCCTAAACAGGCTTCATGGAGCTTCCAGATTAAGATAGTACAGGCCAAAAGGCATGATTATCTACTTCTGGAAATCAACCAGTGAAATCACTATTGATTGCAATGGTCTGATCCTTTGAGTGAGGGGTTGTCTGAATGGCAGCTAACAACAACAGTAGCAGAGAAAACGTGTTAATATGAGAGAAAAGCGTTGTTTGTCTAATGTAAAGTTGAGGTCAGCTTCATTCCACTTCACTCGAGTGCAGGCAGATTGAGGGCAGCAAATCTATTCTCAGGTGTCGAGAAACTGTGAGATAGTATTTTTTTCTTTAAAATACACAATGTGCAAAGTATGAGTCTTAGAATCAAATGAAGTTGGTTTGGCTGTCAGATTTTCTCAGGTCACCTCAGGGAGTTAGCACGTAAGATTTGAGGAGGGTGCGTTTGTTCCCTCATCTTTCACATCAGGACCACTTTGACCCTGCCGAGTCAGTGTGAGGGAGAAATGAGGCGTGACACCTCGCACAGAACATCGTCCTATAACTTTGTCTTGTTCCTGGAATTTCCTGCACCTCCAACAGTACTTGGGAGCCAAGGCAGAAGCACATCATTTTGATATTAATAATGGAGCTCTGGTGGCAGAGTGGCACACATTTTGCTATTAACGACAAGGTCAGCAGTCCATTGCCACCAGCAGCTTTGTGGGAGAAAGATGAGGCTTTCTACTCCCGTAAAGAGTTACTGTCTTAGAAACACACAGGGTCAGTTCTACCCTGTCCTGGAGGGTCACGGTGACTCGGAATCAACCCAATGTCAGTGGGTAAAGGCCCAATAGATGGAGCAGTTTCATGAGAAAACTATGATAAGTGATTTCCTCTGTGTGGGTCTCTGCTCATAGTCAGAGCTTTAAACAGGGAAAATGTGAGGTTTACATTCAGGTCAGGCCACAAACATAACCATGTTCCTTTGGAGTTGCCAAGGCCAACGCAGAGTACCGTTCTACATGCTACTTCACAAACTGAGTCAGAAGCTGAGAAAAAGGAGGAGATGACCAAGACGAGGAAGAGATGGCATGAACCAAAGGTGCATGATAGCTAAGTAGATGAGTGCATAGGTAGGTGTGTCGATACGGGAGAGAAAGAATGGAACACAGACCGACACAAAACCACACATGGATGGCAGAATAAAATAGCAAAATCAAACATCTCAGGTGTGGATAATAATCACTGTGGTTTGGGTCTTCATCATCTCCCCCTCCCCACCCCCACCCCCAAAGAAACCCATTGCTCTACAGTCAATTCTGACTCATCGAAGCCTCTCAGGACAGAGTCGAGTTGCCATAGAGCTTTTCCGAGGCTATAAATCTTCATGGCTGCTGACTGCCACATATTTCCCTTGAGCACCAACTAGAGGGTTTGAACTCTTGACTTTTTTATTAGAAGCTGAGTACTTAACCACTGGGCCTAGGGCTCCTTTTATTTTTCTTTCATCGAAGTTAATTCACCGTATACTTACTGGACTGCTACTGCAAGCGCACAGAGATTCCAGGATAAGCAGCGACTCTTGCTCTCAATGAGTCAAATAGAGTGTAGCAGAAGGGCGGACAAATGAATAGAACACACATTGATACTAATCATAAGCAACTGCAAGACGTTAATGAGCTTCGTTGAGGGTTACCACTGCTGCTTCGCATTCCTAACACACTAGTTTGCTCATGTCTCCGTGATGCTCAGCGGCAGAGAACTTAAGAATCTCGCTGGCAGTGCAGATGAATGCTGGGTTCCTCTCCACGTCCCACTGCTAGATTCTGTGATTCAATTTGGGTTCAATATTTCCCACGTTTTAATAGTATCCATCATCATTTCAGCACTAGGATTTGAAAAATAATAGAGGAAAAAGCTCACTGGGGAGCTTATGAAGCCCTCTTGGCTCCTCTGAGGACGCCCAGGGACATTTCCGTGAGGGAACTAGATAGAGGGACTTGGAATGCAAGGGTTCCTGAATAGAGTTTGCCTTGGCTCAGGATCCCAACCTTTGGACTTCTTTCCCTGTCTTCCTATCCAGTTATTCCAAACATACTATGGTTTCAAATTCTGCCAGGGGATGAAGGACTACTTAGGGGAATAGAGAGCTGGAAGGAAGTATCTTATTTCATTTTACAAATCACTTTACTGGGCTGCATTTCTAGTGAATAAAAAATTTACTCCTGGGTCGCTCCTAACGGAGACACTTGACTACAGAAAGCAAATAACTAGCACTGGGTTTCTTCTTACCTCTGACACACACAAATCAATGTAGGGTCCTAAGAACAAATCCCAGATTTTGTGAAGTGGATAGATTGAATGCATGTATGCCAATAAATATTGTTGCTGTATTACCTGCCATGCTTTGAGGAGTGCTTAGTAGTGAAAATGAGTTCACTGTCTTATTTTTCACTCAATCTCCCATATTTTTTCTTCGGGCATTTTTTCTAGCACTTCTTGTTTGTTTCCTGATGTGGGGAGGGAAGGTTGTAGCATGCTATTCAATCCTGCTTTCCTATGAGAAATGTCCATCAGTTGTTGATTCTTTTGGTTACCACTTGACGTTCCTAACTCATGGTCATACATGTTCTCCTGCTCAAAGAAAGAGAAACTGAAAAGGAACACAATTGGAGTAACTTATAAGGAAGAAAACCTCGCACATGTATGTTGGGTCCTCCCGTCAATTCTCATGCTGAAAACACAGGGTTTGCTCCCTGGTGTGACGTCCTCGAAACCAGTGTTTCTCAGAGCCAGGGAGCTTCATTCTTGATGGGAGAAGCCACTTTTCTTGTACCAAAGGCTGAAATTCAATGTGATGGGACAAGTACAGCCTTGCTGTTGGCCTCTGATTTTTCATTACAGAATACCTTTGACAAAGCTCTTGTTTAAGAAGCTGAGAGCGAGAGCCTGTGAACGTCAACAGAATAATATACCTTGGATTAAATAACAAGGAGAACTAGTGGCCCAGGGGTTAAAGGGTGTAGCTGCTAACCAAAAAGTGGTTTGAACCCACCCGTCATTGGGCAGGAGTAAATAACCATGTGGCTCTTCGAAGATGACAGCCGTGGGAACTCTGGGACAGGTCACATCCTGCAGGGTTGCTGTGAGTCACCATGTCAACTTGGTGGACAGTAGTGATATTAAATAATTGCTGAATTTCACAGAATATTCACCATAGCTGACCAGTAGGACGCAAGGTATGGATATTTATAAATAATGCCAATCACCTTAGAGCAGGGTTGCTTTTTTTATGGAAGGAATGGCTTTGTCAGGTAAGTGAAAGAAACTTACTTTTGGTCCCAAGGAGAGAGGAGCCCTGGGTGTGTCCACTAGAAACTATACTCCAGGAAGCAGACTGTGGTTGAGTTGTTGGGTTTTTTGTTTGTTTGTTTCTTCAGAAGTACATCACCGGGGACCCTTCTTCCAACTTGCTTCTGAGTGGACTTGATCCTTCAGTGTTTCAGTTAGCAGCCAAACCTGTTACCCATGTGTACCACACAGAGACGTCAGAAAGGGTACAATAGAACCTTTTTCTCTCTTTTTTTTTTTGGCTGGCTGAAGACTGGCCCTTTATGAGAGTTATTGTTATAAAAGCGTTGCGGGAAGAAAATATACGTGTAGGGTATAGCAACACTTAGAACACAGGGTGCTGAAATGTGAATGGAAAGGCCCCATCAATGAAGGTCCTTCCACCAAGTTGTGGCAAAAGTCGGAAGCACTTTGGATACAGCCTCATTGCCGCTTTGTGCTTGGGGCGGGGGGCGGCATCAGGGGGAGGTGGGCTGAGCATACCAATGGACATTGAAAAAACTCTATGCTTGAATCCCAGCATAGGACATTTCTAAAGCACCAGCAGGGACCAGAGCCATCAAAAGCACCCACACCTAGGGAGCATATGCCCAGAGTGTACAGCATTGTTTTTAACAATGGTACCATGTGTTGTATCAGAAGAAGCAATGTGATCGTTGTTCACAGAGAACCAACATGATCTGCTAATTCAGAAAGTTTTTTTTTACCATGAACATAATTAGCTGTGGAGTCTAAATTATTATTAGCAGTCCCTTTGTCTTCTTGCTAATAGCAGTGCTTGAAAACACACCAATAAGCCGAAGGTAGTGGTGAGATTTCTGATGTAACTCCACATATCCAAGTTTATAAATTACTTAACATGTATCATTCGCAACTCTTATTTAAGTACTTGATAATTTTAGGATAGAAAGTTCACATTTGGGTGAATTTAGGAAGCTATGAAACAGTCATGGATGATCTGAAACGTGTAATGGTACATGTGTGTGCTCGGGCTCTTGTCGGCACTATTGCAGGCTCTCATGTGTCTGTATCATGATGTTGTTATGGCTCATCTGATGCATGACTTCACATTTGTCATGGCGCCACAAGCAGTCGACTTTATGCGAATAATCTCTGCGGCAGTATGAGTAACGAAGACATTCAAAGACGCCTATGATCAGGTGTACCCCAAATCACCACCACCACCAGCAAACCACTACAATTCTGCTCGCTTGGGCTTCGGCGGCTGTAAGTTTTGGGGGACAGAAAGCCACTCCGTTCTTTATTAGAAAGACGGGTAGGTTTGCCCGACTGACTGGTGGTTAGCAGCTCAATAGGAAATCTCCTCCAGCTTCAGGGTTCCTTACAATCAGGTGTAATGAAGCCAAACTCAAAGAGCTTGTCCCGTGTTCTATACTTTAAAAAGAGTCTCCCTTTGTGTGACTGGTATCTGCAAAACGGCTCCTTCCTTCCGAACTAGACCCTTGAGGGAGGTGCCTGAGTTTCAATGCTTCATGTTCTGGTCACTAAGGTATCAGCCTTGAAAAGGCTGACAAATGTTCAAGATAGGTGGTTGTATTGCTTATTTTTAATTTAATTGCATGCATACCTGGCAAGAAACACTGCAAACTACCATCTTTTCTTACTTCAAGAACAGAATGTTTGGGAACTCATAAAACCCAAATTAGGAGGCATTTTATTTTTTTCCCTAACTATCCCTCAATGCCAACATCTTGGGAAACAACTGGCGGGCTACAAGGAGATCGGAATTGTGTAATTGAACTCTGGTAAAAACAACAAAGATGATGCTGGCTGATTCATTTAAAAACTGAGCTGAGTAATTTTGTACAGACTGCGTTAAATGGGAACAAACTGAAGCTTAATCAGAAGAGCTCCTTGTTCTTTCTCCCTGTACATTTGCCTGGAGGCGGATGACACTTTCCTGCACTTTAAGGACCTGCCGGCCAGAATTCCTGGCATAGGAAAAGAGAGGTTTGAGCAGAAGCAAACTGACAATTAATACATTTATTTCCTTTTGCCTTCTATATAAGTTAATGGGTTTTAATTAATAGGTACTAAAAAAATCCAACATTGCAGGGTAGGATTATTAGACATTTTGGGGTCCAATACAGTGACAACAGTTCAATCAGTTTAATATACCCTCCTACGAGTAGTGTTTAATTACAGGGATTAGCAAGCAGTGACTTTCTTCGCTAGCCTTAATTTTTCTAGATCTATAACAGCCCCAAATCCTTGTTTCTTCCATTACACTACCGTGGAGATGTTAACCAATGACGATCTAGTGGCAAGAGGTAACGACTATGGAAGAATCTCTGTAATTAGCTGAAATAATATCTCCCAGGAACAAGCACTCTGTAATTTTGCAAATCAAAATAAAAGCAAAACAAACTATTTTAATTTACCTGTGACCAAATTCAAATGTCCTTTTGGCATTAAAGAAGCAAACCGGTCTTACTTGTTTATTGATTATTCAGATCATATTAACCTGAGAGATATGAGTGGGGGGAAGCAGTTTCATTTAGACATCGGCATCGGCTCTTAATCGGGAAGCAATGCTATGCCATGTGATACGGAGTCTTGATATTGCTACTCTATTTATGATCAAGGGTTGTGAGGGCAGAGGTAGCCCATCATTAACCTGAAGGGTGAGGAAGTATCATTTTTCTAGCAGATGGAGAATAAGCCTGGAGATATCTTTATAGAAAATGCTTGGCCTCTTTAGCTAGGGAGATGCCTGCCAAGCAGGGAGCTGGCAAAGAATAAGAGGGAAAACAGGGGTGGGGGGATCTTGAAAGTTGATCCTTTGCTCTCCAAATGAGTTTTTGGTCAGAGTCTTTGAGCGCAGTGTAAGAATGAAAAACGGAGTGGGAGGAATATTTTTCAGCTACTTTGCAATATAATAATGTCAGCTTTTAGGGATGAAGAGAATGAAAATATGGCGGAGAAGAAGTAAGGAAAAATATGCTGAGATTAAAATGTTACCTTTAAATATTGTGCTTCAAAGACACAGCGGCCAGAGACTTTCATGCCGGCTGCAGCATCTCAGCACCCTTGAGGTGGAAAGGATGAAGCACCTCTCTTCCCCACTAGGGGGAGCTGTCGGTTTACCAACGTTCACTTGGGCGAAAAATGGCCCACAATCCTCCAGAAGCCTTGACAAAAGTCTAAAATGTTTAAGAATGATCAATTATGAATCCTGTTGGTTAGAAATTCACACTAATCTTGGAGGGGAAGATTAAAAAAAATACCACATCATGCAACAAACAGCAAATAACCCTCAACGTGCAGTTGTGAAGTTTTCCAGGCCAATTATTATTTTTCAAACTCTCAGTTCTGATGTTTAATACTCTGGTCGAATAATCATGCCATGTTATATATAAGTTGTCTGCTGCCAGTACACACATGTTTTCCTTTATTCTCACACCAGCTGCTAGCTCATGCTACCAGTGGTCAGGCACAAACAAACAAAATCTACCCTTGGAAAAAACGCAGAGCATCCTTTCCAACTTCACCAGTGGAAACATGCCAGCAACTGGCAGGAGTTGGGGATTGTTTGTTCGAGTTTAAGGATTGTTTCTAAATGTAGTACTTTTTGAGAATCTCATTACCTCACATCTAGATGTGTGAAGTGTGATTCACAGCACAGTTTGCTAAAGGCTAGTTAGTTCTTGTCTTAACGGTCTTACGTGTCTAATATCACATTAATCAAATGTTGGTGAAATGAAGCATTTCAGCTTGCTTTGGCTGAGCTTCTCTCTACCATGCTGACCCCTTTTCTTTTATTTAAACTTCTCTGTGCCCCTTGGTAGATGGCCTGGGCTATCCGATGGCTTCCAGAATAAACATTGGATACCAACCATTTTCTAGAAAGGCAGGGAGTCATTTATTATGCCTCCTTTCACACATTTCCCAGATACAAATACTCCTGAAGTTCATTTAATCATTTGCTTACATACCCTCTCTTTCCCATTCTCTTGGTCTGTTTCATAGACAGAATAGATTTGCTCTAAGTTTCCCTGGAACCTAGTCTTTCTGGAGCATGGATACTCCACCTGCCAGGATTCCACTCAAAGGCTTAATTTCTCCTGGCGTAAAGGAATGCTCCATTTATGGCTGGGCAACTTAACGCAGCAATTTAATCATTGCTGCTCTAAACCATGCATGCTAAAACTCTTCCATGGTGGGCATCAAAGTTGAAAAAAATGAATGTATAGGATAGCAATCATCCTATCAAATGATATTTAAAATTGTATTTAATACTTTGTCCTTGAAGTTTAAAGTACTCAATTTACTTTTATCCCTTTGCCAAGTTGATTATTTTAAAATGTAGGACTATTTTTCATGGTCACGATGTACCCGTGGAAAAAAGAAGGAGCACCAATTAAAAAAAAGAAAGAAAAAAGATTTCTACCCAAGATTCTCCTTTCCATTTCACCATTAATGTCAGATGGTGTAAGAGACTAGGTTGAACATCTTCCCAGGTGCATTTCTTAACCAATAAACCACACGTAGGACCCTATGGAATCAAGTAATCCTTTCACAGTGAGTTCTCTATACAAGTTGAGTTATCTTCTCTCTTCCTGTCTCTGCTCATTATAGCATATTTCATAGCAGCACATGACAATGTCACATTTATCAAGTTCCCTTTTTGGAGAGGTGGGAGATCTAAACCCTAGAATTCATTCTTAATGAATAGCCATT
>NW_022111368.1:21467527-21480460 GCF_000313985.2 Echinops telfairi | reverse complement strand
ATAAAGAATTGCCTTCAATAGCTCATTACCCTTTTTTAATAGAAAATGTTTTCCTTGCTGACTTGTACATGCGATTATCCTTTAAAATGCCCTGTTAAAAAAGAAAGAAAAAAAAAAGGTCAAGTTTCCCAGAACTAATTCAAGTTCTCTTAGTATATTGAGCTATTTTTACAATTTAGAATGTTAGCATGTCATTGGTCACCCTAAAATCACTGTAGGATATAATTGCCTTGTGGTCATATGATGCTTCTGGTAGGACTATACGTTTATCTGGGAGACACTATTGGGGAACATAGTCGTTTTGACAATCAGTCTACACAATTCCTTCATAGAGGTAGAAAACAAGATAAAATATTTTTGGAACAAAAACTGATGTTGATAAGTTAAAAGAATTGTTTCAGGCAATACTCAGACAAATATCACATGCATACAAACAACACACTTGAGATTGCTTTTGAGCAAAACCATACAATCAAAACAAACATCTTTTGCTCTAGAGAGACAGACAAATTTGAACCATGCATACTAAAACAGATAGGTTAGGTTTGAACATGAACGTTAAATTTCATTCAAACTGAACCTTTGGGGACAAAATCATACCTAGAAAAAAATTAAAATCAGAATTTACTGAAAGCCATGAGGAAACTAAGTCTCCCTAACTCCCATAGCTCCACTCATTCCTTAGCAAGATCCTGCCCACCCCCTGCCCCTCCAGTTTTCTTCCAACATTAGTCTAAATACCTCCTAATCAGTTACAGATTGTGAGGGGGAAAATGGAGTGCTCACATAATCAGCTTTCTCTTCAAATATTAAATATTAAAGAAAACGGTTTCAGGGAAATCAGTCCTTGATATGATCGTTCACTGTCGCGTATGTTCAGTACGTAGACACAAATACGCCTTCTGACAACTCAGACACTGGGAAACGGAGCAGTATGGAAAGAAAGCGCGCATTAAACAAAAGCGTTGGGTTAGTGGGTGGGGTGAAGAGGAAAATCAGTTCACCAGAAAACTTTCCACTAACTAGTTGTTGTGGCTGAACTTAACTCCTTATTTAAACTTCAGCCCGCTACCCCCGGCCCGCCCCCCACCCACCCAAAAGCAATCGTTCGAAGTGACCTAAACTGACCAAGGAGGCAGACTTGTTTTTGTTTTGCTTTTGGCTTGACTGCCCTGTGGCCAGGATCGAGCCTGGAAATCAAGGCCGATAACCACTCATGTCTGATCCGTCCACACGGCAGAGGTGACCGCTGCTACCATTCGAGCTGAAATGCATTTGCTTCCGCTTTGTCACTTCTCGTTGTGCGGCTCCCTGGACAATTCCAACAGAAGTGCACTTCCTGGACGTGTTCGTTGTTTTGAATGTTAATCCCCTCACATCTTGAAACAAACAAACACAAACCAGGAAGATGCCTAACCGCAGCCTCTTCTAGGTTGACGGAACATAAGTTTGATCAAAACGCAGCGCCATCCATCTGTGTGGCTCTTTGTCGATCACGGTTGCAGGAAGGATAAGTGCATGCCATGAAAAGACATGTATCTCAATTATCCTCGTACAGTGTCATCACTGAGGGTAAAACGGAAAACAAGAGAGCAGGCCAGTCTGCAGACAAGTGCCCTCCCTCTTCATTAATAGTGGAAGTAGTGTAAAGGCACCTCAGGTCAGCAATACTTTTTCATATTCTATGTAAACAAGGCTGGATGGGCTCCGAGTTATCTCTGTCGTTCATTATTCAACTCCTAAAGAAACACCTTACCATTCCCTGGGAGGCACCCACGTGGAGATAAACCAGGAGAATCTTCCCTGGAAAGCCAGTTACCAAATTGTAAACAAATATAGGTAATGTCTAAGCAAGGAGATAAGAAGGTAAATGTAGAGTTTCTCTTAATTAGCCTTTCTTAATTAAAAACAGCAGCAGCATTGTGATCAGAATGATCTCTAGTGGGAGTATGGGCACCTGGTCTTCTGGGTACCACTTGAGGAAAATTAGAATTTTTTTTAGTCTATTCCAGGATAAATTATGCACTTAAAAAAGGAGTCAATGGTGTCTGTGAGCAGCGTCTCTTTGGTTTTTATCTGTGTGAGATGGATGTGCCTTTTGCAGTTTTTAGAATGGTGTGGGGGCAGACTTAGCCATCATTAGCACCCCAGGATGGATCCAATTCACTAATTACTTATGCTGTCCTGGTTCACTGAGATTTAAGTACCAAGTCAATCCCATTATCTGCAGTCTCCCAAGCTTGCCAGACTCATTCGTCTTCCATGGAAAAGAAGCACCAGGGTTATCAATTGCCCCCCCCCCCCATACTTGGGATTTTCCCACTTCAGGAGAAGGAAAGGTTAAGTCCTGACTCAAGCCATGGCTTCTCTGAGCTGCTACTTTGGATGTGATAAAAGGAAACCATGACGATTATCCATAACTAAGTGGAGGACCAGAAGGAGAAAGGCAGAGAGCAAGGAGAAGGGAGGAAAGAGAAGGGGTGCAGGGGGTGGAGAAAAGGGAAGAGAGATCAAGTGCTGCGCGCGCGCACCCCCTCCCCCCCAAAAAAAGAAGAGACCGCCTGCCCTGCTAAAGAGCCAGGCCTGTGGTTTCAGGCAGCTCTTCGTCTCACTTCTGAGCTACAAATGACAATTCATCTGTTACAAGCACATGATAATACAGTCAGGAATCAAAAATTAAAATATTCTAAAGGCCCGAGGCCCCCTCCAAGAAGAGTCAGAGTGGGGGAAGGGGCCTGCGAGAGGGAGCTCAGAGTCTGGGAGAGGGCTGCCTTGCAAGGCCTCCTCCACGTTAGCCACGTTTCATGTCTGCGTGGCTCCAAGGCCTCGGCTGTTTGGGACGGGTGATTGGCACCTGCTCTGCTGAGCGGAAGGGTCTGGCAGCGATTGGCAGCACTGTCACGTTCATTTGCACACTTTATGAAGCAGCAGTGTGGCTACTAATACAAAAAAGAATCTTCTAAGCAGCATGACATCTCTTGGAATGGAATATTTGTCTTTACAAATGATTGCTCTGCTGCCAGCACTTGACACGGTGCTCGCAAACATGTGTAATTGTTGGAAGTGTAATGATGATTATTTGCATATTTAATGTTCAAACAGTACTGAAGAAGCAACTTAGACTAAACCTTTTAGAGGAAGATTTGAATATGTTCAGCATCAGCCAGAGGAGTCTCAGGATGTAGGAGGCATCTGATGGAGAGCACATGTATGGATAATTGGCTTACAGTTCAACTGCATCTCCTCCTTGGAGCTTTTATTAGCACGCAATAGAGCTCTCTGGACCCAGGCATGATGGAAGTTCACCAACACAAGAATGGCACTTTCTCTTGGCTCTGGTACAAACATAAGCTGCAAGACACCCTGTATCAGCCTGGTTGAACATTAACCAACAGTGAATGCAAGAACACCAGCCAGGAAATACGAACGAGAGTTTTGCTACCACCAGGAGGAATGACGTGCACTGAATTCATTGTCTGTTCATCCATTGGCAGGTGAGAACTGTCCACCCATCACTGCCACCCAAAGAAATCACTCTTGGGGAACAGTCTTCAGCGAACCACGAAAATGGCATTGTGTTCAGATTGCTAGGGAGAACATGCTCTGCTCTCTTCTAAAACGTTGACGTACTTCGAAGAGCGTGTCCCAGTTTTCTGTTAGATGGTGTTCTTTTGCGCATGACATGCTTTAAAAGTAAAAGGACCAGTTGGTTTTTAAAAGAAAGTAGAAGCCCTTGTAATTCCTATCCTCCGCCTACCTTCCTGCCACTGTCTCCCTGTGGTGACCATTGGGAAAAACAAACCAAAACAAAAACAACCCACCTCACTGCCATCAAATCATATAATACTGACCCGTGACGACCTATAGGACAGGATAGGACTGTCCCTCTGAAGTCCAGAAACTGTAGCCGTTCTTGGGAATAAAGCGCCCTATCTTTCTCCTACAGAGCGGCTGGTGGTTTTGAACTGCCAACCTTGCAACCGCAGTTCAACTTGTAACCACCTCCACCCCCCAGGGCTCCCTGTGGTGGTCAGAAAGTGTGAGATTAAACGTTCTGCTTCTCTGCTTCCCAGTCGTGAACAAATAGTTTTGCACGGCCTTAGTGGTTCGAAAGGGGCTCTTTCTCCCAGGATCAAGCAAGCGCGTCTCCTGTAGAAGATAACCAGAGGAAATTCAGAACTCGGAAAATTCTTGTGTGTATGACAGCTCATTATACCTCATTTCTTAACAGCCCCAAAGACATTGACTCTCTGAGCCACTAGGACCTGCCAACTTTCTGATTCGGTGCTAAGTGGGCCTTCACAGCCGACCAACCTGTGTTTACTTACATCTGAGAAAACAGAACAACTTGAAACATGAGACTGTGCTACATGCTCCAAAACAGCAGGAAAGGAGGTTTCAGATGGTGGTAATCATCTCACAGAAAACACACCTCATTGAAATCAATAGAATAATTTCTGATAATGTACCCACTTGATCTGCTAATTTGGTCTTTCACCTGTAGTGCACGACTTTCTTGAGCTATTAGAGCCTCTTATTTGGGACAAGCCTGTTCTTGGCTTTCAAAATATGCTGAATAATTGCCTTTTTTATTTTCCTACATCCCTCCCTCCTTCCTTGTCCTCATCCTCTCCCAGCTCACTCTCTCAAGCCCCCCCACCCCCGCCAGCTACATCTCTGATGCCCCCTGCTCCTAGTCACCTTGGTAACAAGCCATTTCTCCTCACCAAAACTGTACAGTTATTTGAGGGGCAGCACAATAAACCTGACTGAATTATCATCAGGTAAATTGATTTTTTAAAATCTGATGGGTGAATGGAGACTAAACATCCCCATATCCGACCCTGTCATCTAAGCCCTGGCTCTTGGCAGGACCTGCACACGATTGACTACACTGCTAATGAACATTGTCTGTGGGCCGTGTAGTAATTTACCCGCAGTGAGCAAGATTTGGAAACACTACCTTTGCACACCTGTCAGATAACTACTTCCTTTAAAATTAAAAATTATATGTATTTTGGAGTCCCTGGATAGTGCCAATTGCTAGCCAAAAGGTGGGTAGTTCAATTTCACCCAGAAGTTTCTCTAGAAAAGAACTCATGAAAGATCATGAGTTCTACGTGGAATGAGTTCTACGGTCATGAGCCAGCATTGATGTAACAGAAACTGATAGATGTGTTTTAATCATGGTCATCTAAGTGGTCAGCCAGTGAGTGGGACAGGAAATGTAGGGACATCAAGATAGGGAATGGCAATCTTAGCAGTCCTGTACTTGCAGATGCATGCCTAAACTCATTTTAATCCGTACATCAAGAGGATGAGGACTCTTATTACAAAGAAACCAGTTTACAAATAAGTTCATTATGACATCAAGCATTAAATAATAATTCCAAGGGCATCACACTTCCTGAATGATGAGACTTGGATTCAGATTCAGGTCAGCTACGATCCTGTAAATTACTAAGCATGGTCCCTCTAGCTCTAGCTTCTGTTACTCTCACCAAAAGAGAGCAAGACCAATGGGAGGCTCTTGTGATGCAGCAGGGGGAATTGGATAGCTTAGTAATAATGAAAAAAAAAAAAGGGGGGGGGGACCTACCATTCTCGTGAGGGTGAGGCCATGCATGTAAGATGTATGGAATTCTAACAGGATGCCAGGCCAGGCAGCTTTGCTCTCTCTCCAGTGCGTTTAAAGGGAGCCCTCTTGGAGGCAGGAAGGGGAATCCCACGACCATCAATAAAGCAGAGTTGTGAGGAGAGAATACCCTTTGGACTTGAGATCCCTTCTCAGAACCACTAGATCCAGGAGAAAGAGAGCTGTGGCACCAGAGACGGCAATAGATGACAAGCAACAACAACAGAGAAACCGGCTGAGAGGCAGTGGAACCGGCATTAGACAGAATGGTGGGCTTCCTGGACCACCGTGTGAGAATGCTGAAGGCTCTGGACCAGATTTGCTGGCCTCTGACCCCTTGCCATCGTAGCTTAGCTAAAAGAGCTTTGTAACATTTGGCCCAGCAGAACTGAGACTGAGCTGAGGGGCCAAGGACCATCCAGAGTGCATGACCAAGAAGAGGCTGTGTTTCTTATCCCGAAGTCTAACAAGTTGCTTCCCAAATAAAGCCCATAACTTTGAGTATGGTATGTGGTGAGTTCTGTGTAACCACTGTAACAACTTATCACACCCAACGTAGACGTAGAGGGTGCCATGGAAAGGATGATTGGTGTCAGAATTGGTAAAATGTTGGAGGTTGGAGCCATGTGTTTCCTCTACCTCTTAGGAATCGAGGTTGGACTGTCAATGTTGGCCTTGAATCTCTCTCCACTTGTAAAGTTAAGGGAGCTCAGATACTGCCCCTACATGATTTTTGCACCAGAACCATAGCCCTTGCTTCTAACCACTCATCTTGACTACCAGAGTTATTCGTGTCTTGATGTTAACTTTGGGCAATGTCTTTAGCTACTAAACCAACCTAATCTTTTTAGACCATTTCAGAGCCTTTGTGTGTCACTTTAGAAAGAAACATATCTAAAGTGGAGACAACCACGATTGGCGCCCCACTCCACCCCCCAGAACAGTTCATTACACTCCTACAACATGCAATAAGGAGCGAGCTAAGCGACTTATTTTTTAATATAATATTAAAATGACCCTGGGGACACAAAGTTGAATTTTATTCCTTGTTAAATTCTTTGAAGAGCAAAGTATTTAAAAAAACATATGACAATAATTAGCAGTATTTCTTCAGGGGGTTGTTGGTTTGACCTTAGCCTTTTAATCTGTCAAAGTATGCTAATCAGCCTGACAGACAGAAAGATAAAATGCATCGGCAGACTCACTAGTAGGGAAAGAAGCAATATGTGAGCCGAAGGAGAGAGCCGGATGGGGAGATAAAAAGAGGTGAAGGGAAGTAGAGCCAGTGGTCATCCAGGGGGACCCCAAAGGTTCAGAGTGTGAAAGAACCTGGCAAGCAAAGCACCATTTTTCATTCTAAGCACAGCAACCACAAGGAGGATCATCCTGTGTATGTTCCAGAAATGTTATTTGCACCATGAGCTGCACATAGAGAATAAACATACAGTGTTTAAAAGCTGTGCATATGGTTGTAATGGTGATGACCTGAAAGCTTCTAATTTAGGGTCCAGATTTGATAGTGCTTCAAGTTCCAATTAAGCAACAAGGCATTCTATGATTTTGCAAGGTGCCCTTCCCATGTGGGGGTGCAATTGGTCAGCGTTCTTGAATGCCACCCACAAGATGAGTGGTTCAAAGCCCCTCAGCAGGACCTCTGAAGACAGACATGGCTGCCTGCTTTCAAAACATATGACCCTGAAAACCCTACGGAGCAAAATAATACTCTGGTTCAAGTGGGCTGCCATGCGTTGCAATCAACTTCCTGATAAAGGAATCACTTACCGCTCATTAAATATCCCTGTGCATTTCGGCAAGACTTGAGGCACTTGCTGATGGACATCCAAGACGAGAGCCTCCATTATGGATTACATCTCAACACGAAGGAAGCAAAAATCCTCAGAACTGGACAAATAAATAGCCTGGTTACAACTGAATAAAATATCTAAGTGATCAAGGATTTTATTTACTTGGTTCCAAAATGAATGCCCGTACAAGTGACCATCAAGAAAGGGAATGATGTGCTGCGTTGATAAAAATGACTGCACGATGCCTCTTAACATATGAAGACACAACTCTGTTCCCTTGACGACTAAGATGCCCCTTATCTAAGTCATGATAACTTCAATAGCTTCCTATGGATCCAAAAGCTGGACAATTAATAAAGATGACCAAAGAATAGATGCCACTGAATTATAGTGTTGGTGATGAATACTAAATATACCTGAGGTTGCAAGAAGAATGAACAAATCAATCTTCAAAGAAGCACAGCCAGATTTCTCCTTAAATGCAAGAATCGCAAGACATTGTTTTACATACCTTGAACAGATGATCAGGTGGGGCAGAGCCTGGAGAAAGACATCATGTTTGGTAGAGCAGAGGGTCAGGGGAAAAGATGAAGACTCTAAGCAAGAAGGCTTGTCCTGGTGGCTTTAACACTGGGCTCAAACATGGTGGTAATTGTGAGGCTAGCACAGAGCTAGCAGTGCTCCCATTGGCCATAGAACCACTAGGAGTCAGAACTCGCTTGACGACACCTAACAACAAAACAACATCCGGCTTAATGAGTGGCCGTAACATGCTTCCTTTTTAAACAAAGCCTCTAAGACCTTGTGTGTGACCTTCCAGCTTTCTCTTCTTCCACAGAGGTAGGTGGGAGTTCTGAAATTAAGACAGTGCAACTACTATGTGAGAGATCACTAATTTTCAGTGTTTTCAGCAACGGGGTAGAGTAAAACTGATCCAATTAGACACGTAGTACAAGCAAGAAATAAACTTTTGCTGTGTTAAGCCATGGATGTCAGGGTATTTTAGTACTGCTGCATGTCTGGACTTTTTTTTCTGACTAAAGGTCATAGAAATATATAAATAACTAGATTAAGTAATTGAATCGCATAGTTCATTTGAATTCACACATCATCAACCAACCATTTAGTCAACAAATATACCTAAATCAGATGGAAAAAGTCAAGGGAAATTGCAGCATTCCTCACCCATCATACATTGAGTAAGAGGCTTCAAATAAACCATTTCACTTAGAGGTCCCAGGTAAACAGAGACTAGGCATTAGCATTTCATCATTCATAAAACAATAAATGAAATGTAGCTCAGAGGTATAAAATGCCTAATGAATTACACATGTTGTTGTTAGTCGTGATCCAGTTGATTTTCACTGTGTACAGAGTCAAATTGCCCCATAAAGATTTGGAGGCTGTGACATCTCAAAAACAGGTCACTAAGCCCATATTACATGGCAATGCTGGGTGGGTTTGAATGCCAGCCATCAGTTAATAGTTGAGCACTTAGCCGTTAAGGGATTAAGTAAAACCTTTTCGTTTTTTCATCTCTCTAAAATATGAAGACACTTTTATTTCCCACCTTCAAACACAATACTCCAAAGAATTCACACACTTGCGTATATTGGGTCTATGAGAGGTTCCATGAGTCCTATAAGTAGAAAGTATCATAAGAATATTTGAGAATCACTGAATGAAGTGCTCTGAATACAGAGGATTTTCTGCATACAGATGGATTGAAGCTAGAATTGGGGAGATTTGAACAACTCATTAAGGTAACCCGGAGAAAACACGCTACGTCATTTGAACAACTCATTAAGGTAACCCGGAGAAAACATGCTACGTCATTCATGCTAATTTACTCAATGAACTTTTATAAAGCACCTGCACTGATCCAAACCTTGTCTTGCATCTGGGAATGCAACAGCAACCATGACACAGTCTTTGTCCTCATGGGAGGACACCACCAGGGGGGAGCTGAGGCTTATCACCTTGCACTCAATAACTAGTTCTTCTTTAACCCCTTGTCTCCTTTTCTCGAAGTGAAATTTTCTCCCTTTTGTCTTTCCAATATTATTGTCCCACGGGTTGTGTCTATTCCAATAATCTCACCTAAATATGCACGTGACCCCCATGCCCTTTAATTTTTCCTTACTTTCACCACTATTTCTTAAGTATAATACAATCCATTCAAAGGCCTCTCCTTCCAAAGTGTTTACCTGGATATCTAAGGTGAGCACTAGGACTAGCACCAGTACTAGCATCCCCACCACTACCAATGGCTCTCCATCATTGTACCATATCTACAATATGCAATCACTTGGTATTCCAGACTCTGCCTTAATGCTCAGCATGGTTATTTCATTTATTTATTTATTTTAATAGCGTTATTTTATACATGCTTCGTAAGTACTACGAACAACCTGGGTGGTGTAGTTGGTACACGTTGGACTGCTAAACACAAGGTCAGCAGTTTGAAACCACCAACTGTTCTTTGGTGGGGGAATGAGATTTTTTTTTTTTTACTCCTGTAAAGTGTGAGAGATTTGGTAATGCACCAGGGCAATGCTACCATGTACTATGGGCTCACTATGAGCAGGAATCAGCTCGATAGCAGTTTGGTTTGGGTTTTGGTAAGTGCTGAAGCCGAGATAGAAACCCATATCTTATTGGCCTCAACATCCATTTTATAGTGTGCCTAAAAACACACTAAAAGCCATTTAAGCATGCCCCAAACTAAATTCTGTATTGCACCCAAGCCACTCTTCCAAAAACTTCCAGTTCAATAAAAGCACCATTATCAAGCCAATTATCTCAGCCAGAAAGCTGGGAGACATTCCCATCCATCACTCAGCAGGTCTTGTAGATTCAGACTTCTTAATTGCTCTCAAATTTGCCAATTTTCCTCCATTTCCATAGTCATTGTCTTGGTAGATTTCCCCCTTAAGACTCCCAAGCAATGCCTTGCCTGTACTGGGTCTCTTTCATAGTCACTGTTGACACTGCTGCCTAAGAGACTTTTCCACAATGCTGATAGGAGCAAGATCTCCCCCGCTTTAACCCCCTCCGTAGCTATTTCGAAGCCCGCACAATAAAGGCCCAGGCGTCTGTCTGCCAGACCCAGCCCTGCTTTCCTTGCTCGCACTCCTGGAAGGAGGGCCATCTGGCACCTCTCCTGCCAGCTCACTAGAGGGCCTTTGCCCAAGGTCTTTCCTCTAACAACAGGGACCCACTCCCTTCTCTTCCCCTGCTCATTTCTAATTGTATTTTAGACTTCAGATCATGTGCTCTCTCTGCCTTCCCACCACCCATCCCATTCTTTCAACACAGTCCTCTACAGGGTTATATCAGAGCCTCAAAGAAACCCAGTATATATCGACAGTGCAAATATTGTTTTATTTCCATTTTACAGAGGGAGAAAACTGAGGGTAGAGCGTTTATGGACTGCGTGCAAAAAATGTATTTACTTAAGAATTCAATATATTGTTCCTTGATATTGAGTCAGTTCTAATGCATGATGATCTCATGTCTACAGAGTAGAATTCCTTCTGAGGATTCTCAAAGGTATGATCTTGCAGAAGTAGCTCTCCTTGTCTGTGTTCCACGACACCACTGAGTGGATTTGAACAGCCAATTTTTTGGTTTAGCAGTCCCATGCTTACTTGCTTGTAAATTTCTTTTTCTTCTAAATCCTGTGTTCTTCCAGATAATTTATTTGCATGTAGATTCTAAAGGGGCTATAAACATTTTCTTATTTCAAATTAGTCTTCCTACAGAAGGAAGCTCTATTCCTCAGCTGCATCTTCCTAACTGAGTATATAGACTAGAACTGCGTATATAGACTAGAACCGCGTGTATAGACTAGAACCGCGTATATAGACTAGAACTGCGTGTATAGACTAGAACTGCATTTGCATTATCCCTGTTCTCTCTCCCTTCTCCTGTGTGGACAAGAAGAGATAGAATTACAGGATGGGCTGCGATCTGAAAGAGCAGGGGCTCCTCTGTAGGACAGGGCCTTTACTCCTGTAGTGACAGTCTCAGAAATCCATAGGGGCAATTCTACCTCATCCTGTATAGTCACTTTGAATCAGTGTCAACTCAATGGCAGTGGGCTGGGTTTACAGTTTTGATTCAGGCAAGGTAGTACAGTGTAAGGAACGCCAAACCAGTGTCTGCTAGCCCTGGCTAGAATCTTCCACTCACTTGCTGTGTAACTCTATGGAAATATATTGTCTTTTTCATCTCCGTTTTCAATCTATGAATGATTGAGCTAGGAAAATTTCTAGGATTTCTAAGAGCTTGCTTTGCCTTTGTATGCTATATTGACATGCACACAAAAGTAAAAACTTGAGTATGTATTCTGGCCAGTGCATTCCTTAACAGCATCTGTGTATTTATTGTTCATTCCACAATTATTGTCAATGGTCAGTATTATAATTAATCTAAAGCTTTTGACAAATGGAACAGAGATGCTGTGGTGGCTCTGGTAAGTGTTGCACTGCTAATCACAACATTGGTGGTCCAAACTTATTAGCCACTCTACTTTGAGAAAGTGTAAGACTATCTTCTTCCACAAAGAGCTACTTCCACAAAGAGTTATTGCCTTAGAAAACCTGTAGAGAGTCACAGCAAATCAGAATCCATTTTGTGACCACAGGTGTTCTTTGGGAAGTCTTTCGGCTAATGAATGGATGCAGATATACTGAGTGAGGCAACAGAGAGAATTGGAGCAAGGACTGAATTCCCGTTCTATCTAATGCTCTCTGGCAAGTAGTAACTATTGAGTATGTTGTGGAACCCTGGTGGTGTAATGGTTACATGTTGGGCTGCGAACTGCATGGTCTATGATGTGAAACTACCAGCAACTCTGTGGGAGAAAGACTGGACTTTCTACTCCAGTAACCAGTGACAGTCTCAGAAACCCGTGGGAGGTCACTGAGTCAGCTTTGACTGAAGGGCAGTGAGTTTGCCTTTGAGTTGGTTGATTTTGTCTTCTGCACATCACTTCTACTCCCTGCTCCATATTTTCTAAGACTGCGACACTAGATACAATGGTCGTTCGAAAAGTTTTATGCTAACTAAGTGCATTACTCCCATTAATTGTCAGCCATAGATAAATCATTTCACTTGACCACCATTTCTCCATTTATTTCATTTTTCCAATAATAGTTTTATTGAGATATAATTCACATACTATAAAATTCACTCTTTTAAAGTATACCTTTTAGAGCTTTTACTAAATTCGGAGTTGTACAACCATCACCACTCTCTACTTTTAGAACATTTTCATCATCCTTGGAAAAAAGCTCCTATCTACTGACAGTCATTTCCTATTTCCCACTTTCTCTTCCACCTGGCAGCCACTAATCTACTTCATGTCTCTGTAGATTGGCTTGTTTGAGATATTCCAAGTAAGTAGAATTCTTTAATAGGTGGTCTTTTGTGCCTGAATTCTTTCACTTAGTATGTTTTCAAGGTTCAGCTACGTGGCAGCATGTTAAA
>NW_022111368.1:21464267-21465910 GCF_000313985.2 Echinops telfairi | reverse complement strand
TACTCATTCCAGTGAGGTATTTCCCCCAAATCCCTGAAGGATGCCAAGGAAAAATTTGCTCTTGGACCTCGTATTTGAATTTTTTTTTAAAACAACGTCTTGTTTTTTTCCTGATTAATTCTAACTTCAGAAATTGCATTACACTATACATTTCTTATTTTCAAAATCCATCCTTTACAGAGAAGACAAGAAATTTCTGAAGTTGATCTTTGGTGTCTTTTGGGATTCTTGCTGAGTGAGCAACATTTTTAGTTGAGAAAAGTGTTTCTTTGCTTGCTTGAGGAAGATAAAGTGGATGTTAACTTTCCAGATGTAGGTATTCTGAATATCAAGGCAGGTCTCTTGCACTGGGAGCTAGACATCTCATGCTTGCGGTTCGCAGAACTCAGATCCATCCTCTCCAGTGTCCTCAGAGTGGGGTTTGCCATAGGAGTGCTGAGACTGCTCTTCAGATAGGAAAGAAGGCTTCTACTTTTACCATGATGTTTAACTGATCTGTTGCATGTCTTACAAGTAACTATCAATACGCTTTTGGCATCTTTGGACTTCATGTTGCGCAGCATCTGGATATGCAAACTCAATTTTTGATACCATTGGTCCAGTCTACAACTTTTCAAGATCTGGGAGTGAAAAAAGACAAAAGATGGTTGGAAAAGATTTTCAAGAACCCATATTTAACACACATTCATTAAACAGAAGTAACTAGCAAAGCAAACTTGATGTGTATAAGAGAAGCTAGTCTGTGTCTTCTTACTAAATTTGGTAGTGATGCGTATGTATCAGCAAAAGTAGAATGCCATCAAGCATAATGATCCTTGGGGACTGGAAAATAGACATGATAGGATCTAAGATAGAGACCAGAAGATAAATTATGTTAGATTTTAGACACAGGAGGAACATATGGTGGAGACGATTATAAAGAAAGCAGATATGTTGATCCAGAATGCCAAAGAGACATTGTAGCAAAGATGTCTGGGCATCTCCCAAAGTCAAGGATAACTTATTTCTCAAGAAAAGACCTACTACTTGGATTTCTTTGAAAATAAGGGCAAGGCTTCAATCCCAGGACATAAAGGACTCTAAAGGTAGCCAGCAGTTTCTTCTGCTTCTCTTTTATTTTGAATTTCAAATAATATTTGCAAATATTTCAGATACATTTACCCTGGTTTCATCTTTATGCCCATGTGGTATCAGTCCCCATTTATAAAATGATTGTTTTCCCATACTTCTGACCAGAACTGATCCCATTTCTTCATAGAGAAAGGGACCAAGGGTTCAATTATCAACAACAAAACAATGAAAGGACAGAGGTGTTTGAACCCTCTTTTAACCTTTTCTGGGTTAGCCCTGATCAACAGTAATGATAGTCAACAATTCAATTCACTCGTTGAAATCATTTTAATGTAGTAAAATAAGAAGGAACACATTTTGAGAATTTTTCCATGGGAATTTTGCCCACCTTACTTGTTACTTTTGTAGCAATAATGCAACAGACTTCTCTGATTACAGAGGGATTTCTTTGAGCAAAATAGATACCATACCTATTTTGTATAGTTTGTTTTTAGGCGATAAAGTGTCACCTGCTGCTAAATGTGTAATTTTTGCAGTTACAACAATATGTAACCACAGTCAAAGGGATTCAG
>NW_022111368.1:21460837-21463620 GCF_000313985.2 Echinops telfairi | reverse complement strand
AGACAACTTTCCAAGAGCACAGCTGGGTTTGTGGCCAGGATCTTGAGGTGAGGTACTTAGATATTTTAATGGGCAACAGGAGTGAGTACACCAGTTACATTTCACGAACTTGAAGAAGTGGAAGGTTCAGGAAGTAGATGCAGATTATGTTCTCTCTGAATGGAAGGTAGAGCTAACAGTCAGAGAATTCAGGAGCGTGACTGGGTGGGATGTCTGATTTACCAAGACTTGAGTGCATCTGTAGGCTGAAGGACAAAGCTGGTAGAGAGAGAAAAAGGAATACTAATAATGAAGGTAGACGGAATAATCACAATCGTATCTGGAAAAACACAAGTTCCAAGCTGAGGGAAAGTTCTCACATCACTTGAGATAGCAAATAATGTGGAATATATGCAAATACCTGGAGGAAATTCATATTTGCTTTTCTGGATTTAATGATAATTAATTGTCGGCAGCAAGGATCTAAGTAGAAATCTTCCTTGCATCCCTATTTTGGAGGCTTGGGGTGTCAAAACAAGACATCAAAATTTTATTTGAATAATGCGTTCAAAGCCTCTTGAGATAACACTGTGCTGGGGACAATGGGACAGATGATTAAACTGTAGGACACTGGGATTAAGAATTCTATGCAAACAAGGAATCCAATGGCAGCAGATGAGCAATGTGTTTTATATGTACATATATATGAAAGTTAAATATGACACTGTTTTCTACATCAAGCACACAGGCTAGCTCATGCTCATAAGAATCTGTGGAAAGTGCCTATTGGCTTTTTGCTACTCTCTTCCCACCCAGTACCTGGAGAGTTTACTATAGCCCTACTGGCCTCGTGGTTATGCATTGGTTTGCAATCCACAAAGTCAGCAAGTCGAAACCACCATCGCTCTTCAGGTGAAATATTTGGCTTTCTAGTTATGCAAAGGATTATAGTCTTGGAAATGCATAGGATCACTACAGTGGGCATCAACTTGATGAGAGTGACTTGGAGAGATCAATAGAAAAATAATGCTCATTTCTTCAGCAGATATTAATTAAATTTTTCTTTGTTCATATTTTATTCTGATGAGGGCCAGAATTCCAAATGGCAATTAAGCCTAGTCTCTATAATCAAGGAATTCACCAAGACTGAACTACAACTATAACAATAGATCAGGCACTTTATATTTGCTCAAAGAATTTAAAACCGCATCGTCAAAAATCTGTCCAACACTTCTGAGATGGGGTGCATTAAAGCTTTGAGGCAAGAGCTGCATTCATCACAGTGATGTTGAAAATAGGATTGGAAAGAACTAAAATGGGTATAATGAATCCTGAGCACATAGGCACATTAGAAAGGGAGATGATGAAGAAATCTGAAACAAACACTCTTGTAATTGGCAATTGTGCCCATGTCTGCTTCTAAGGAATGGAAAGTAAGTACTATATATTTGTAAGGGGTGGGGGTGGGGGTGGGGGCAGCTATCACACCAGCTCCTAAACAGAAATGCTTAACACATGCACACATACACACATACACACATGCACACACACGGGGGTTTCAAAAGTTACAAATAAATAAAATGGAAAGATAATGAAATTTCTCCACAAACTTTTTGAAGCCTTCTCCTATGTGAAATGATTGTTCTATTGTACAAGCAAGTCTACTCCTAACGTCTCCTAAAGAACATGGACCCCATTGTTGCCCTGTATCGTGAATCTACCACTTTTAGAAAGGCCACACTATTGGCAACTGCAAGAGTTCGTACATTTGAAAGAAAGTTCTGAAATATAAATATTTCCAAATTGACAGCAAAGTTATCATAATGCTGAGGTTTTCTCTGAAACACAGAGCCTAGGATTTAGGAAAAATCTCGACTCACGTTGACTAGCATCCATCAATTTGCAACTGAGTGTCGTCCACCTTTCCTTCCTAAATTCCCTGTCAGGTCTAACTGCTCAGAACAAGGAAGCACAGTGTTCTCAACCCAGCCTTTCGCTTCTCCCCTCCCTCCTGCACGTACCCCCTTGTTCTCCTGGTACCAATCAAGTGTTCCCCTTGCCAATTCCTTTTCTTCTCTCCTCAAGTGAAGGTATAGGATGTAACGTGCTGGGGTAAACTGCTAGACGTGCAGATGCAAAGGGGGAGAAGATAGGGGGAAGTTCCTTTCTTCAAGAAGCAATATCTGAGAGGTAGGCTGTCAGGGAGC
The DNA here is from genome assembly GCF_000313985.2 of Echinops telfairi. Taxonomy (NCBI): domain Eukaryota; kingdom Metazoa; phylum Chordata; class Mammalia; order Afrosoricida; family Tenrecidae; genus Echinops; species Echinops telfairi. The sequence goes on along the minus strand of NW_022111368.1, from coordinate 21,461,434 downwards.
CTGCGAGATCTGAAGTTTCAGGCACTGAATGAAAGAAGCACTCCGCTAACAAACCAGTGTGCCACAGAGGATGCTCATCCGCTCTGGCCAAATCCCTTCTTTCTTTCCATCCTTTCTTTCCTAATAACAGCTGCCCTCTCATTCCCTGTTACTCTGCTGTGAAGAACAAAACCTCCCTCCGACTCTCTGTTTTTCTTTTCTTCCCCAGAGTAGGTCTCATTACTGGTGATTAGCAGATGATTAAAACCAATTCAGCTTCCCCCAGTAGATATTTTCTCCCTGTTTGTGCCTAACGCGTCAGCCTTCAATGAACGTGCTCCTAAGCTTATTAACAGGCTCAGAGGATTAGCTGCCTCCGAGCTCTGTGGCTCCCATATTGTGATGCAGGGAGTGACATGGAACCATTTGCTTAGCACAGACAGGACCTCTGGGACCCAACTATCTAAATCACAATTTTATTTTCCATGTAGAGCAAGATGGAAAAAAAAAAAAGAAAAGAAAGTCCCAACAATAATTACAAAAATCAAACGTTTGGACAAATCTGAAAATATCCTTAAAGTCAGTGGCAGCCCACAGGCTAACCACTCTGGAGGGGCA
>NW_022111368.1:21437813-21460737 GCF_000313985.2 Echinops telfairi | reverse complement strand
ATAGTTTACATGAATGTGGAGTCATGCCGCTTCTCTGTGGTCACATCCATGTTTGAGCATGAAGGTCCTCATTTAGCCACAGCATTCCTGTTAGTGTCTGTGCAGTATATGTTTGCACAGGTCACCTATGGATAGACCTTTCAATGGAGCCTGCAGAATTATCAACTTCAACTGTAAGAGACTAGGGAATTAAGCAATACATTAAAAGCATCTAATCCTGCACAATTTCAGTTATGAATAGGATATTGGCAGATGAAGAAAAAGGAATTCCAAGCAACTGGCTTCAATTCTGTTTCCAAAAAAAGAAAGTACCGTAAGGATTTAATTGTTTAGGAGAAATATTTCACTGTGTGAAATGGGCTTCTTTCCTGTGTAGAAAAATTAAAAACCCAAATAATAGTTGTGATGTGTGTGTGTGTGTGTGTGTGTGTGTTATCTGGGATCAACTCAGTAGGTTAGGAAGGAAACAAACAGCAAAAAAAGAACTCTTGATTCAGAAAAGTTCAGAAATGAGAAAGATCTCCTGGTATAAATATGGAATTGAACACGATGCATTGAAAAGGTTGTGTTTGGGAGGATGAGATTGTTTCAGGGTTACAAATGGCCTCTTATTCTAAATCTTTGAGTTTTTCCCATTTATTTTTTTCCACCTTTTCAGTGCAGCTTAACTCTGAGCGTGCTGAAGCTTGAAATCTAGTTTCTCACTCATAATAGCAACAGGGTTTGCAGAAAATGTCAACAAATCCCCGATCACCAGGGAAAGTCAGCAACGTGAAAGGTAAAGTCATGTCAGTCTGCTAGCTGCGTGACGGAGTAAGTCTGTGCCCAGAAGGAAGGAAAAACCCCAACAAAATAGATACTACAGCCAGGCGGCGAAACGCAGCCAACGACAGTAAGACAAAGGAAACCCTAACAGAACAATAGGGAAGTGATGAGGAATTATGAAAAGAGAGTGCCAGTCACTCAAAATATAGATAAACAGGTAAATCCTTACGGCATAATCATATTTTATTTCATCTTCATCATTTAATAGCTACGGGAAAATGACAGATAAGGAGTTCTTATTGGTTCAATTTTACCAGCATTAAAATTTTTTCAGAAATACTCCTGACCTTGGTTGGCCCCAACAAGTTGGTAATTGCTGAAGGATCAATTCTCTGCTCGTTAAATAATAGGCCGCAAACAAAGGCAACGTGTGCCATCAAGTGACAGTGTGGCCCAGCGGAAGATAACAGAATACAAAGAAAGCTTTAAAAATGATTTTCACACAAGTGCTATCATAAATACCAGGAAAACATTTATTACCCAGGACCCACAGTACTGTAACTGAGATGTGTGGGCAAGTTATGATTGAATAAGCTTCTAAAATGCTTTATCACGTGCCTATGAGAAATAACATATAGAATGAGTGCATTGCTATGATTCGACAAAGACAAATACTGTTTAATGAAATACTTTTCCTTGTACATAACTCACTGGGACTCAATAGAGTTTCCATGTCAGTGTGGAGGGGTATCAGAAGCCAGGCAGGGCCAACCTCAATAGATGAATTAAAAAAAAAAAATGCTGTGTGAATCAGGAAGCATTTCCCTTCTGGGCCAGCTCTGTACAGTACAGGGTCAGTGCAACATTTTGAGTGGAAGGTTCTTTCATTTCTTGAATTAAACATCATAAAACTAGGGTCATATGTCTTCCTTCAATATTCCCCACCCCCCCATAGTCTCTACAGTAATGGTGAGTCACTGCCTAGCCTGCTATTTAAGGAATCTGTGAATTATCTTGGATTCCTTACTTTGCAGGCTCATATTCTCTCCCCTCCCCACCTGCAAAATATGCTGCTTTCCTGTTTTTTGTGCTTTAAAATAGAATTAACACAATGTATCTGTCAGCTTTTTCAAGAAAAATGCGCCACCCACACTTCTTTTTACCATTATCACTACCATGTGGGCTAGGGCATGGGTTGGGACCAACTGTGAACACTGTGCACGTGATGGCCCTGAGGAATTGTGCTAACCTCTTTTGAATTTTCATTTCATCATCTGTAGAATGGGAGAAAAAAACAGAGTCCCTGGATGGTGCAAAGAGCTTTTAATGAGCTTGAAAGCTAGTTGAACTGGGGAGGTTCAAATCCACCCAGGAATTCTTTGATAATCAACCACAGAAAATGCTGTGGAACAAGTTCCACTCAAATGTGGTCTCCATGAGTCGGTTGATAGAGCAGCAGTTGGTTTTAATATTATTTCACAGAATTAAAAGGAATAATACTATGACATATCTTAATATGATAATATTTACAAGGAACCCTGCTTAGCACCTGGCATATAGTTAAAAAATAAAAGCAAAATTATGTGTGATTGTCATTCATGGCGTAGAATTATACCTTACAGGATTTTCAAGGTTGTAAATTTTCAGAAGTAGCTCATATAATCTTTCTTCCTGAATGCCTTTGGATGGATTTGAGCAGCCAACATATATTGTTTAGTAATTTAGTGCTTAAATCTTTGTGCCACCTGAGGACTCCAAGCATGTAGTTAGTTTATAATAAGCATTGGGGAAATAATTAACAGTGTCGGCCAGAGTAATCGATTTCAAGAATTTTTTGATATGCAAAAGATACATAAATGTAAGATAACATGGTGATCTATTTGAGTTAATAAAGACATTTGTGAGAGTCAGTGTCAATCTCTGATAAATCTCTGTCATGTAAGCGTGGACAGTGGGAATTGAGGTGAAGCAGAAAGATAAACATGTAAGGGACACAGCACACATTAAATGATCAATAATGACCAAAGCCAGCTTTGCAAATTGATAAATGAGTGCTAGAGACAATGTCAGAGAGGAAAGAGATCATTTAGGACTTAAGCTGTCAGAAAAACATGATGCTATAACTGAGGCTTGGGGAAAGATTAGAGGTTTGAAGGAAGTCAATCCGAAACTCCCATGGTGGATCCATACAGCATTTTTCTTTTGATGCAATCTGCCCAGACAACAATCCACTGGATACTTCCAGAGTAGTGGCCTTGTATGTTATTATGTGTGAATAAATAGTCAACTAGTGGAAGGGTTATTACTATTATTATTAATGAAAATACTACTTGAAACTGCAGCCAATTTAACTCAACCATTTGGAAGAGCTACATCGCCCTATTATCCAATTGGTAATTTCAGGGTTGTATTCACAGGCACAATCATAAGAACAACAAGGAGAAGACACTCTCTCAGTTGTGTACATATGCATAAACTTTGCCTTTTGAGAACATAATTGGGGATGAGAGTTGCAAAGAAAAAAAATCATTAAGTGGTACAAAGAAAGAAAGAGAGAAATAAAAAAGAAACCACATTGTCTTCTTGCACCATGAGCCAAACCCTCGGAGGCCTGCTTGAGTACATTTGAGCTGGAAGCTACAACCGACTGGGTCTGGGACGGAAGCAAGGACACTGAACAGGGAGGGCGGAGAGTAAGGCAGAGAAATAAAGGCAAATACCGGCAAAGGGGAGTGCTGTCTGGAAGGAAGTGAGCTACAAGATAATTTTGTTCCATTAAAGCATTAGGGAAAGATGACAATTATGAGTATAGCTACTATCAGCTTTTCTTCCTTCCCTCTCCTACATAGTTAGTGATTAAGCAAGCAAGAAAGAAAAATGTCCTTCTCCAGCCAGGATATCTCAAACCAAAATCACTGCCATGGGGTCAGTTCTGACTCCTAGCTACCTTGTAGGACAGAGTAGAACCACCCCTGTGGGTTTCCAAAGCTGTAAATATAGGTGGGGGGGACCCCATCTCTCTCTCACAGCATGTCTGGTGACTTCAAACTGCTGATCTTGTGGTTAGCAGCCCAATGCATAGCCAGCTAGGCCAGCAGGGCTCTATGCCAGGATACCTGGGAATCTACCTATCAGTGTCGAAGGCCTTTGCTATTTCCTGACTTAGGAAACCAGTCTACTCCTACTTTCTGTCTGACCCTGAGCAGAGCTGAAACTGAGAGGTTGTGCATTTTGGAGCAATGTAAACCCAAACCGAAGTCACTGCCGTCGAGTCCACTATGAGACATGAAAACTCTAAGGGACAGGGTACCACTGCCCTCTATGGCTCTAAGACGTTAACTGTTTACAGGAGAAGAAATCCTCATCTGTCTTCCTGAGAGCAGCCAAATGCATAACCACAATGCCGCTACAGCTCTTGCTGGACCAGCATCGTGTGTCCATAGTCTGGATAATTAAGGTTAGTTATCCTGGAACCAATCAAGGTGTGCTGCCATGGAGTGGTTGTCCAAGCAAGGACATACCTGTCCGACACTGCTGGTGAGAAATAAGGGAGTGAGTCAGCAACATGGTTCTACTGAGGCGCACATTTCTTGATGATGTTAGGTGACCATTAACAGACAATCAGAGATAATGGAGGCTAAAATTGATTCTAGGATGAGTCGCGAAAACTTTTAAGTAGATATGCCTAATAACCACAGCTACTGTAGAGTAGCAGTGAAATCAGCTGGTCTTAGCTTGTGTTGATAGAAAGATAGCTACAGATGGATAAATAGATGATATATGAAATGACTGAGAGAGAGAGAGAGATGGCCTGTGTCCCTTTATCATTAGAATAATGTGGTCATTTAAAAGTAGGGGTCAGTTGGCAGGTCTAGCCTCTGGGCTGCACAAACAGTATAGTACTCCACTACTAGGCATAATGCTGGAGGCTTGAAACCAAAAGTGCCTCAACAGGTAAGTCTGCTGATCTGCTTCTGCAACCACGCAACCTTGAAAACGCTATAACACCATTCTTCCCTACAGACCTGGGGTTACCGTGTGTCAGAATCTACGCTACAAGAACTAATGAGCATCTATTTTTATAGCTATTTTTTAAAGTAATATTAGGTAGTAGCCTTTAAAGATGGAGTTATGTCTGGGATTTCCTTTCAGAACCCACCATAATGCAGTGGGGGGAAATGTATTGAATTACGATTTACCTAAAAAAGAAAACTGATAAAACTTGATCTTGAAATGACAAGTCATAGACTTGGGGTTTGCATAGTTACTTAAAATGACGCAGTGGTGAGGCCGTCTTCTTCTTTCAACCACTTGCAGGAGCTTTCGATTCTTCTGTTGTTGTGCCATTAGAGCCAGGATTATAAGGTAGTGTAATGGAGGTCTCCTGACCCAGGAATACTGCAGCATTATAGTGTCAACTTCTGCTCAGAAATAATCATAGCTAATACTTATGCCAGGCACTGTTCCAAGTGTTTTATGGTTATTAACACATTTAAACCTCATACCAATACCATGAAGTTGGCACTTTTATGATTCTTATTTTATAATAACGAAACCTTGTATAGATAAGTAACTTGTATAAGGTCACAAATGTAGGAAACATTTGAGCTCCAGTCTGGGGGCTTAAACTATTCTGCCTCTGAAGAAAGCTCTTTTCCCGTGTGGTACAAAGTTACCTAGAAATAGCCGTTGTTTGCTGATCTCCAGAAGTAGTTTTAACGTTAGCAACGATTTTTCAAATTCCACATTCCAATCACTGTGAGATTTTATAATGAAATATCTGTCCTACATCACCTGTCCCTATTTGCTGAAAGAAGCAGAAACCTAAGAATCTATCCTAAACATTCGTGATGGCCCTCCTTACAGCGGTCAGCGATTTCTTCTCCTGTAAACGGTCGACGTCTCAGAAGCACAGAAAGGCAGTTCAACTCTGTCATTTCGTTTCCAGGGGTCCTAATGGGCTCGAGGGCAGAGACTTTGGTTTGGGTTTACATGGGGCCAAACTGCACACCCTCTCAGTTTCATCTCTGCTCAGGGTCAGACAGCACGTGGGAGTTGACTGGTTTTCTACGTCAAGAAATAGCAAGCGCCTTGGTAACTGACATGACTAAAGATATCATATATTTTGGCAAAACTGAATTTGAGTTATTTTGAGACTAGTTATTGCAATGTAGTATGAGAAGATCACCTAGATAAAGGATGCAATTAGAAATGTTTGGGTCAAGTATAAAGGTCACAAAGAAAGGTACAAAGAATATGATTCTTGCCAGACAGACAAAATTAATTCATTGCTATGTTTTATAGCAAAATTCATTCATAACTAAATTTGGCTCAATAGCTCCTGATGGCTAAGGCAAATGGAGAAATATATTACTTAGTGAATTTAATATTTTAAAATAAATATTACCCATTATTATAAATTTTACATATTATGTTTAGAAGTTTTGTTATATTTTCAATTCATAGTTCATTACGGGGCTAAATATAACTGGATACAGATATTCACATTCCACTTGAGTAGTTTTCTGCTTTTGTATGATGAATAAAATGTCAGTCTCTGGAGGCTTCTAAATTGAATTATCATACCACTGATACCTTGTTATTAAAGACATCCTAGATTAAGATAAAATACCACTTGATGCTCAAAGGTAAGCTGATCAACTAATTAGTTGACAAGTTTGAAAAGAGATTCCCAGAAAACAAATAGGAGGAACACTTTTGAAATTGAAATAATAATTATAAATTAATGAAGATTATGTAGCACTCAAATCTTTGAATATTGACATTGAAAAATCACCTTAGTGACTAAAAATGGTACAATTTTCCTCAGGCAATATTGTTTTAAATGCATTCTAATACAACACCAAAGGAAAAAAGTCTAGATACGCTTTTACTCTCAATGGATTCCATGGATACTGGCACATTATGTTTGAAAAAAGCCTGTACAATATTCACAGTATCTTTTAAACACACTTTGTTCACTATTGCCCAGTCAAATGGACAAATCAGGAATCAGAAAATTAGCCACTCTCTGTGAGTGTAAGTCAATATCCTCTAAGTAGCCAATTAAACAAAGTAATATCTACAAGTTTTATTGTCTTAATTTGAAATGGAAAGATTATTTTTATATCATAGGTTCATTCAGTGACCTGAGCTTATTGAGGAAATAAAGTAGATGTGCTCTTTTTCTTACTTTAGTATCATAAACAGAATATAAGAATACATGACAAACAAGTGCAGACCATGTCCTATGATGATGTGATTGTTATGGATACAAGTAAACCAAGGTAATGAGGAACTGGAAGGATGGGTGTGTGTTGCTATTTTGTATAGGTTCCTTAAGGGCGACCTTACATAAAAGGCATTATTTGAGCAGAAACCAGAAGAACATGAAGTAGGTGTACACATGAATATATACAGAAAGGGTGTTCCAGTCAGAAGAAGACATGAGGAGAGGGGAAGCGCATGGAGGCAGGGGGAGGGAAGAGGTGAAGGTGGGGGAGCACCTCAAACAGCAAGGAAGCCTCTGCGATTGGAAAAATGTGGACGAGGAGAACATGGTCGCAACTAAGTTGGAGAACGTGGAGGGGACCACCTCATGTTAAAGGACATTGTCAAGGTTCTCAGGTTCCTACAAAATGGAATCGCTGCATTCCTCCCAGGTCTCCCCTCTCACAAGGAAAGCATGATAGACATAATCCAATAAACCCTCATAGGAAAACTCTGAATGGTGAAAACAAGATGGATAGCCTATAGACCTTGATTTCCTTATTACCTTCCATATATCCAGGGCATTTCAGAGACAGCAACAGAAAATTGCTGACCAGCCAAAAAAAAAAAAAAAAATTCAAGAAGAACTTGTTCCCCTTAGACAAAAGATTTCAAAAAAAGTGATCAGTGAACAGAAACCTTTTTATAGTGGCAATACCTGTTCTGATTCCGCTAAATAAGAATTGCATTCCTCACTTTTCATGCCCTGTTCCACCAAAGTAGGTATTTTACTCCAATTCCCGTAGTTGGTGGTGGTGTTGTGGCTAATCAGAGATCTGATCCATGTTACTTTGATTTCCCTTTATGGCTGTCCAGGTGAAAGAATGTTTTTTTAAATTATTACTCAGATGAAACTATATATTGATCATTCTGGAATCAAGCTATGCTTTGATTCTCATACTAGAATAGTATTATCAATGCTGAATAAAGAGATGATCTTTCATAACGTACACACCGGAAGATGGCAGTATTCTCGATTCTACCACCAGAGTAGACTTGTAGATGGGCCTGGTAAGTACCCTTATCCACCCTGGCCTTTTCCAGCATGAGAAGAACACAATGGAGAGATAAATCTCTAGCCTGGATCTGCATTAAAGAGACAGGATGAGGTAAAATGAGATGGAGCTGCTTGGCACTTCAATGTGCTCCCTTTCTTTACCTGGAATCAGAGGAACCCAGTGGGAAGAAGAGCTTCTACTCACACCCAGTGATATTTGTCAAAGTCCTGTTTCCCTTCTCCCTGCCAGCAGTAGGATACAGTGGAGAGCTGATCTTAGAGCTCCTTCAGAGGCAAAGACATTGCAGACGATAGTGCTCCAGTTTTTTTAAAGAGAAGGTATTACCAGGGCCAAATAGAGCTGAATTTCCATGCTACCAGTTAGCAATGAGGTAATTATGAGTTATTATACCACTTTTCAAGGATGGTTTTGGAATAACCCGGAAGAAAAATGAACACACACACAAGAAATTCATACTATGCCTCCATAGGTAGAATACTTACTAAAATGTGAAGAGTAGATAGGAATGAAAACACTGCCATCAAGTTAATTCTGCCTCATACTAACCCTATCAGGCAAACTAGAACTGTCCTTGTAGGTTTCCAAAACAAGGAGTAGAACGTCCTGTCTTTCGACCATGGAATGGATAGTAGTTTCAAACTGGCATTTAGTAGCCCAACACATAACCACCATGCCAGTAGGGCTCCTAGCTACAAAGTAGGACCTCTAATATAGCCAAAATGTTTGTGACAATTAAGAATCACTAATTATATCAGGAAACTGGAGAGTCATAATACAAGATGGACAACAGAGGCTAACACTGGGTGAATTAAATATTGAAATTATGTAATAAGAATTTTAATGTAGCCATGATAAAAATGGTTCAAAAGGAGATTGTTGGTCTTCTAGATGCAAATTACAAATTTGGGGTAAATTGAAAGCAATTATAAAACATAATCTAATGGAGGGATTTCAATATGGCGAATTAGGCTGTCACACTATACATGCACTCAAATACAAAACAAGAGAGAACAAATAAAACAAATGCAATTGATTATCCTGGGATCTTGAGCTTCAGATGGATGGATAGAGAAGCAGAATACTGACAGAGAAAATACTGCACAAAAATAGCCAACATGGAGACAAACAAGGGAATAGTTAACTGGCTAGTCTTAGTGTGGCAATAATCAGTTCCATTTACTCAGGACCAGCACAAGTATGCAAAGTAGGGGCTGGTGATAAGAAAGGAAGGAGTGTTCCTTATTTGCCACACTCTCCTGGAGTCTGAGAGTCAGAGGGTCAGAGACTGGTCAGAGGAGTACCTCGCCCTACCCTCACCCTCTACAAAGGCACTACTCTCATTTAAGTCAAAACAACCTCTTTTTAAATAGATTTCTGGTGCAACCCCCCCATGTTTGGAGACATGTGAGTTCCACCCACTTAAAACAGTAGATAGCACAATGACAAACAAGTAGTAGCTTGTTGCTTGACAACGTAGGTAAGAAAGAACGTTTGCCACAACCTCTTGCCCTCTGACCCCAAATGAGTTCCCTTTTCAGGACCAAACAGCCTCACCTGTCACCATCTGAGTCTTCATGATGACTTCCAGATCAATAGTAGGAACTCTACCAACCCATGAGCTCCTTGGCTGGCTGATTGCCAGCCCATACTGAGTATCTGCCCAACAGAGACTCTACTGTCTGGGTCTTACCATTGCCCCAGATGTCTCCTTTCTTGGTTTTCTTCACCTTTCCTCCCATTGTTGTTTAGTTTTTCTTTTTCATTTTCTCAATTACATTTATTTTCTTCTTTTCTTGTCAGTTATTCTTTCACTTTGCTCCTGGTGTTTCTTTAGAATTCTCTATTTCTTATTTATTTTTCTTTCTTTCATAATTTTGCTTATTGTATTTCTTTTTCTTGTTTCTATTTCTATACCTATGCTTTTACTCTATTTTTCCTTTTAGTTGGTAAGTTAATTTTGTTTTTATTGCTTTTTTACAGGAAAGCTGTAGCTTGTGTTTGCTCTATCATTCTTTACCTTTTATTCTTGTCCGACCCAACTGGAAATAGCATTTATTTCTACAGTGAGATGATTACCTCCTACAGACAAACTTATTTTATAAAGACCACTACACTCTTGTATGGCCTTATTCTCAACCGCAGAACATACCAGTCAAACCTGTCCATCATTGTCTAAATAATCATCAAACACAGAAGTAATGAAATGCCAGAATTCTTTATCACACCCATGCAGACAAAGGCAGTAAGGGGATAATTTCTCTTCATAATTGCATAAAAATACAACTCCACAATGTTTCAGAGACGAGACAATTTCAACTCACACAAGGAAAAAAGATAGAGTGGCAAAACCAGTGCCTAAAACACAAGGCGAGATCATTCTTAGGATGAAATAACATTTTAACTACCTGATGCAGAATTAGGTGGAAAGAAATATTGCAAATCTTCAAATAAAAGTAAGGAAAGTAACAAAAATAATAAATTGGCAAAGCTAATTAAAAAATAAGAACAATATAAAAAAGAGCAAAAATAAATCAAGAAAGCTAATATTAAAATTTTAGAAGTTGACAATGCACTCAAAGAGCAAAATTAAATCCATAGAAGGCCAAATTAGTGAACTTTAAAATAAACCTATTAATAATTAATCTGCTACTGGAACAACCAGAAAAAATACTTTAAAAATCAAGGAAAGCCTTAGAATTGTATGCAGTATCATTAAAAGGAACCAGTTAGATGTGATTGGAATTACAGAAAAAGGAAGAAATGAAAGACCCCCTGCAGGGGTTCCATATTATCAGAGTTGTTGAACAAAATATAACATCATGATAGACGAAAAGATATGCATTCAAGAAGAGGAACGGACTCAAATGGTATAAATACCACAAGAAAATCGCCAAGCCACGCAAATTTCCAAAACCATTTCCAAAGAATCCTGGGAGTAATTTGAGGGAAATAAAACATTTTTACAAAAGAGAATCAATAAGAAAAGCTCTCAGGTCTCAGTAGAAAACATTCAGGCAAAAATACAATAGGTGACATGTATAAAATTATGAAAGAAAAAAATTGCCAGCCAAAATTCATACCCTGCAAGATTGTTCTTTTTATGCAGTGTTGAAATTAGGGCATTTCCAGAAAAATAGAAATTAGAAGAATTTGTAGAAACCCCCCCAAAAAGAAAAAGTTACAAAATACAAAAGATATTTTCAGTTAATAAACCAACAACAGTAGACAACAACCTGATATTTGTGTACTTGGCAATATCACCAAAGTGGAGAAACATCAAAGGTAAAATCAACCTTTAAGAATGAAAATATGGAGTTCCAGCAAATTGGCGACCAAGTAACACACCAGAGGGCTCCGCGGACATCAGGGAAGCAGAGCCACTGAAAGTGAAGCTCCATTCTTCCAGGTCACAAGAGGAGCATCATAAAGATAAGTGGACTCAGATTCACTAGGTTTAAAGAGCTGTGGTCTTCTGGTTTACCACTGCGGTGGCTGGTTGGGGCTTAGCTTTAGCCCCACCACAGCTGCAGTCATCAATGGGATACTTTGGCCAGCACAGAGCTTTAATCCAACACAGGCACAGCTACTGCCACCTTTGAGCAGGGTCTTAACCTCTCCAGCCCCATGGTCATGTGGTTGGGTTCATCAATGTCTTTTTAAAAAAAATAATATTATTGGGGGTTCATTCAAGTCTTATCACAATCCATACATACATCCATTATGTCAAGCACATTTGTACACCTGTTGCCATCATCATTCTCAAAACATTTTCTTTCTACTTGAGCCCTTGGTATCAGCTCCTCATTTCCCTCCCTCCCTGCTCCCATCCCTCATGAACCCTTGATAATTTATAAATTATTATTATTTTGTCATATCTTACACTGTCCTACTCCCCCTTCACCCACTTTTCTGTGGTCCCTCCCCCAGGAAGGAGGTCATATGTAGATCCTTGTAATCAGTTCCCCCTTTCGATCCCACCTTCCCTCCACCCTCCAGGTATTGCCACTCTCACCACTGGTCCTGAAAGGGTCATCTGTCCTGGATTCCCTGTGTTTCCAGTTCCTATCTGTACCAATGTACATCCTCGTGTCTAGCCTGATTTGTAAGGTAGAATTGGGATCACGATAGTGGGGGTAGGAAGCATTTAAGACCTAGAGGAAAATTGTATGCTTTTACTCTTTTCTCTTTGCTGTCACGGTTGTGGCTGGCTCAGTTTTTCTCTTTTTTTCCCTCCTCTCTTTCATTTCACACAACCCTGCTGGCCTCCAGGGTGCACTCCCTTCTGACTAAGGCAACTCTGCCTGCCCTCCACCCTGATGGGGAAACACTTTCCCACCTTCCCTGCTGCCATCCAAGCAGCTGGGGAACTTGTGACACTCCCTAAATAGTGGGGAGAACACTTGGCAACCCTCTGTGGCCCTCTACGCAGCTAGAGAAATCCCACCCACCTTCTGCCAAATCCCAAATGGCTGGTGGAATGCCTGTCAGCCTTCCAGCACCCTCCACATGGCTAGCAGAACTCCCACCTCTTTATTATTGGCTTGTGGAACTCCCACCTGCACTACAGGACACTCTAAGATGCTGGGGGAACTCCAGCCCATTCTTTGTGTGCTCCACTCACCTTGGTGAACCTCAGCCCACCTTCCACGGTGGACCACATGGTTGGTATCTCCCTACTGTGCTCTGTGACCAGACACGTGGCTGAAGGAACTTCCTCCTACCTTCCACAGTGTTTCACATGGCCTAAGATAGCCCCACCAGCCCTCCCCAGCACTCCACACAGCTGCAAGATACCTCCACCTAACTTTTGCAGCGATCATGCCAACAAAGAAATTCCACCCAGCACCTGTGGTGCTCTATACCAAAGTTGGCACACCAAACTGCCCTACATTGTATTACCATTGCAATGGGCATCACCCACACCCTCCGAGGTATTTCAAGATGCTGTGGGCCAGACCACCATGGCTTCCAGTGAGATTATTTAGTGCAGTACCATCCTTGAAGTCTGAAACTACCCAATCAGCATACCCTAAGAGGTATATCTAAGTTGCCCTCCAAATAACTGAATACTGGGTGACTAAAGAAAGAGTGAAACAGCAGGAGAATAAAGCGTGGGCCCAATCCCCCAGTGCAGTTAGCTTCCAAAGAAAGAACCCAGAACTCTTCAACTCTCTGGAAAATGACCCCAGGATCCTCTAAAATGACATGCAAACAGCAACCAGCCCCAACAACCTCAATGAAAAAAACAGGAAAAACATAAGGCAATGTTGGAAGAACTCCTGAACCTAACGGCGCGCATAGAAGGAGCAGACATTGATCTACCACAAAAAGAAATCTTCAGAATGCTGCTTGGAGTCATACAGAATATGAGGGAAGCAATACAGAAAAAGGATTAAATGATAGAGGAGATAAAGGCCACTCACCAAAGGAAAATACAAGAGTTAAGGGATGAGCACCAAAGGAAAGTAGAAGAGAAAATGGATGAGGTAATGGACTAGAAGAAGCCGAGAACCATACCAGTGAACTTGAGGACAACCAGGCAGACTTAAACAAAATGACAAAGACAGTCAAATAAATTAATCAAAGAAGATGAAGCAAACCTAAGAACAATTTCTGATGCCATGAAGAACAACATTCAAATAATTGGATTACCAGAACAAGACACAGCCAAGAAGTCAACTGCAAAAATAATGAGGGAATTCCTGGAAGAAAGCTTCCCCAGCTTAATGAATAAGAATCAGGCAACTATTCAAGAAGCAGACAGGACACCAGGTAGACCAAATCACAAGAAGTCAGCAAGGCATATACTACCCTGTTTCCCCCAAAATAAGACAGTGTCTTATATTAATTTTTGCTCCCAAAGATGAGCTAGGTCTTATTTTCCGGGGATGTCTTATTTTTTGATGAAGAAGAATATGGTACACATTTATTGTTGAACAAAAAAAGGAAATTTATTACCTGTATAGGGTACGGTAGTAGTTGTCATCACAAACCAGCATGACCAGACAAACTGTGAATCCTACAAGAATTTCTTGTTACTACTATATTTTCCATATACAAAAATCTACGGTACATTTACTCATTTATTCAATGACAGCCATGTCATCATCTTCTGGAACATCATCATAACAATCCAAACCCTTATTTTTGGGGAGGTCTTATTTTTGGGTGGGTGCCTTACATTTCAGCAAGAGGCAAAACTGTAAGTAGGTCTTATTTTCAGTGGATGTCTTACTTTCGGGAAAACAGGGTAGTTAACCTATCCAACTTTGAGGAAAAGGAGAAAATCATAACAGCAACTAGAGAAAAAACACAGTGTTCTATAAAGGCACCCAAATTAGACTATGCTCATCAGCAGACACTATGAAGAAGAAGAGATAGTGGAGTAACATATTCCAAAAATTGAAGGAAAATGAAAACACACCCAAGAATACTCTATACAGTCAAATTATCTATAAAGATAGATAGAGAAGTAAGCAGCATCCCGGCCAAGAAAAAACTCAAAGAATATGTTAAAAGAAACCCAACCCAACAAAAGAACCTTGCTGACCCAGTCTGGGCGGAAGAACAACACTCACCAAGTACAAATAAGAGACTTCCATATAGAACAAGTCCACCCAGAGGTCAACAAAGAGAAAATAGCCCCCAGGATAGCTGGTGGAAAGAAGGCAAGAATCAACCACAAAAACACACATGCACAAACACACTGATAAGAAAGGGAGGTAGGACAACACCAACACAAAAGGTGCAAAATTACATCACAGAGTCCACAGATATAATAACCCTGAATATCAACTAATTGAACTCAGCCATTAAAAGACAGAGGCTAGCAGACTGGCTTAGAAAACACAACCCATCGATCTGCTGCTTACAGGAAACACATCGCAAAGATTACCGATAAAAATAAGCTGAGAATCAAAGGTTGGAGAAAAATATACCAACCAAATGGCAATTCAAAAAAGTAGGGGTTGCCACCCAAATCTAGGACAAATACACATCCAATGAGAGACCCGTGAAATTCATCAATTAAACGCTTCAAAAGACAGGCTCAACAATTATAGTAGGTGACTTTAATACACCTTTCTCTGAGAAAGATAAATAACAGGGAATACAGCTTAAAAAGGAGGCTACAGATCTAAACATTACAATTAGATAACTTGACCTGATAGGTAATTTCAGAGCTCTCTACCTGTGGTGGTTACATAATCTGGAGTCAATTTGAGGATTCTGAATTAAGGGGTGGAGTCCAGGCTGTCAATCATGTCATAGCCAATGAGGCCTCTGTGTAGGAAATGGCCTTCTTTTGAGGATTCTGGGAATTCCTGTATTCCTCTTTGGAGGTGGGAGACACTGTCTCTCAGCTCACTCCCTGCGAAATTTCCCTGTGGAGAAGACACATAGAGAGAGGTTGATTAAGCCAGACCTCTGGAGCAGGAGAAGCCACATGAAGGTCCCCTACGGCAGTCACATATTCAGAGCTGAAGGAAACTGCCAGCACTGAGATGCTAACAACACCACAGGATCCACAAGACTTCCAAACTACTGGACTGTGATGTTCCTGCATTTGGTATCATTGCATGAGTTTCATGAGTCTGAAGAGGACTTTATAGATTGGTATTGGACATATGGGCGAATATTGAACTTATGGACTTGATCTGGACTGGGTTGGGTTTTTTTTCTCTGCATTCAACTGCTCTTGTTTATAAAGTTCTTTCTTTTAAAAAAATCATTTTAATGGGGGCTCATACAAATCTTCATACAAAAGTTCAAGCACAAAGAGATCATACAAACTTCTCTCTCTGACCACTATGCGGCAAGGCTGGAAATCAACAAAAGGACAATTAAGAAAACAATAGGAGGATGAATAACTCTTCATTGAAAAAGGAATGTGTACTGGCCGAGATCAGAGATGAAATTAAGAAGTTTCTAGAAATAAATGAGAATGAGAATACGACGTACCAAAACTTTGGGGATATAGCAAAGGCAGTTAACAGTGGAAGTTTGATAGCAATACATGCACACTGTGGTAGTTACATATCTGTTATCAATTTGAGACTTAAGAGTGAAGGGGTAGAGTTTGTCCTGTCAATCAGGATGCAGCTTGATGATCTCCTTTGCAGGCACTAAGGAGATAAATAGCTCACTGGAGGTGGGACACCCACTCACTCCCTGTAAGGCCTTATTGATACCAAGCCTGATGGCTCGACGCTGATGCAGCCAGAGCCCTGGGAGCTGGAGGAGCCACATGGAGACTCCTGCCAGTGCTGAAATGGTTCTACCGCCGCTGGATCCACAAGACTTTCCAACCACTAGTCTATGATCTTCCTGCATTAGGCATTATTGCATGGTTGAGTGAGTCTAAAAAGGAATTTATGGACTAATATTGGACATATGGGCTAATATTGGACTTATGGACTTGATCTGGATGGGGCTGGGCTGTTTTTTCATATACAATTCCTTTTTGATATGAAACCCTCTAGTATACACATATAAGAGTGTTACTTGATTTGTTTCTCTAGTCCACCCTGACTAGTACATACACATAAAAAAGGAAGAGAGACTTATGATTGATATGCTGGCACAAAACTTACAGCATTAGAGCATAGTCAACAGGACAATCCTACTAGTAGCAAAGGATAAGGAATAATAAAAATCAGGGCTGAAAAACATGAGGGAAAACAAGAAAACTATGGGAAAAAATTAATGTAGCTACAAGTTGGTTCTATGAAAGGATTAACAGAATTGACAGACCACTGGCCAACCTATCCAATGAAGGAAGGAACAAATTTCTAAAGAAAGGGTGAAAGATGAAACAGACACATTACAACAGACTCTAATGAAACCAAAAGGATAATTGCACAGTACTATGAAGGACTGTACTCCAATAAATTCAACAACTTGGAAGATATGGAAAAATACTTGGGAAAACAATCCCTCCTTAGACTATCCCAGATAGATGTCAAGAATCTGAACCTCACCTTTAGAAACTTTAGAGACTTATTTCTAGTTACAGGTTTAGAGGAAATGATGGGTGGTGGGGGTATTTCCTGGGGGCTCTAAGTAATAACTTGTAAGGCATCCCCTACCAGGCAATACTACAGATGCAGCTGCACCTCACATTTCAGCTTGAATAATTTGGTTAATCTGCTCAGGTGTGAGTTATTTTACTGATAGTGGATTAATCCTTTCAGGTCTGAAGTGTGGATCCATTGGCTGGAGTGGCTCAATTGACTCTAGGGGCTCAATATCCTCCTCTTCTGGATCATCAGTCTCTCTCCATCTGTCTTCTCTACAGGGATGTATGGCAGGGAGTGAGCCTCTGTCCCTCCTCCAGTGAGTAATTTATCTCCTTAGTGTGGACCCAAATGAGGTCATCAACCTGGGACCTGACTGACAGGATAGTTTCCACCCCTTCACTCTTGATACTCAAATTGACAACAGTTATGAAACTACCACAGTAACTATCCAAGTTCTCTCTAAGTTTATAGATGAAGGAACTTCAATAAGTTTTTCTGTATATGAAATCCAGGATAGGTAAATCTGTAGAGACAGTAACTGGTTAATAATTACCTAGGGGTATGGCAGGAGAGGTTTAGTGAAGGGGTGGGGCAGGGGGAAGCTAAAAACTATTAATATGAGAAAGAAGAAAATGTTCTAAAATTGACTATGGTGAATTGTATGGTATGTGAATTATACACCAGTTAAACTATTTTTTTTGAAAAAGGAAATGAAGTTTATCCACTAACTTTCTGAAGCCCTTTTATATGTTTAAGGTAATTTTTATCAAAATTACAGTTTATATATATGTATATATATGGATATTCCATAATGTGTACTGAAAAACACATACTTGATAACTTAAATTTTGAAAAACAAGAGTAAAGTGGGGGAAGTAATTAAGGTAATATTAATGTCTATACTATGACTACAGAAAGAGCCCTGATAGTGCAGTGGGTTAAGTGCTGGGCTACTTACTGAAAGACCAGCAGTTTGAACCCACTAGCTTCTCTGTGAAAGAAGGATGAGGTAGTGTACTATGAGGCAGTCTAATTTCATAAAGATTTGCAGTCTTGGAAACCCTAGGGAGCAGACCTACTTTGTCTGATAGGGTTGCCATGAGTCTGAATCAACTCAGTAACAGTGAGTGGTGGTGGATGTAACCAAAGTACCTAAGACCATGAGATTTTGATGGAAAAATAAATCACATAAGTACAGCAATGAAATAGAGTAGTGCACCTAGAATAGATGTGAGGGTGGGTGGAGTGAATGCTACAGGGAATGCCAGGCAGTTAAGATTATTTTGTTGTTGTTGCTATAAGAATCATGGTGTATAAAATCTTATCAGCTGTGCATTTCTCCCATTTACCCAAGTTTTTTTGTCTACACCCTAGTTAGCGATATATCCTTACTTTACCAACTATCCCTGCTTAATTTCAAAGTTTTCTTTTTTTATGTAAAATTGTTTCTTGCCTTTTTGTCATAATAGTCACATACAATATTTTTCCTTTAGTTACTGACTTATTTCCCTCATTGTAATGTCCTCCAGGTTTATCCATGGTATGAAGTGTATCACCGATTCATCACAATCCTTCAACTAAAGTTGTATAGTAGTCCATAGTTTTCCATTCATCCAATGATGAACACTTAGGTTGTTTTAATTTTTTAACTGTTATGAAAAGTGTTGAGATGAGTATTGGTGTGGTGTACCTATATCTTTTCCTATCACGGCACTTATTTCTTTAGGGTGTATAGTTAGTAGTGGGGTTGTTGGAAGAAATGCTATTTCTACTTCCAATTTTTTTTAAGGAAGCACGAGCCCCACCCCCTGTGATTGTATTATGTTACAACCTACCAGTAGTCAATGAGAAGCTTCTCTATATCTTTGCTAGCATTTGTTGCTTCTGTTGTTGTTTTTTAACAGTTTTATTGGCATATGATTTACATATCATGTAATTCAATAGTTTAATTATATTAAAAGGTTTTGGATAATCATCTCCATAATCAATTTTAGAACATTATTTACTTTCTTACACTTATTGATATAAGCTCCTCATTTTCCCCCAAACTGCCCTGCCATACCACACAAGAAACCATCATACAGTAATTGTCTCTATTGTTATTTTGAGTCTCTTAAATGGTTAATGAGTGTGAGTATGTCTTCATGTGTTAGTCGACCACCTGAATGCCTTCTTTAATGAGTAGCTTCTTTAATGAAGTGTCTGCTTGTATCCTCTGCCCATTTAAAAAAACCTGATTACTTGTTTTATACATTTATAAACATTTTTCTTGTTGAGGTGGTGAAGTTTTCAATACATTTTTGAGAATAGTCTATTGCTTATATCATTTCCAATTATTTTCCCAGGGTCTGGATTCTCTTTATAATCTTTTGTTAAAATATTTCAATGCACGTAACTGTCTAATTTCTAGTCCTAGTCTATTGAATTGCCATCTGCTGCTGTGTGAAAGTTAGTTATGTTTGATAGTAGTTTTATGCCATATATTAGAACCTTTAAGTATTGTCCCATTTTTTTCTTTGACAACAGTAATAGTTTTATGTTTTAAATTTTAAGTTAGTTTTTGTATGTGATATGAGATATGGGTCTTGTTTAATGTTTTTGCAAATGGATATCCAGTTTTTCCAGCACCGTTTGTTAAAGACTGCCTGCTCCTCATTTATGTTTCAACCCTTTATCAAAGATTAACTGCTCATATATGGCTTTTTAATATACTTTGAATGCAGATGGACACCAATGGCCTTGGAGGGAGTCTGAGATAGTAGAGACAATGGCAATTTAAAAGAACCATTCCCTTGTTTGGGCTCCTGACTTGTATTTTGTCATCTCTTTACTTTCCCTCTATTTACTGCTTTTTCCCCACCGCCCATCCTGACCCCAATCTATTGCACATTACTTTGCCTTGACATTATATATTGGCCATTCTCTATTATGAGAAAATACTTCTTGTTTTCTCTTTAAAACAACAAACTTACTACTATTGTGTTTGTCAGGGTTGACTAGAGAAACAAATGCATAGACACTCATGTGTATAAGAGAAAAATTTGTATCAAAGAGCAATTGTACATTAAGAAAACATCCCAGCTCAGTACAGATCCAGTCCATAAGTCCGATATTAGCCCATATGTCTGATACCAATTTATAAATTTCTCTTCAGATTTACAAAACACATGCAATTTTGCTAATTCAGGAAGATCACAGGCCAGTGGGTGCAAATTCTTGTGGATCCAGTGGTGGTAGAAGCATCTCAGCATTGTCAGGGTTCTCCATGTGGCTCCTCCAGTTCTCAGTCTCTGGCTGGATCAGTGTAGCTCTATCAGACTTATTATTTGTTATGTCTTGCAAGGAGTGGACATGTGTTTCACCTCTAGCAAGTTATTTATCACCTTAGCTCCTCCAAATGAAGCTATCAAGCTGGGACCTGATTAACAGGCTAAACTCCACCCCTTCACTCTTACTACTTTGAAATTGACAACAGATTATGTAACTGCACAACCATCAGATGAATTCTGACTCGTAGTGACCCTGTCTTTCTAACCATAACCAAACTCACTGCCAACTCATATTGACCCTATAGGACAGAGTAAAATTGCCCCTATGGGTTTTCCAGGTTGTGCATCTTTTCAGAATTAGAAAGTCTTATCTTTCTCCCATGGAGCAGCTGGTAGTTTTGAACTGATGACCTTGTGCTTAGCGGCCCAACACATAACCCCAAGGCATCAAAGTTCCTTGTGTTCTCTGTGCTCTTGAGTAATTCCATTTGATTTTTAAGGAGAACATCATAATAGTTGTTATTGAGGCATTGATACAAGAAAACATGGCTTTAAGGCCCTTGCTTTTCCCTGGAAGAAAGATGATAATGCTGATTATTAAGAATATAATACCACATCTTTATAGTCCTTTCATATTTAAGATATTGAGCTAAGTATCCTTTTCCTACAAAATCTCATTAAATTCTAGAAATAAAGGGTACTAAAAGCACACTACCACATAGTTGGTTCTGACTCATTATGACCCTTTAGGACAGATTAAAATCTTAGGGCTTCTCAGAATGTATATCACTGCAGAAACATTCAGGACTATTGAATATGATACACTTCGGAACAGCTTGTAGTGGTAACTGAACAGCATCTAGCTCCATTGGTCTCATATGCATGATCCAGTAATCCATTGAACTAACTGGTTCCATTTGGCTCTCATCATTATTTGTTCCTATGGACAGGAGAAGACCTGCTACATCTTAGATGGCTGTTCACAAACATGTAAGACCTCAGTCACCACTCACCAAAGTAGGATGTAGAATAGTGTTTTAGGAATTATGTTGGGATCATTGATCTTGGGCTTGCCTTAAACTGTGGTCCTGTGTTTCCAGGTCCAACGACACATTCCTTTAAGTTATTTGGTCATACATTTCCCCTATATACTCCACCCTATTGATGGCTATATTTGTAGAAAGGGTAAATCCATATAGGTTGTTTTACATGCCCCCGAGTCAGTTCTTACAATATTCTTTGCCAGCACCATGATTCAAATGGAGCAATTCTTTGGAGTCTGTCCTTATTCAATGCCAGATTAAGTCATTGACAACTTCAATCATTTTTCGGTTTATCATGATGCTATTTTTTCACTGCCCTCCTCACTGGCACTCTGTGTCTGCCTCCGGCAGCCGGGAGGCGGGGAGAGGGCTATGTGGGCCACGGGCCTGTAAAGCCCTCTGTACCCAGACACGTTTTCACTGACCTAGGATCCATGCAACTCTGTACACAGAGACCTGTGGTCTTTCCGCATCTGCTTCACCTTTCTGCATCATCAGCCTTTGTCTATGTGAGTCTGAAGAAGGCTCTGGCTACCATGGGATACATGGGCTTGAGTTAAATTGGGCTGGGGTGCTTTCTTGATATTGATATTTCTTGATATAAAGTTTTTTCTTATACATATATGACTAGTTTTATTTCTTTAGATTTTCTATCCTAATACAAATGACTCGGCTGGTATTTACAATGCTGGTGCTATAACTCCCTCTCTCTTAGCCATGAGCAAGCCAGTATGACAAACTAACAATCAAGTGGTATGCATAAATATCTACATACATATATTGTCTTTCCACTCTATATGTATTCATGGGTATCCTCCCAGTCCCTTTCACACCTGTTTGGCCAAGCATGTACTCATAGATCCCCACGATTGCAGGGTCACGTAAAACACTGTCTCTGTTGTCTTGAACATTATCAAGCCTCCCAGTATCTTCCCCTGCCTCGAAGACTTTGTCCAACCTCTTCTTATATATTGCTTTCCTCTTCACCAGAATTAACATTTGTCCACCCTCTGGATAGTACTTGCTGTTGGAAGGTGGGTGAAACTTGTTTATCAGGCTATTCTGATTACTGTTTTAGGTTAATGGTGAAGTGAGCAATATTTTTGTGTGGCTTGATTGGCAAGAGTTTAGCATTTATGTTTTTAAAGGAGCCAAGCAGGGCTCACATAAACTCACACATCCCTACACCTGTACACAAAATTCAGGGACATGAACAACAATCACCACATTAAGGTTTTGTTATCCACAGTTACCTGGTGAAAAAAACTGTGATAACATACCATATAACAAGTATCATCTATTAATACCTTGTAGTGATTCCCTGGGGTTAGGAATAGGCTAATATTCTTAGAAACTATTTATAAAGGTTAAAACTTCTCTATGAAAAAATAAGCTTAAAGACACAGGTGATATATAATTCTGCTTGTATGCAGATACATACAGGTAGAATTCTATGGTTTTAAAGAGCATCAAATACATTGAAGATGTCTTAAATGATGGTCAACATCTTTCATTGCTGAGTTGACCAAGTGTATTTTTTC
>NW_022111368.1:21417830-21437699 GCF_000313985.2 Echinops telfairi | reverse complement strand
AATAAGACCATCATCATTTGTCTGCAACTCACAAAAATAATAAGTAAATGAATATTCAATTGTAGAATGAATAAAGGATGTTAAAACATAAATGCAATAACAGAAATTTTATGTAGAGAATTATTCATATATTTTGTTATTCATAGCAAAATGCACCATAAACAAAATTAAGTGACAAACTAAAAATTAAGTCATATTTATGACAAATGCAAATAAAGGTTAACATTTGTATGTATGACAGTCTCTGGTAAATCAATAAAAATTCACTCATATCTTAAGAAGATTATGTGTATGCGAAGTATTTTTCATTTAGTTAAATTATATCATTCTGGTGTGAGGCACACTCAATCAATGCCTTACCAACTTAACAAACACCACCCCATGCGGAGTTGCAAACACTGGAGCAGCTGCCCCTTTCTCCTGGCTATGTAAAGATTTGGGCATCAGTTTTGGTGTTTCCTCATACAGACAGGAAAAAAACCAACAAAACAACAACCAGAGAGTGGCACAGGAACTAGCAAACATGCTGATTTGATCCTTTGCCTTGTGCTATAGTATTCAAGGCGATGTTTTAAGTGGATAGCTTTAATGAAATAGTGTTATTTGCTTGAATGTGGCCTTTTAAAATATATATTTTCCGAATTATACACGCTGATTAATGGAAAGCCATTATATGACTTGTAAATATATATAGTCAGAAAAACAATCTGCATTTGTCTATATTCTAACCTGCTCTTATTTGAACTTTTCAGTCCCCATCTCAGTAACTGCTTATGTTTCTAAGTCCATCAATCCTATGTAAGTTACCAAGTGCCGGTGAAAGAAAACACGTATATGTGTCTCGTCTGATTATTACATGCCATTCTTTGCAGAAAACAGCCTTGACGCATCTTAAGAATGTTTTGCTTCTAGGTACCTCTGTTTTATTTAAATAGACTGTTATTGTTCACCCTGCTTTCCACAGTATCTTCTTTCCTTTTGTCAGTCTGTTTCCAGCCTTCTCCTGTCCCCACCTCTACTTACCAGGAACCAATTTGTATGCAATTCCCTCCATGAAGTCAATGGAGGTTCCACACACATAGCAGCATTTAGAGGTACAATGGAAGAAATCAGATCAGGATACATAATTTCATTATCAATAACATAAGCATATTAGTATCTTTTCTTGGTTAAATGCCTTGCAAGAACTGACTAAAAGTGATTACTTGACCCAAACAAAACATTTGCAAACTTAGCTTTCTATTTTTTAAATAAAGGAATGGACAAGAATGCCCCTTCCAGAGAGCAACAGCATCAGATGACGATTTTTTGTTTGTTTAAGGCTCAACCTTAAATTACTATCTAATCCATTAGCAATGCACTCCAAAAAGCTGAGTAGGCTGTTGTTAGGGATCACCACATCAGTTTGGAAACATAGCAACTCCTATGCACAGCAGAATGAATTTTTGCGAGATCCTGTGTCCTCCTCACAATTATTGCTATAGTTGAACCTAGTCCTGCAGTCACTGTCAAGCCACTTCATTGAGGAGCTTCATTTCTTTTGCTGATACGCTATTTTTCTCAAGCATGCTGTCCTTATCAAGGAGCTGTTTTTTTCTGATAATACATATGCCCAAAGTTTGTGAGATAAAGAGTCATTAGCTTTACTTCTAAGGAGCATTATGACTGTACTTCTTTCCAAACAGATTTGCTTATTTTTCTGTTTGCTATTCTTTGCCAACTCTGTAATTCATGTGCATCAATGATTCTTCAGCCTTCTTATTTATTTTCAAGCTTTCGTGTGACTGTGTAGTGACTGATAACACGATGGGTCAGGTGCACCTTAGCCATCGACAAGGGATGTCTTTGCTTTCTAACACTGTGACCATTTGAAGCGGTCTTTTGCAATACTGCTTCTATGGCCATTAAAAACCTTTACATCAACGGCTCTCAACCTGTGGGTCATGACCCCTTTGGGGGTTGAATGCTCCTTTCACAGGGGTCGCCCAATTCATAACAGTAGCAAAATTACAGTTATGAAGTAGCAACAAGAATAATTTGATGGTTGGGGGGAGGGGTCACCACAACATGAAGAACTGCATTAAAGTGTTGTGGATTAGGAAGGTGGAGAGCCACTGCTTTACATATTTAATCTTTTCTCTGTTCGCCGTGGTGTTGTCTTTTGGTACATTTGTGAGGATTTTTGTTTTAGGTTGAGGTAATCCATACTGAAGGCAGCAATCCTTGATCTTCTCCAGTGGGTCCGGTCCCCTCTCAGCAAGCAAAGTTGTATGATATATGCACATGGTAAGTTGTTGACGAGTCTTCCTCCATTCCTAATACCCTGCACTTCTTACAGTCCAGTTCCTTGGATTACATTTTCAGCCACAAATTGAATAAATATGATAAAAAGATACAACCTGGACACAAACTTTTCTGAACTTTAAACCACGTATGGTCCCCTTATTCTATTCAATAATGACTGTCTCTTAGTCTATGTATAAGGTCCTCATTTGAATTTCCCATTTTATGGGGCAATATTGCCCATCACTTGGTGTGATCCCCACAGGCAAATGACTTTGCATAGTCATTAAAACACAGGTAAATCTTTTTTCTTGTATTTTTTACTTTCAGCCAAGATTCATAAGACTTCAGCAATTATATCACTTGTTGCCTATCTTCTTCTGATTTTGGCTTGCATTTTTGGTACTTTGCTATTGTTGTATTGCTGCAATCATTTTTGAATTATCTTCATCAAAATTTTACTTGTGTGTGATGTTAAGGGTATTGCGTTGTAATCCTGACATTTTGCTGGATCATCTTTCTTTGGAATGAGTACCCATATAGTTCTCTTCCAGTAAATCGATAAGGTAACTGAATTTCAAATTTCTTAGAAAAGACAAGTGAGCATTTCCAGCACTGCACCCATTTATTGAAAGTCTCAAATGCAAGTCCATCAACTCTTGGAGCCATGCTTTTGTGCCAGTACCTTCAGTGATGCTTGGACTTCTTCCTTCAATATCCTCATCTCTTGATCATTATTCTACTTTCTGACATGGTGGAACAGTCACCAGCCCTTTTTTATATGAGAATTCTGTGTATTCCTCTCATCTTCATTTGATGTTTCTGTTACTGTTGAATATTTTGCCCATAGAAACCTTCAATATTAGAACACAGCTTGATTTTTTTTCTTCATTTCTTCATCTTGAGAAGCCCTGTGTTCTTCATTTTTCATTTTCTAACTCCAGAAACTCACATATTTTATTACAAAACTTTTCTTTGTGTTCTGGAGTTTCCCTGTGAACTCTCCTGTTTAGTTATTTTGCTACATTGTTTCTTTAATTGGTTTTAACTTCTTCACATTCAAGAGCAAGCTTCAGAGTCTCTTTTGACACTCATTTTGTTCTTTCTTCCTTTCCAGTTTTCTTAATGGAACTTTGCTCTCCTACAATTCATCTAGTCTTTGGTTATTAGTGTTTAATTGCCAAACCTAATATATATTTTAAATGTGATATCGTTTAAGAAGTTGCTACCATTATAACCTCTAGGTGTAAGGGTTCTTTCTGAACATATAACTGGCAAATGGATTAGTGGACTCTAGCATAAGATCTAAGACTTTGGGTTCTATTCAGAGTTTTTGGATATTGGACCCATGTGTAGGGGTTAAAGGCCCAGACCCTGAAGTTAATCTGTCTAAGTATATAAATTGGCTCTCCCAATATTATAGAGAAGCCCTGGTGGTACAGTGAGTACGTGTTCTGCTGCCAGCTACAAGGTCAGCATTTTAAAGGACGGGGCCACCTGCTTCTGTAAAGATGTAATCCCGTGGCAGAGTTGCACTCTCGTAACCCTATCGAGTCGCTCTACTCTGCTTTCTCGGATTATTATGATGAGGAATAGACTCGTGGGGAAACAATTTGTTTGATAGGGAGTATTACTCCCCATCGAGTCCTCAGGTGCGACACATAGTTAAGAACCTGGATATTAACTGAAGGCTGTCAGTTTGAAACCACCTAGAGCAGTTTCATGGCCTGGTGACCTACTTCTGAAAGATCAGAGACGTTGAAAACTCGCTAGGGCATCGTTCTACTCTGCCACACATGGGTGTCATCAATCTGAAGAGGCTAGATGGTTGGTTAATTGTGTTGTTATTGCTGTTGGCTGCCATTTACTAAATGTATCATCTGAGAAAGCTATTTTCTCCTTAATGTATGACATTTCCTCATCTCTAAAATGAAGACAGTTATATACAACCTACTTCATAAGATTATGATGAGGATTAAATAAATCAATATATCATCAAATACTTCAAACAGTGGTTAGAATACAATGAGGGCCATATAAATTTAGGTTTTACTTTACTGTTTTGATTTTCCCTCTTTCCTATTGGTGATTTTAGGATCTTTGCTTAAGAACAGTTATTTGTTATGGTAATTGAGGTGTTCTAAAATCCATTCCCATCCCTGTGAGTATCCACTGGTAGCCTGTCACTCACTGGATTAACATTTTTCACTGGAATTACAGATATAATAGTTATAATACTTGTCTTTTGTCCAAGACTATTCTACATATGTTATCACATTTAATTATTGCAACAAATTTGGATAGTAGGTATCATTATGTCCATTCTAGAAGAAAAGGATTATTACTTAAGAAAATAAAATTATTTTTCCAAGTATATTTTCTTCTTACTCCAACAAAGTCTGTCACTTGGGTGTACTCTGATAGTTTTCATGTTGATTCAATTATCAAAGCCATGTCATCTATATTACAAAAACCATCAGGATCATCCATAATGGGAACACTTCAGGGGTGCTTTCAGATTATGATTGATTAAGAGAGGCATGGCAATCTACCTCCAAAATCCATCCAGTAACAATTCTCTGGCTCATACCAGGATAGTATCAAATATAGTGCTGGAAGTCAAGCTCCCTGAATTGGAAAGGGCTCAAAATAAACAGTGGTTATAACAATGAACTTGAGCACATCTATAATTGTGAGGGTGATATAGGACCAGGTAACATTTGTTCTGTTGTACTTGAGGTCACTATGAGTCCAAGTCAACTCAATAGCAACTGAAGACAACAATATTTAGTTCATATGTACCGGTGGAGCTAGGGTTGAAACTCAGAAATTAGATATTTTGGATCTCCAATCCTACAGGATAGATCATATTCATATATGCATATATTGATTTGCCAGCTAGCTACAGAACACATTGGGAGGGGGTGTCAAAGCACTCTCTTATTTTACCATCTTCATGTTATAAACTATATTTGTATAAATATCACATTTCCTACTCCTAAATTGAACATAAATGTGTTAAAAAAACAAACCCCAATGGTTCATTTATTCTAGAGTAAGATTATCTCCCATACCACTTTTCATACCCACCTCAGTGTGAGGGAATACATGCTTTGGTATAAAAAATTGAAAAGAAACAACAACTAAACCACTTGTACTTGTTGGGTTTGCGCATTGCTTCTAAATTACTCCTTCTCTTTTGCATTCTGCTCAGCTTTTAGATACTGCTTTTTTGGCTGAATCCACACGTGAACCTCATTTTGCAGGATTTGTTAAAAATATAATTAAAATGTTGTACAAGGGTTTAGGCCAAATTGGCCTGAATCCTAGAACCCACTCCATGCAAAACCTCAAGGAATATACATTCATAGAAAAGGTTTGCTCTCCGGGATTCCCTCCCCCTTACTTTAACCTGATATTTCGCTTATCCTGCTAAGACGTTCCTCAGAGGAGCGAGACAGTAGCTTGCCTCATTAAGACTCATCATTTACAAGATGTTGACAAATGTTGGCATTTATCCTGTTAGCATAATAAATGTGAGAAAAATGACCATTTGGCATAGATAGTTCCGTACAAAATTCAAGTAGAGTTGAGAATGAAGAGAATTTGTTGGTATGTCTAAGCAATATCATTCCGTGCTACATAGTGGAATAAATATGTTTTGGAAGAAATGATTATTTCTTCTTTGTCCTACAAATAATTTTTTTCTTTTGGCAGCAGGACAGTTTAAAACAATCAAAAGTATAGCTCAGAAAAATATCTATATATCTTTCATATTTTACTTTAATAAAATTTTGGATTTTTCTCCTCTTTAGAAGAATACTATTATTCATGTTTAATTTTTTCTACACTTGGCTATATTTTTATACCATATGTACTCATCAGCTCAATATATATTTGTTTAGCATTATAGAACTTCAACTTTAATGCTAAACAAATAAAAGGATAAATAAGACCCATATAAAAATACAGAGTTGGTTGGATATATGTATATATGTGGAAATAATTGAATTTTTAAATGAAAATATGTTGAGAATTCAATTTATGAAGTTTTCAAGAATTAGATTTTGACACATACTTCTAGGTATGTACGTAAGCTTCTAGAAGGGCAGACGCTGACATCTGGAAAATAGCACTATATATCTAACCCTAAGTGGTGCTCAGGGCTGGCACAGCTATGCCTTGACATCTTTCCCATAGAACAGAAAATTACATCAGACAAGTTCCCTTTGCGATGGATCAAGATAATAGCAAGAACACTCCACAATCACAGCTCAACACAGGCACATTCATGAGCATTATCTAAATCAACCTCTACATATCCTGATAAATGAGTGAGTGCTGCCTTAAAAAAACTTTTTTTCAAGTTTAATCATTCATCCTCCATAAAATTTATTAGAATACCCAACGTGATAGTTATTGTTATGTGTCAACTTGACTAGGTTGCAATTCTCACTGGGCTGGCAGATACAATATAATCATCATCCGTCTCATCATATGATGTGAGGAGCCAATCAAATGGAAGGGGTGTTTCGTGGGGGTGTGGCCTATATCCAACTATTAGCGGATGTTACAGCAAATCTCCCCTCTTTCTTGATCCCTCAATCATCTTGTGATTTCTGACTTCTAGCTCTTGGGAGAAGCCTGCAGTCAGTCACCTGCCCTGCAGATTTTGGATTTGTCAGTTCTTACAGCCCATGAGCCAGGAACATGCCACCTGCCCTGTGGATTTGGGACTTGGCAGTCTCTGCATTTTCATGATTGATTTCCTTGAAATAAATACCTTGAAATATATGTCTATAATATTTTACATGTGTATATATACATATATTTTATTTGTTAGTTTGTTAATAGGTACATCACTATTTTTACTCCTCTATAATCTAGCCTAAAATACCCAATCAAAGAATAACTTTTACTTTCTGACTGCTACTAATGCAGAGCAAAACTTAATGTTCTTGAACTTTCCCCCAAATTACCTAATACAAACTTAAAACCTGTAATAATTTCATCTAGAACACTTTTAAGAAAACATCCCCGGGTCCCAGTTAGTGAACATCCTTCTTATTTGCAATAAGCAATACATTCAACTTGTTCACACACACGTGTATACCTTTTATCTTTAACTGGAGGGTATTGATAATGTTTGAATACTATCATAATTAATTCAAAAGGTAGACTATCATATCACAAGAACCATTTTATAGTTAAAGGTTTATAGTAGAAAGGTTAACTCCACATAAACTCACGCAGTTTTGACAAAATCTGGAAAAGAGAAATATTAATAGAATAGCTTAAGATGCAAAAGAAATTTAAAAAACGTGTGAAAGAAATGAATAGTCTACATATAAAGTCGTAATTTGAATCCAGACTTTTGGACTCTTCACTGTAAATTTCATCTGACTTAATACAGGTTGTGCCTGTGTTATAAATGTTATAAATGGTTTGTTCTATTCCTAAGCATGTTGTTATGTCCAATTTGTAGGGAAATGAGGACAGGGGCATATGTTTTTGTTTTCATTTTAACATTACTTGGGTGTAAAAAAAAGGCTTGAAGCCTTTTCAATGATGTAAAAGTTGATGGTGCAGAAAGAGAAAGTGATTGCTATTAAAATTTTGTTTTGAGTCAGGGTTAATTCAAATGGTTCAAAGTGAGGGCAAATTTATATATCAAATAGGACAAATAGGAGTCGCCTGTCAGTCAAAAGTTTGTAAGTCCAGGGATTTAGTGCAGTAACTCAATAAGGATTTGTCCAGTAACTTAACACTTGCTAAACATGATCTCTTTTTCTGTCTATCGCTTCACTGTTATGGCCTCTAGTACATTCACCTGGCAGCACTGTCATTGCGTGAGAGGCTGACAACTTGAAGGGCTGGTCGTTTGAACTCAATAGCCAAATGGTAGGAGAGAGATGTGGCAATTTGTATCTATAGAGATATATGGCCTTCTGACCTGATTTTCAACTTTGTCTGTATTTTATTGTTTTTTGTTTGCTCACATTGGGGTTTATCTCAGATGTGTTATGTCATTGGAGGTCGCCCTCTTGAATTTTTGTTATATAGTTTTCTGTTTTTCAATATATGAAAGCCAGGACTGATGAACTTATAGGGATATCAAGCAGAATAAGGGATTCTTGGGAGTACAGTGGTGGTGCTGGCGGAGGCGAGGTGGAGGTAAAAGGGAACTGATGTTAAGGAGTTCAAGAAGGAAATGAATGTTTTGAAATTGTGGTAGCAATTTTATAATTCTGCTTGATGTGATGGAACTATTTAAACTATGGCATGTTGTGATATCTGTATTACTTCCTAATAAAAGTCCCAAGGCCATGTATATTTTTTAATTAAAAAAAGAAAAACGGCCTTGGAAACCCTGTGAGGCAGTTCGACTCTGTCCTATAGAACTCATTGAACAGCAACAGGGTTTTAGTATCGTTTAGTGGAATGTACTTGGGCTCAATAATTAATTGTTGAACTACACGCAACTAGAGAGTGAGTCAGAGAAAGAATTTATTTCTACTGGCAGAAGGAACAAATTTCTAGGGCATCCAAAGAAATGATCAGATCAGAAAGCAATTTGCATCAGGAAATTGCCTTAAGAAGTTGTTGTGTGCCAGTAACAAGGCAGGTGCAATTCAAAGACAGAATAGTTCTAGGGAGACCTTGAAATAGAAAGGACCCCAGTTCTAAAATAAAACTGGAGTGCTAGCCAGGTAAACTATCAAAAGAAATATTTGATAGAAAGGCAAAACGACACGCTTAATCTTTTAACTTCTGTCTTCTCAGACATCAAAAATATATATAAAGTATGTGTAAATAGAGAAAAATCTGAATCTGACCTGGGAATGTGGATATGGGGGTAATTCAAATGCAAAATAAAGATTCAAAATGTCTGTTAATATAGAACTTATAGTATGAGATTTAAGAAAGACACTGGAGGTAGGGTGGGGTGATCAACTTGTAAATGTTCTCCCTCTTGAAGCACCTAGCCTTAATAAGAAATAAATAATGGCTACTCAGGACACCCATTATATGCCTCAATATGGAGAGGCAAGGGTAACATAGAAGATCCACCTTAAGATAGACAAGAGAATCTCCATACTCATAAATATTAGTTATACCTATGCTACTATGACCTGTATGTTAAGGATAAGGTGGTACAATGAATTACTTGATATGGCTCTACTAGTAATTCCCACCAAATAACTGTTTTCCTGATGGGCTTTGGTAAAATATGTCAATGGTATTAGATATGGTTCTACTAGTAATTTCCACCAAATAACTGTTTTCCTCATGGGTTTGGGTAAAATATGTCAGTAGTATTATATGATTTAGTTATGAGTGCTTTTTACTATACTGGTTGTGATAGTAAAAACTTGGAAGTCTAGTGTAGCAAGTAGTCAAATTTGACACCTGCTGATTATATGTCAGCAGCAGAAGGGGAATCTTATTACCTTCAAGAAAGTTCAGTCAGAAGTGAAGTGTGTTTTTGTAGTCTAATATTCCTGTACATTGAACCTCTTTTATCCAGGGATAGACAAATATCACTGTTAAGAAGTGTCAGATTCCTGACCCACCAAGCCCCGAGGATGATATTCCTGCTCGGAGTAGACAATGCACAGAGAGGATGATAGGGCCAGCCCAACCATGAGACATGATGCCCCTCACTGACCTATAGCACTACAGGGGACAACACTGGAAACACAGTGTGGGGACTGTGTACAATATGACCCCATCACACTGCGGCAAAACACTAAGGGCATGAAACAGAGCAGCAAGGAGAGCAAAGTGATGAAATCCCCGGGGAATACCAATAATAGACTGTGGAGACAGTGTGGCACCCCATCAGACTCAACTAGAAAACCCTCATAAAGGAAAACAAACAGACCTTACATTATTTATAGGTTGTTCCATTTTTGTCAGTGCCTTTCTTTTTGTTGTTGTTGCTGTTATAATTTTTATTACTGTTTTGTTGGTTTTCACTTCCTTTGTTGTTTTCTTTGGCGTTGCCTTGTTTTTGTACTTATTAACGTCTCTGCATGTCTATCTAGATAAAATAGGTGGGATAAAGAATTTGGAGATGGAAAGAATGGGACCAATGGTTCACGGGGGATACAGGAGAAGGGGACGTGGGAGAAAAGAAGGGAGTCGGGAACCAACCTAGGGACATCTAAGGTCTTAAAGGTTTGAAGATAAATAAGTGGTCATCTAGCTGAGAAGCAACAAAGCCCACAAGAAAGACGCACACCAGCCTGTGTGATCATGAGATATTGACAGGATTAGGTATCAGGCATCTAAGACCCAGAACAAAATCATACCCAATGTGCATGAGAGGGAGGGACATGGAGTAGAGACGTAATGCCTACTGGTAGACAATTGGACATCCCCTCACAGAAGGGTCACAAGGAAGAGATGAGCCAGTCAGGGTGCAGTATAGAACCAGTGAAACACACAATTTTCCTCTAGTTCTTTGGTGCTTCCTTCCCCCCATTATCATGACCTCAATTCTTACTTTACAAATCAGATTACACCAGAACATGCACACTGCTACAGATAAGAGTTGGCAACACAGGAATACAGGATAGATAAACCCTCCAGGGCCAACAATGAGAGTAGAGAGAGCAGAAGGATTAGAGGACCATGGGGGAAGAAAGGGAGAATTGATCACAAGGATCAATCTATAACCCCCTCCCAGGGAGATGAACCATGGGAAAAGTGGGTGAGGGGCAATGGAGGACGATGTAAGCTATGAAAATAATAATCTATAATGTATCAAGGATTCATGAGGGAGGGTGGGTGAGGGAGAAGGGGACAGAAATGGGGAGCTGATATCAGGGGCTCAAGTGGGAAGAGAATGTTTTGAAAATGATGATGGCAGCATATGAGCAAAATGTTCTTGACACAATGGATGAATGCATGGATTGTGATAAGAGGTGTCAGAAGCCCCAATAAAAGTATTTAATAATAATAAAAAAAGAAGTGTCAGAGGTGTAGTAAAGGAGCGGGCTAGAAGTCAGCATAAGACAGAGCGGTAGGATTCCAAGTGTTTGTACCTGCTCAGGACATTTGGAGCTGGAAATTCTAAAATTAACAGTCAATTGTAGGACAGTCATTTGAATAAATATACTCTATCAATAGTTAATTTTCATAAGAATAGGACATTCAGTTTATGGAAGTCCAGTTGTGGTCAGATTTTCCCAATTTTAAAAGTTTTAGTTTAAATAGGAGATAAAATTTTGAGTTTTCAACTAAGTAGATATTTCCATCTACAATTTGAAGGGTAGAAGATGAAAAAGCTACATTTTTCTTATATTAATGTGAACATGTTAAAAACACAATGTCATTGGGAAATAACATTTTTTAAATCAGATTTTGAACCTTGTCATCAAACTTTCACCCACAGGATTTTTGGAGAGCTGACTTCCAGAATAATCCGTTCCTACACCTGAGAATAAATCTCTAAAAGTGATTTAGCTCTTGATTGTTTCTTTGCACTGTGAATTTACCTCAGGATGTGCTTGGATTTATTTTGGAAAACAATCTTTGAAGGAGACTGAGCAGGTGATATATAATGACATAAAGTACATTTTTTATGGCAGTAGGCAACTGAAGAGTTCCTTGTCTTCAAGAAATGGGAGCCTTAGACTTCCACTAGAAGTGTGTGTAGAAATTGACATGTGATCATTTGAAAATCTGAAGTTTCATAGCATAAGGCCACTTTATTTGTATAACCTGATATAAAATCTTCTCTCTTTTTTTCTTCCTCCTTTATGGTTTGCTTCTGGGAGATTGACAACTTCAAATAAAAGACTAGCTACAATTTTGGGAAAGACAAGTCTAACACAGGAAAATTTGGCCACCCTCATTTTGGAAAATTCAATTTTTGCCTTTAGTCATACAGAATAAAATTCCCTGCCAATCAAACATACACAGGTGTTGAGCATCAGAATTTCTTACTATGCCCATAATTATGACACTAAGGGTAAATTCGAATTTATGTATAAGATGAAGTCATCTTAATAATAAGGACTTTAATGCTGTTAGGAATTATGGAGTACTTTGAGAACACCTCATTCACTGGCATTTATTTTACTGTAACGTTTTCTTTTATATCTTATTACTAATATTCAGAAAAACATAAGATTTCTAAGTCACTTAAATGTGAACAAGGTGATTTGGAATGTTTTCCGTTAAGTATAAGAAAACTCAGTTAATTAATTAATCCTCAGGGTTAAATGAGTTTTTGTGCTTTTTTTAAGTTTGTAATAATTAATATCGGGAGATTAGCATTAACTTACTATCTATACCTAAATAATTTGTGTTTTCTCTAATTTTAACACTACTATAATATATTGTGTTATTTTGTCTCATTTACATTCTCATGCTAGTTTTATTTTAACTAAAATCTAAACCATTATGAAGCAATACATGTAGAAAAGTAGTATGTTGCAGATATGGCCCTGGATCACAGCTAAACCTTTAATAAAACAATGGGAAATAGAGGAAGATGGATTTGGGATTTAATTTATTTCATATTTTCCCACTTGTCACTGAGAAAATAAAATTTGACTACTGGGAATGTATTTGCCTTTCTATCATGAGACAAT
This sequence comes from Echinops telfairi, assembly GCF_000313985.2. Taxonomy (NCBI): domain Eukaryota; kingdom Metazoa; phylum Chordata; class Mammalia; order Afrosoricida; family Tenrecidae; genus Echinops; species Echinops telfairi. The sequence continues at coordinate 21,424,812 of NW_022111368.1, read as the reverse complement.
TTGTTGGAATGGATAATGTAGTTAGTTCTAATTATTAATCTTACATGTAAATGCATAGATTTTATTTCATGCTATTTATTTAGAGTTAAATAGATAGAAATCCAAAATCCGCTTATTTGGCATGTGTTCTAAATACCCATTCATTTTTATATTAATCACTGGCCATATTTTTTTGGTTTATTTAAAAATGCAAGATACCGAACAAGATGTTTCATGTACGCTATTCTACTAGCCAAGCACCTGGAATAGATTTAACCTCAACCTCCCACGCATTGTTGGCTTCAAGGTCAGTGGTTTTTCATCTTGCCTTATCTCCTACGAGCAATCACCTGGAACAGTGCCTATCAATGGTAGGTTTTGTTTTGTTTTTGTCATTGTGTATAAACTTCAAACTTCACAGGTGATATATCGTTGGTATGACAAGCGTCAGGCTTACTTTTCTGAAAACAAATGAGCAAAGTTATCTCAATCAATGATAGTATATGAAATGAAGTTGAAAAGGAATTTCAACCAGCTTTGTAAGAATGCTAAACCCTCCCATTCTAACAAAGGTCAATTAAAGATATATAATATGTGATCTCGTATTCTGATCTAGGAATGAATTGGCTGGAACTCAACAGCCCATTAGTAACAATTGAACAAAGTCAATCTTCAGTGTCTTTCTGAAGTATAGAAAAGTAATGCCCTCACAAAGAGATGAATTGTAATCCATGGGAAGCTAAGAAGACAATGAAAGGAGCCTCGTTATTAGAAAGAGCTCTTAAGCTAGTTATCTCTAGAAATGGAGCTACCCCTTTGCTCCTAAAAGAGTGTCCTTTAAACAGATATAGCTGAAATCCGGTATACTACTTAGAGAGACTCTCCTAAATCTCCACGTGGCTCTTTATGAGCGATTGTAAAGACCCAGGTGACCATAAACTCTACAACATGCTACCCCGTATCTAAAATCTTACCTGAAACACCACTGAAGAAACTTCATATTAAAGCATAGTTCTTTCATTCTAGCCATTGAAACTTTGACATTTTAAGACTTTGCTTGTCATTTTCATTTGAATGAAGGGATGACAGCAGAAACTACTAAACCTTTACATATTCATGATTTTTTAGAATCGTTCGTTAATGTTAGGGACCCTATTGTAAAATTGCAACACACAAACTTTTGCTGTCATGAAGTCAATGCTGACCCCAAGTGACTCCCTGTGGATTTCCGAGGCTATAACTTTACCAGCATAGAAAGTCTTCCTCCTGCAGAGCTGCCGGTGGTTTCAAGGGGATCACAGCCCAGTGCATAACCACTGCACCATCAGGGGTCCATCGTGGTAACCGGCCCTCCGGAAGGAGGGCCTATGATCTAGTGAGTATAAGCTGTCTTATGTGGCTGGGTCTTGGATCAACAAATATTTGTATTTTTCACCTGTCGTACTTGATGTTTGTTGTTAGTTGACATCAAACTGACTCCATCTCACGGAGACCTTTTGCATACAAGAACAAATCAGTGCCTGGTTTGCACCGTCTTCATGATTATTGGTAGGATTGAGCCCATTCTGGCAGTTATTATGTCAAAAAAATTTTTTTAATTAAGCCTCCTGTACATGTGGGGTTCTTCTCCCCACCCCCCCACACCACCCCTTTCCAACCTCCTTCCCTCCTCACCTTCTTGTCTCTTCCCTATCTGCACCCCTGTGCCTCATTCATCATTCATCATAGTCTTTAATATCTTGTCTTTGGTGCGAAAATTTTTTATTTTTTTCTTATAATAACAGTGAAATAAAATATTTATCTTCATGAGATTCACTAACTTTGCTGAACACAATGTCCTCTGATTTTGCCCATGTCATGAGGTGTTTGATAAATTTGTCATTGTTTTTGAAGGATTTGCATAATATTCCATTGTGTGTATATACAAGAGTTTGCTCAGTCCTCTAAGGACCAGTTTTTGGTTGTTGCCATATTTTTGCTATTATAGAAATTGCTGAAATAAATATAGCCGGGCTCTTTATTTCATTAGGATATATACCAAGTAAAAAATTGCAGGATCATAAGGCATTTGTATGTGCATTTGTTTAAGGAATTTTCATACTTTTTTCCATTGTACAATTTTGCCATCCCACCAATGATGTATGAGTGTCCCTGTCTCTCTACATCATCTCCAACATTTGTTATTTTCTGGCTTTTGGGTTTTTTAAATTTTTTGCTAAGAGTGTCACTGTAAGGTGGTATATCATTGGTTTTTAATTTATATTTCTTTTACGGCTAATAAATGAAACATTTCTTCATGTAATTGTTCACTGCCTGCATATCATCTTTAATGAATTGTATATTCATGTCTTGTGCCAGTTTTGGTTGGTTTATTTGAATTTTTCTTGTTAGTATGCTGTAGCTTTCTATAGATTTTTAAAATTAGCTCTTTATCTGATATATCATGGCCAAATATTTTGCCTAATCTACATATTCTCCTTTTTACTCCTTGGATGAAGTCCCATGATGTACATAAATGTATCTTTAGAAGGTCCCAGTCTTCTATTTTGTCTTCTGTAATGTGGATCTTTTTCACTATTTTTGGTAGTGCATTTAAGCCTTGTATTAGAGCCCTTAAGTTTGTCCCTATGACATTTCATTGATGATCTTTATGGTTTACGTTTAGGTCTTTAAACCATCTTGAGTGTGTTTTGTATATAGTATGAGGTATGAGTCCCGTTTCATTCTTTTGCAAGGAGAGATCATTTTTCCACCCCAGAACCATTATTTCCCTTTATATAAAATCAGATCCCTGTAGGTGCTTGGTAGTATTCCTGGGTTCGCTGTTCTAATTCATTGATCTATATGTCTATCATGGTATAATACCAAGCTGTTTTGATTAATTTGGCTCTATAACAGGTTTTGAAATCAGGGAGTAAAGAACCTCCTACATTGTTTTTATATCTTAATAGTAATTTTTTTTAATTCAGGGGTTATTTTCTCTCCATATAAGTTTGGTAATTAGTTTTTCCCTTTCTTGGAAGAATTATGCTGGGATTTTGATCAGAATTGCATTGCATTTACAGAGTTCTTTTGGTAATATGGACATTATCATTATATTAAATCTTCCTATCCATAAGCATGCGGCTTTCTTGCAGTTGTGTATATCTCTTTTGGTTTCTAGAAGTATTTTGCAATTTTCTTTGTATAAGTATTTTGTTTATCTGATAAAATTTATTACCAAATATTTTCTCTTTGGGGTACCTATTATAACTGATATTGTTCTTTCAATTTTCTTCAGTATCATCTTCTTTAATAAACAAGAATCCAGCAGATTTCTGTATGTTGGTATTATAGCCTGTTACATTACAAAACTTTTCAATTAGTCACAGTGTTTTAAAAATTAGTGCTTTGACACTTTCTGCATTTAAGATTACAGCACCTTCAAAGAAAGAGAGTTTTGTTTTTTTCTGTGCCAATGTAGATTCCTTTAATATTTTTTATGTCTTATAGAACTGCCCAAGATATCCAGGACTGAAATAACAATGGTGACAAAGGGCAAACTGTCAGGTTCTCATTCAAAGGATTCAATTTCTTTCCATTCAGTAGAATGCTATGCATTGGTTTCACATATCTGGCCTTTATTATTTGAGTAATTTCTCTTTATTTTATTAAATGATTTTATCAATAATAGATGATGACTCTGCATTTGTTTGTAAAATCATATGCATCTTTTCCTTGGTTGTATTTTTTTTTGTGGATTACATTGATTGTTTTTCTAATATTGACCCATCCTTGCATATCTAGTATGAATTCCACTTGGTAATAATGTAGTTTTTGATGTTTTCTTGAATTCTGTTGGCTAGAATTTTGTTGAAATTTTTGGTGTCTATATTTATCAGAGATATTTGTCTACAAGTTTTGTTTTAGTGATGTCTTTCCATGGGTTATGTATCAGGGTTACATTTGTTTCATAAAACGATTTTGGTTGTATATTATCCTTTCTTATATTCTGAGATAGTTCATGTAGGAGTCATTTTAATTCTTTTCTAAATGCTTGTTAGAATTCGCCAGTCAAACAATATGGTTCTGGACTTTTTGACCCTGGGAGTTTTTTAATGACCAGAAGTATTTCTTCTTATTGATCTTTCTTCGGTTGACCTTTTCTGCATAGGTATGTGTTAATTTACGTAGGTGATGTGTTTCAAGAAATTTATCAATGTCTTCTAGACTTTCAATTTTATTGGGATACAATTTTTCCCAATACTGTGTGATATTCTTTTTTATGTTGTATGGTTCTGTTGTGATGCCACACATTCCACTTCTTACTGTAATATTTGCTTCTCTTTCTTTCCTGTTAGGTTTGCCAATGATTTATACCAGTTTTGTTAATCCTTTCAAATAACAAACTTCTTGTGTTGGTGATTTTTTTTCTATAACGTTCTTATTTTCTGAATCACTTATTTCTGCTTTAATCTTCATTATTTCTTTTCTTCTAGGGTCTGAGGATTTTTTTTTTGCTGCCCTCATTCTAATTGTAGTTCATGTGTTAAGATATTTATTATTTTTTTCCTTCTTTTTGATATGTGTGCTTATTGCTATGAACTTCCCTCGGAGTAATGCTTTTGTTGTGTCTCAGAGATTTGAGTGTGTTGTATTTTTTATCTATTATGTTTCAGGATTTTTTTTATTATATTCTTTCTTTCATTATTACTCAGTGATTATTTTTTTTAAGTGTTGAATTTTCATGTAACTGACATTTTGTAGTTGATTATCTATTGGTTATTTCTTATTTTATAGCATTGTGACCTGAAAAAAACTTGTTGGTAGCAGTTAAATGTTTCTAACTTTAAGGACTAAGATATGATTGATTTTGGAACACTTTCAATGTGAGCTAGAAAAAAAAAGGTATATTATTCTCTGTTGGATAAAGTGTTCTATATATATCTAACAGATAAAGTTGTTTAATTGTGTTGTTTAGTTCTTCTGTAGTGTTGTTGCTTTTTCCCTCTAGTTAATTGACTTTCTTTCAAAGTGATGTGTTAATGTATGATAGCATTATTCTAGTATCACACCAATTGACATGTTTCAGCAAGCTGATGAGACACTGGAAGCACTCACTCATCTATGCCAAGAAATTTGAGACAGTTATTTGTTCAATTAACAGGAAGAGATCTATATTTGTGCCCATTCCAAAGAAAGGTGATCCAATAGAATGATCAAACTATAGAGTAATATCATTGATATCAGATACAAATAAAATGTTATTGGAGATCATCCAACAATGACTGTAGCAGTGCATTGACAGGGAACTTGCAGAAGTTCAGGCTGGATTCAGAAGAGGATGTAGAACAAGGAATATCAGGTGGATCTTGGCTCAAAGCAGAGAATACCAGAAAGATGTTTTCTTGTGTTTTATTGACTATGCAAAGGCATTTGACTGTGTGGACAATAAAGAACTATGGATAACCTTGAGAAGAATGGGAATTCCAGAAAACTTCAGTGTAATCATTCAGAACTTGTACGTGGATCAAGAGGCAGTTGCGTGAACAAAACAAGGGATTATTTCATTAAAATCAGGAAAGCATAAGGGTTGTATCCGTTCATCATATTTGTTCCATCTGTGTGCTGAGAAAACCATCAGAGAAGCTGGCTTATATGAAGAAGAATGTGACATCAGGATTGGAGGAAGGTTTATAATACCCTGTGACATGAAGGTGACACAATCTGGCTTGCTGAAATTGACAAGGACGTGAAGCACTTGCTGATGAAAACCTAGAATTCCAGCCTTCCGAATGGGTGGCAACTTAGAGTGAAGAGGATCGAAATCCTCACAGCTGTCCCAATAGGTAACATCATGAAAATATTGAAGTTGTCAAAGATTTTGTCCTGATTGTATCCTCAAACAAATGCTCATGGGCGGAGCAGTCTAGACCAAAAGAAATATCACATTAGGTAAATCTGCTGCAAAAGACCATTTCAGAGTGTTGAAAAGCAAAGTATATGGCAGTTTCTTGTAAGCCACATAGTCAAGGTTTTTGTTTTCTTGTCAATCCCATTAGTCTTTCTCTCACCTGGTGGCTTCAATCCACTTGCATTCAATGTTGTTATTGATAGGTATGGTTTCATTGCTGTTATTTTGCTGTATTTCTATGATGTCATTGATTTCATTGTTTATAGATTTTGTACCAATATTTTTTGTTACCTTTCTCTTACTTCTTTATTGGATTTTATGATTTTCTTGCTTTGTTTTTTGAGGTTTTAATTTTTTCTTTGATGTTTGCTTGGTTTCTGTTGTTTTCAATCCACATTTAAGACAGTTTTTTTGTCTCCATGTCAAATGATTTCGATATCTTCTTTGTTCGACTACTTATTATTTATTTGGTTCCCTCTATTTATGTTGTCATGGTCGTCTTCATTGTGAACATATTATCTCTGTTTCCTTATTTTGACTCATATGTTATGTTTCACTTTGTATAGTACTTGAATAGGCTGATTTCTCGGCAGTAATTCCTTATATGGTTCGTTTAGGTGTCTTTTTATAGTTGTTCTTGACTCTCTCTCCAAATAAATCTTTTTAGTATTTTTTGCTATTGTGTCAACCCTTCTCATTTTTTGCTGCCCCCTACCAAACATGATGTCCCTTTTTAAAAGCAGTTTAATTGGCACATAATACACATACTATACAGTTCAATAGTTCAATTGTATCAAGACAAGTTTTATAGTCATTACCACAATCGATTTTAGAACATTTTCATATTTTTTTGTGCTCATGGTTATTCGCACCCCATTTCTCCCCAACCTCCAGTTACTATCTCTATAGATTCACTCCTCCTGGATTGCATACATTAAAAAAAACATGCAAAACAACGGGCAAAGAAACAAAACAGCTATGAGCAAGAAGACAAGTGACCATCTAGCTCAGAAGCAACAAAGCCCACATGGAAGAAGCACACCAGCCTGTGCGATCACGAGGTGTCGAAGGGACCAGGGATCAGGCATCATCAAAACCAAAAGTGAATGA
>NW_022111368.1:21408449-21416522 GCF_000313985.2 Echinops telfairi | reverse complement strand
TGGCAGCCCATATTTCGTTCTTCACCAGTGTCATAATTCAGATATGTGAATTCTTCTTCAGTGTTCCATTCTATTCAGCTTTTGCCTGAATATAAGATGATTATATCAGGCTGAGCCCTTTACAAACCTATTTGTTAGTTCTCATTATTTTCATATAAAATTGATGGCTCTTGAAATGAAGATGTTGGGAGAAAGATAAAACATGATAAAGTTTATTTATTAATAAACTTTAAATGTCATTAGGTCTATACTTAATGACATTTTTGAGGCTCTTTCATCTCTCTTTCGTCTCTATTCTTCCATTCTCTGCTCATTTGTCACCTCGTTGCATACACCCTCATTCCAGAATGCAAGCACCTTACTCCAATGCTCTCCCTTGATTTCAGCCTTCTTATTCTCCATGGGAAAAGTGTATGCCCAGGGTCTCAGCACCAGCTCAGCTTTCTTCTTGCCTAGAGATAACTTTTCAGCAGCAACAACAACAACTAATACTGTATCACCTGCTCCTTTTTGAATTCCTATTGTGAAGCACTTTATCTATAATGACTCATAATATTTTGAGACAAGGCTATGTTTCTGGATCCAATATTAGAATCTGCATTAGTATGAATTATATCTACTTTTTAACAAAACCCTAAGATAATGTTGTGCTATATTGTGAAGTGAACAGTGCCTGAGGGATCATACTTTAGACCAATGATTGACAATCATCTGGCTTCTGAGGGTGCACCTGGCCATGTAGGCATTAGAGAGAGGTCCTGCATATTTTAAGCAAGGAGAACCTGACAAAAGGTGTACATTAAGAAGTTTCATCTCACATAGATGTACAATGAATTAGAAAGGAGAAGAATGTAAAGTGGGCATTAACTATTTGAAATGTTGAAGGCTGATATTAGGGATTTTGCCAAGATAGGATTGGCAGTAGCGGTATGTGATTTTATACATTGGTAGAGGCAAGTTGAATATAGAATCACAAATAACATTAAGGTCAATAAAAAGAATAAAGGAGAATAGATGATCAAGAATATAATCACGATAGTCACTTAAAGCATATGGAGGAATATTAATCAAAGAATGCTCTCCTTTGATATGGTAGAATGGAACTACAGAGATGCCGTGATCATACAAGGAAGGAAGTACTTGGCTTCTAATGGAAAAGTTAACAGTTTAAATTCATTCAAATTCTCTGTGAGAAAAAAAAAACTGGTTATTTGCTCCCAAAAAGATTATAGCTAAGGAAACCTATATGTCAATCTATACGCTGATATTAGGTTGCTATGAGTTTGGAATAAACTCAACGACACCTAACAATATCAGTGTGATGACTACCAACCATAACTATATATTTTATCTTAATGCATAGTGTGGCTTTATTCTCATCATAACCATAAAAACATCATTACAGGGTATCAGTATTTATACTCAATCCAATACCAATAATCAGGACAATAATCAGGATCTCATTAGCAAAGCAAATATGTTGGAATCTGGAAACTAAGAAGGAAAGCAAATCTCACCCACAGCAATCAATGTGCTCTGGATGGTAAATAAGTTAATTATTCAGCTGTAAATATAGTTGTTTGCAAGCTTGTGTATTGGCCACCTACAATGTCAGGTAAATTATGTCATTTAATATTGCAAAAATTAAAGATGAGTAACATTAATTAAGCTACTAGAAATATTGCTTTACCCTTCAACTCAACACATTTATGTCAAAGGCTGGTTAAAAAATATCTGCAAAATTCAGAGAACATTGTGAGGAATAGGAATTCCCATCCAGCCCAACATTGTATATCTCAAAAAGGAGATGCAGGACACTCAAATGATTCAGCTTCTTGGACTACCTCTTCTCTGTTCATTACACAAAACTAACAAATAAACAATTTTCCTCACTCTTCCTGGAAATGTGTTTGGGTTCCTGTATCAAAATCTTACCTCTAATAGATAAAATTCTTTAAAACCAAGTTTGTTTTATAAGGATTATTATAATTCTAGTCATATCATGTATTTTCTAAACTCAAATAAAATGATATCATTATATTTATGATAAGGGAATAAAAGTAAGTGGAGATAAAGATGCTGATATCCCTTAGCTGAAAATTTCAGCTTATAGATCTAGATTTTTTTCTTCATTATGCTAATTCTTTGTAGCAGGGCTGGAAGTCACTGTCTTTGATCGTGGCTAGAGGGAAGGACAAGGGACAAACTTCTTCAGATGATAGTCTGATGGCCTTTATCTTGAGGAAGAGCTCTTTCTTAGCAAGCATGAAGATTAAACAGACAAATGAATCACTGCTTCAGACCATCCACTCCCGTGAGGACATGTCATTGTCCCATCAACAATGTTCAGGTCAGGGAACATACTTGCCTGTCAATTGGCAATTCTCCTAGTGTTGTGTTGAAAACCTTGTTCTCGCAAGAAAATGACTATTTTGATGGAGACATGTCACTCCACAGTCTGATATTTCTTCACCAGATAAAATTACTCTAAATAATACAATGTGAATTTTTAATGTGTATTTTATATTCCTGAATCCGTTCCTTTTCTACCCTGGTCACGTTTATTTTTTACTGGATAATTTTCTATTCTACTCAACTAAAGGTTCATATGAAAGGCTGTACCCAAGGTTATGGCTGCCTTCAGAGTTTTCCAAAAATGCTTTGGTCTGTCATCATTCAGTAGACAATGTAAATTTAAGAGACTTAAGTCTTAAAGCTTTGAAAAGGGTTCTCAGTCATGCTCTTTCTCACCTCCCATTTATATCTCTGGGTCAATCACCGTTTCTGTTGCAGTTCTTTTGAAAGTGTTACTTTTATGTGGGTTGTTGGTATATTTTCAGATAGAAGAGCGTACATGTAGAATTGTTTTTCTAATCTTTCAGCAGCTAGTGTTATTTATTTGTTGTTGTTTTTCTTTCAGCAGCTAGTGCTATGGAAAATAAACTGTGTGAGTGTATCACTGAAATGACAAAGTAGATATTTGGATTTGTTATAAAATGAGTCACAGTGATGCATCTTTTAATGATCCAGAGATATTGATTTCTTTTCATTAAACAATTCACTGTTTCAATTAAACAAAATTCATTTTGTTTCATTGTCACCTTTCTAAGTATGGGCCACTTTTGTCTTCCACATTCTGTGATTTCCTGTTTCTCTCTGATGGCATTTAGCGAGCCAACAAGATGACAGTTTATGAGTGCACATCATTTAGTTTTAATACAATATTAGTATCTGATCTTTGACTCATTAGATGACAAGACTTGTCATCTTTGACTTGCTACTATTTAACATTGCAGACCTGTCCTTAATAACTCTAACACATTTTATTCACTGGAACATTTGTGAGCAGCAAGCATGACAGAATTTGAATTGGTTAGCAGGAAAAAGCAAAATGGTTCATTTTTAGTGCAGAGATGTATCATATTTCTAGATCACAATTATTGATTCAAGGGTCACTGTAAACCATTCTATAAAAATCTATTTACGATTCATCTATCCTATATTAACTTCTAAATATATTTTTATGGTCCCAAATATGGATGCACAATCTAAAAATTTTTTTGAGTTGCTTTTCATTTTGGAATTACAAATGCCTCTAATAAAATTGGTGCTTGGATAATTAGTCAGTTTAACTAGGCAGAGGTCTATGTCATTTATATTATTGTTTATCCGGAACAAAAATGTCACCAGAGGGGCTCCAAAACAACAGACTCCCCTATCCCCGCCTCTCCCCCTCACTCCATATCTTTCTAGAGATTTACATAACTTCAATGCATGTGTGTGAAGTGGGCAGCCACAGTAGGGTTTCCAAAGAAAGAGAAATCATGACTTCTCCCCTCAAAGAACTTGTGATGCTACAGGGGGATGTGCAAGGCATACAGGAAATAACTAAAGAATACATCCAAGGTGACATTAATAATTCAGGATGGCACAGAGAACATTATATAAACAATTATTAAAGACATTCAAAGTAAGAAAAAACTGCTTGTGCCTAGGGTTAGTGAATGGGGGGCTACTTACATAAGTATTAGCATGGACGGAATAGGGGGAAATATAAGAGTAATACTTTGGTAAGTGATCTAGGGGTAGTGAGTGTAAGGTGGACGCCTGGTGGAAGTTCCCGAGAAGAGGCGCAAGAAAGGAAAAAGTTTGAACAAAGCGTAATCTCCCCTAATTTCTTATAGGTGGCTCCTGGGCATCTTGCACTCTAAAAGTGTTTATAGGTCTCTACTTTAGAAGAAAGGCCTTGGAATCTACTTCTGAAATAAAAGCACTGAGAAAACATGCAACCATAATCTGTCACACATGAGTCCCAATGAGTCAGAGTTGACTGGATAGCAACTGATTTTGTTGGTTAGTGTTAGTATTTCTGGAAGTCACCATGAATCCATGTAGATTATTCCTGCAGCTGTGTGTCCTCTGGTGACTGACCAATCATATAGAGGCGTCCAGCAGATGCCCTGTGCTTGTTCTTTCTTTGTTTCTAGATGTCTGAGAGTGCTAGATTATAAACAACGTCCCTCCCACTGAGCTGAACCTTATTTGTTCTGAATCTTCCGTCGTGATACCAAATGACATTATGCTTTGTCATTACAACAATAAAATTTATGCATGACAAGTTTGAAGGGTGTGTAGTGGTGAAAGTCCTGGAACAGAAGGATAGCATTTAGCGCCTTCTGGGATAAGCACAACTTACCTTTCAGAGCCTTTGTTTCTCTATAGTAAGTGAGGAAGCTGGGAAAGATTATCTATCACTTCCCCAGATAGATAAGCTCCCAAACCGGGCTCTTAATAGTTGCTATTTATTGCAAAGCTGTAACCATAGCTATTACCAGAGGCATTTCCCAGTAGTATTTCATGGATACACCAAGAAGAAAGAAAAGGCAGCCTGAATCATTTGTCTGTGAAGTTTGTGTCGTATCTGTCTTAGTGTCTTAAGACAACAGTAATGAAGTGGAATAAACTAGATGGCGTAGAGCAAGGTAATAAATAAAATATTGATTCACAATTCTGGAGGCTGAAAGTCCAAAATTAAGGTGGCAGCAGAGTGATGCTCCCATAAGAACTCTAGGGAAAGCTCTTTCCTGACAGCTTCTCACGTTCTGATGGTGTCTGGAAATTCAGGTGTTCACTGGCTTGCATGTGTATCACTTCAATTTCTGCTGCCATCTTAGCATGACCATGTCTGTGTCTCCTTTCAGTTCTGTATAAGACAATCTTTTGGATGGATTATGACTCACCCTATTCTAGTATGACTTCTTGGGTGATTTAATTGATAGCATCTTTAAAGATCCTATTTCCAAGCTAGGTAATCTTCTTACACAACGGAGGTTGAGACCATAGCATGTATTTTGGAGGACAGAATTCAATCCAAAGCAGTATTCACCCAATTACGAAAACATTAAGATCTATAAAACTTAGGATAGCACCCTTAGACATTATTTTGTGATGGTCACTCAAGGATCTCAAACCCTGCATGCCTGACTCTTTGGGCAGATCTGGTAAATCTCTATTCTCCTCTATAGAGAGGCATTTATGGATTTAAATTTGAAACTCAAGAGAGAATAAGGGACTATGGGTAGGAATTCAGGGTCTCTGAAAAAAAAAAAGGGAATCCTTTAGATCTGACCATAAGTCCTTTCCCTCTCTTTACCTTCGGAGAGAAATTGAAAAGTACATAACCCGCTGTGTTCATCTAGTGAATTAGTGATAATACTATGAAATCAAGAATTCTCCTCTCCTGATCTAGCCCATAGACAGTGCTTCCATTTAATTAGTTAAATTGATTGAAAACTTAATTACACATAATCCCACAGAACAGGGAGTTATGTTAATCACACATGCAAAGCTTTAGGGATATATAAGAGAGGAGGGCCAAATTCATGATAGTCAAAGACAGCCAAATGACTGAGTAAAAAAGAATTCTCATCATAGCCATGATCTCTTTATGGGAGAGGCATTTCATAATGGAACGTGCTTTAACCGGAATGCAGTAACATCTGATCAAGTACAATTAAAGCAAGAAAACAGAGTTTGAAGTACTAGTGGAGGAAAATATCATTAAAAAATCTAAAGCATCATGTTTCCCTTAACTCAGTCAGAACCTGTTAGGGAACCAGAGATGACAAACTAGTTTGGAAATTCCCAGGGAGCATGTGGAGCTTTCTCAGATGGTCCTAAGAAACATCTAGTTATGTAAGCAGGTTGCTTTGATTCTCACGAGGTATTCACACCCTTCCTTTAAGTGGGAAGATTTGAGAGAATGTTTGAAACAGTTTGTAACTCAGAGAAAAGACTCGTAGGACATCAGAAAGGTCATAAATCTGAAGATTGACATTCTCTCACCAAATATAAAATAAGAGATGGTGACATGAAATAGAGTAAGGTAAAATGCTGCCTGCCTCTCTCCTTTCTTTTATACCAACAGAGGCAAAGACCAACCAACAAACAAACGCCCCCCAAGCAAAAATTGGAGAAGAAAAATGTTCCTGCTTTCCTGGTCTTTGTATCACTACTAATGACTTAAATAGTAGAAGGCTTCCTCTTGTCTTCTCCAGCTACGGTTCTGCCAACTGAAAGTCTGTCTTAGAGAGTATATATTCTGTGGCTCTGCCAACATACTAAATGGTGAGTTGAGTTAATATAATAAATTGATGATTTAATGTGAGCCACATTCCTAATTAAACAAATCTCACAAGTCAGAAAACTAAAAGAATACTTAGTTGGGCCCACTTATATGTTTCTCTTTTGCTTCTATTTATTGAATTTAGTAAAATAAACTTGTTTAAGCTTAATATGATAACCAAATAACCAAGAAAATACCAACCTAAAAATTACTATTTGGATAGAATTATTCTTTTATTCTTGGCTCCTTTTTTTCTAAGGATAAAGAAAAAAAATAATTACCAGTTGTAAATTCCCTCAAGTTAAACACAAAAATGATTAATAGAGATTTAAGTGAAAAGTAAATATAACTTTCAGTTTGCCACAATCTACAGCTCATCAAAATCACAGCTGAGGTAAGGGAACATATCAAAGATTTTTAATTGGATTAGCCATTGATATAATCTCTTGAGTACATTCATTTGCCAGATGAAAGTTAGTCTGTCAACTCAAAAGAAAATATTACTTTGGAAAATGTGAAGTTGGAAAGCATTGCAAAATCCTTCTTTGTTCAACTTGTATCAGACTGGTTTGACAAGGAAGTAGAGAGCGCATGACAGGCAGTAAAACACAGTGCCTTTCTCACTCTTTCATGAAGGGCAGAGAAGGCAGAATTGTAATGTAGCACCATCGTTCTTCCTAGTGGCAGTAGGACGAGAATGATCTGAAATCGGGGGTCTGGATTTCCTAAGGGTTACATCTCTAGCTATTGTTCTGGAGTAATATTTCATTGAGAAAATTGAGATGGTCTCCAAATGTAAATATACATATTCTTTCTCTTAGGAGAAAAAGTGATATGGCCTGATAAGAAAAAGCAGTATTAACACTGATAACGAGGAAGAAGGACCACTGGTTTTAGTTTTCAAATACAAATGACAGACCCCTCTCTCCCTGTTAAAAAACAAAACTCACTGCCAGCGAGCCAATTGTGACGCATAGAGACCAGCTAAGACAGAGTAGCACTGCCCCTGTTCTGAGAATCCTGAGACTGTATATCTTTAAGGAAGTAGAAAGGTACATTTTTCTCCTGCAGGAAAAGACTCCACTTCTGCTCCCATAAAGATGACAGCTTAGGAAAGCTGGCCATGCAGGGTCACTACAAATGGAAATCCACTTGATGCCACAAACCACCACCAATGACAACATCCTGGTTTCAGCTCATGCTAGATTTCAATCTCCAGACTTTCTTTCAGAGGGGAGTCTTTTAAATGTGACATCATCATAATCGTATATGTATGTATACATATGCACAAATATACCCAATACAATGCCATTAGAGGAAGGGAACTATATATGATTATAGTAATTAAGTATATAGTTATAGACATAGATAACGATACAGATATAGATACAGAGTCACTAATACATAATCACTAAGTTTGTGTCAATTTGTATTGCAGCAAAAGAAAA
>NW_022111368.1:21403800-21408114 GCF_000313985.2 Echinops telfairi | reverse complement strand
AGAGAACCCTTCTGCAGTACTTTGAGATGGAAAAGTTTAATTAAGGAAGTGGTTATGGCATCACCTCTGTCACATACAATAAATTAATCAAGGTATAACTACCTCATCATATTCACAGGTCCTTCCGTATTCAAGGAGAAGCCATGCATTTCTGGCGGTAGGAATTTTGACCATTGTCTTAGAAAATGTCTACTATAAAGTTTCAGTCTTCCCCAAGACAGTCCATTCTTGCCAGTTCCTTAGATGTCAGTGTAAACCCGTGTTCTGAGATAGATGTGGAAAAGTACTCCAGACCGAGCCCCCATTCTCCTATTGCTCATTTCCTGTACGTAATCTCATTTTAGCATTATTCTTTGACTATGATTATCTGTTGGTGATATGGGTATCTGTACTTTGAAATCAGACCTCTCTCAGTAACCATGAGTAGCTACACCTAGTATCTGCTTGCTCCATCCACCTGGAATATCACTGGGTCAACAGTTGTTGTATTAAAGGAAAGTCTTTATTGAACTTTTTCAAATCTGCTTTTCACCCCAATTGGTAATACTCCTATCTAGATATTTGGAAGCTGTCTTGGTTTGTTCTTATTACCTGAAACTTCATATTTAATAAATTCCAAGTTCTGTTCAGTACATATATTATATGTTCCTGAGAACCATTATTTCCTCTAAAGTCTGTTGTCCTAAATCAGGCATGTATCACCTAAAGGATATATTTTTGCTAAACCTAATCTTTCAGCTTCCGATAAGAAGGATCTTTCCAATATATAAATCATATGTAACCTACTTAAAATATTCAGAGTCCACAGGCCTAAATAATGAAAGGGAATTTTCTCTACATATATATATCTTTGATATAAAGATATTCAAAGACCTACCACCTGCCTACATACAACCCCCTTTTCCTTTCATCACATGGTGCTCCTCCATCATGAGACTGTTGCTCCTTCCTTCAAAAATCACCTTAAACTCATGTTTGATGTCCTTCTCAGTCTCTTTATCCTCCTCAGAATGAACCTTTTATTGTATAATTCTACAGGTATTAAGAGTTCACTGAAATAAAAGATAAAATGTTAACTTGAATTCTATGATGATGGCAACAAATGTACAAATGTGCTCAACACAATGGCTGTATGTATGGATTGTGATAAGAGTTGTACAAGCCCCCAATAAAATGATTTTTAAAAAGTTAACTTGAGTTCCCTAAGCTTCACTTTGTCCACTCAATAAGCTCGGGCTGCCCATCTAATACCCCTCAGTTCTCTTCTGGCCCAATCGTGATAGATCAGGTGTCTGTTTTATGTCCTTTTGACGCACTATACACATTCTTACCCTGGGACACTATTGTCCCTTTTTGTATCTGTCTCCTGAGTAGAATATAGAATGTTCAACAAGAGGCTGTATGTATTTAGCATAAATATTGAGTGTTTGGTATCTGAATAGATCACAATAAATATTTTGTTTTCTTTTTGCTAAAAAAACCCAGCATAATGCATTGGCAGTTTCATGGGGGGAGGTGTTAAAATAAACTATAAGCTAAAAACTTTTAAAAATCAGTTAATATTTGGGAGCCCTCAAAACTAATTGTAAAATCAATCTCACTTGAGTGGTAGGAAAGGAACACTGTTAATTATGGAGATTACAGAAACAATCAAGGGGATATTGGCAGTGAACTGAAATAATGACTGAGAGTTATTGGATGTTTATTACATTCCAGAATTCCTTTATATGTATTAATTCATATATCGCTCACTGAAACCCAAGAACATGTACCTTTGTTGATATCCTTATTTGATACACAATAAACTGAAGTACACAGAATGGAAATAATTTACCCAGGACTACATAGCTAGTAAATGGTGGTTCATCTAGGATACAACTCTATAAAATCTAATACTAGGATGTGTGCTCCTAATGTCCTTGTTTGTAAGAAAAGATAAATAGACTAAATCCAACAAAGTTTTATGGACTGCTTTCAAAATGTTGCCTGGTCTTCACCTCTAAGTTAAATAGTAACTATTTAAATAGTTACTAAAAATATATAACAAAACCCTCACTGTATCAGGTCTATTCTGCCACTGTGGGTTTGCAAGACCTGAAATCTTTATGGGAGTAGAAAGCCTCATCTTTCTCTTACTAAGCAGCTGATGGTTTCAACTGCCAGCCTTGTGGTTAAGAGACCAACGCATATGAGAAACTGTCATTTGACAAGACCTTCCATGTGGAGTGAATTCAACATTGTAGGATCTTGAATGGCAAGTTTTCGGAACTTATCCATACGGGAATACAAAGCCAGATGGTGCAGCAAGGATATTAAGGGAAGAGGGATGGATTGAGTGAAGACATGCAGAGTTTTTATATGGACACTCCAAAGTTGGGCATCATCATAGTATTTAGTCAACTCTCATAAATCTGCTTTTGCCTTTGATTCCAGAAGGCATTATTTCCTATTCCCCTGAGTCTTATACTGCAAAATAATGATGATAATAGTAATGATTTTGATTGATATAGGTTACTTTTTGGAATTGGTGGTGTTAGTTGCCACGGAGTTGGGGAGTTGGTCCCAACTCATGGTGAACCTGTGCATAACACACAAAAACACTGCTTTCCTCCAATCCTGATGCCCCCTTCTTCTTCAGATAATCCCGCTTCCCTAATTATGTGCTCAGCGTACAGGTTAATAAGTATGGGGAAAGGATACAACCTTGACTCACACCTTTCCTGATTTTAAATCATAGAGTATTCTCTTGTTCTGTTTGCACAACTGCATACAACTCCATAAACAGGTTCCACCTGATCCCAATTAGGTGTTCTGGAATTCCCATTCTTCTCAAAACTATCTACAGGTTTGTTATGATCCATATATTACGGATTATGCATTTGCATAATCATTAAAAAACAAATAAACATCTTTCTGGTTTCTCTGTTTTCAGCCAAGGTCCATGTGACATCAGCAATGATATCTGTTGTTCCATGACTTCTGAATCTGGCCTGAAGTTCTGGAAGTTCCATGTCAATATACATCTATAAATCTTGTTGGATTAAATTCAGCAACATTTTACTTGCATATGTGGTATAAATGAGATTGTGCTCTAATTTGAGCATTTTATTGGCTCCCCTTCCATTCGAATGGATATAAATATTGATCTCATCCAGGAAGTTGGCCCAGTAGCTGGCTTCCAAATTTCCTGGCACAGATGAGTAGGTGCTCCCAAGGCCTCATTGGCTTGTTGAAACATTTCAATTAGTTCTTGGATTCTTGTTTGGCTAGTGCTTCAGTCCAGCTTGAACGCTTTCCTTCAGAATAGAAAACCAATTTGCTCTCTAGAGGAAGGTTGTGTGTTTTGTCAGGTATATACAATCTATCACAGACAGCATTATACTTTAAGATAGATCTTGATATATCCTTTTTGACCATGAAGACAACACCATTGCACTTGATTGCTTCATTCCTAGCATAGTAAACCATATGATTTTTCTGATTAAAAAGGGCCAATTCTCAGTCCATTTCAGTTCACTAATGCCTAGTCTATCGATATTTATGTATTCCATATTATTTAGGACTATTTGCAAGTGTCTAAATTTGAATTATTCTTGTATTTTAATGGCTAGTTCTTATTTTGTATAATGGCTCACCTGCAGCAGAAGGTCCTGAAGGTTTTGCTCGCACAGGCTTGACTCCATCCACATCGTACGATAGACTACTTTGATAAGGCAGGTCTTTCTCAGTCATGGTTTGGGTGTTTTCTGAACCGAAGGGCTCATCTTCTGAAACTATCTCTGACAAGCATCTACTTCTATTCATTAGGGCTTCACTAAGGTTTCAATGCTACATAGAAGGTTTTCAGTGGCTCTTTCCTCTGAAATGGACAGCCAATTCCTTCTCTATAGTCTGTTCTTAGACTGGAAGCTCATTTGAAAGTCGTTCTTTGTGGGTGACCCTGCTGGCATTTGAAATACTCACGACATACCTTGCAGCTTCACAGCAACATACAAACCATCACAGTGTGACAAAGTGACAGAGAAGTGGTGGTCGATTTTCTTACCTAGTAGTATAATATCAGAAATGGGAACAAAATGCACCATTTGGATTCATTACAGGTTTATCTTGGAAAATGTGGGAAAGTTATAACAAACATATGCTTCAGATGATAAAATTTCATTGAAGGATAAAAATATGGTCATTATCGTGGGAGAAAATTCTAGAATAATTTATAATTGTCAAAGTTGTATATTTATTTATTTATAAACCATTTTATTGGAGGCTTGTACAACTCTTATCACAATCCATATATCCATCCATCGTGTCAAGCAC
>NW_022111368.1:21400617-21403114 GCF_000313985.2 Echinops telfairi | reverse complement strand
AATGCTAACTTATTATTAGGAACTCTCTGGGGAAAAAAATAAAGGCGTTGGCAGTTAAAACTTAAAGACAAATCTAAGGTGCAACCACTGTCCTCTCCCCATCCAGTCCCAAAAAGAGTGAGGGGCAAGATTCACGGACATCATTAGTCGAAGGACTAAAGTTAGCTGAGCAAGCCATAGCCTTCCAGAGTGTGAGACCGGGAGAGTTAGAGAGTGCTGTCAGCAGTACCACCCACCGAGTGTTCTGAAAGACAGCACATTAAAGGCCCTGGGTAACGGAAGAGAAAACTGTGGAACAAAATACAAAAGAATAATAAAGGCCAGGCAAACTGATCTGATAGAAATTGGTGTGATCTCAGGGCTATGGTCCTGAGACATTTTTCATACGTGATTTGGAATGCACCTCCAATGGCTCAACTTTCTGGTGAGCAATACACAGGTCTATAAGGTGAACAATACCACTGGGGATGGAAACAATCTTTAACACACCCAACTGCATGCGATCAAAGGAGAGCATGGTCCAGGGATAGAGCTTAGGAGGCAGAAAGGGACAGGCGAGAGGATCAAAGGAAGTGGTAAGCACATAAAGGAAACAGGACAAGTCCTGTCACATGGGGGGGAGGGATTAGACTCCGTTTCTCCAATAAATAATGTGTACAAATTGTTGAATAGAAAACCAATGTGCTCTCTAAACTTTCACCCCAAATTCTTTGCAAATTATGAAAATGAATTAAAAACAGTGTTCATTTTGGCACATGAAATTAATCAAAGGAACACTGCATAATTATGCACCACAAAATACATAAGGAATTTCAAATATATAAATATATTGGAAATATTTTGTATACATTTTGTTTGAAGAAAATAGTAAAATATTAGGGAAATACATGTCATCCAAAAATATCTTTTGATTCCTCTTCCCTTAATTAAAAACAAAACTGTATTTAGCTTAAATATAGGCAATATAGGCATATATAGGCATATAAATATAAATATAGGCAATGGAAAATCTGAAAGGGTGATAAACTTTTGTTCCTGTACCATAATGTCAACTTAAATGTAAATGACTATTTTTTGTCAAATTTAACAATAATTAAACATATCTTTGGAAAAATAAACTTTGGATTTGTTGTTCTGAAAATAAACTTACTTTGTTGTCATTAAGGATAAACAAACATACACCAATCCAACCATTTTAGAATATGTAATTCACTCACATATTGATTATATTCTTGGAATTGTGAAAATAGTTCCCCAAACACTTCCCCAAAGATCCCAAAAGAGCCCAAAGTTTGTGGCAGACTCTATTTACTCTTATATCTCATAACACTATTCTGCAATTCTTTATCACTATTCTAGAGTAGTGATATTATTCTTTGGCAGAAATCTAATGTTTGACCCCGCGCCATTCAGTGTTCTGCACTTGACCACAATGCTTCTTCAAGTGCACCTAAATTTTGGACAGTTATGCGCTTAAAATTAGAGGTGATATATGTTGGCATGAAGGTAATAAATGTGTGTGGTGGGGGATATAAAAAAGTGTAACTTACACATGTAATTTTCTATCAATTTCTAGCACTTTTAAAAAACACAGGTCTAGCTTCCCAGCTTTACTTTGTTCCACCGAAATTGTTGAGCATTGATTATACGCTGAGAATCATGGCAGCAGGGGTGGTGCTACAACCCAGGAACAAGGAATTGTTCTTGTTCTGAAGGAGCTTACAGACTCTGGGGCTCCTTAAGAGCAAAATGCAACTTGATACTTATGGTGTTTTCCCGTGTATGTCAGAAAAGTAGAAATCCTGATACCATGATTAGAAGTCAATGTGCAAGCCCACTGTGAGCAGGCCCAGGGAGTTCAGCAAAACAATTTACTTAATCTACCGAGGAAATCTCACGGTACAAAATCTTTAATTGTTATCTTCATGGGTTCTTGAGATAAATAATTACAAATATAATAATTACAAAGTACTAGAAAAATGCATATTCAAATGTTTGAGACAAATCTTATAAATACTGATTTTTTTTCTTTTTCCCCAAATATCTGCAGCTCAGGTTACAACTTTATGCAATGAACGATCGTCATCTCACAATGTGTTTCAAATGGCATTCAGTGATCCACTTTCTAGATCATGCATGAAATAATACTTTGCATTTGCCAAAAAGTTATCAAGGTGTACTTATACACATTATTCTTTACAATAACCATATGAATTTGGAATTTTTAAAAGCCTCCTTTAAAAAAATATTTTATTGGGGGCTTGTACAATTCTTATCATAATCCATACATCCATCCATTGTGTCAAGCACATATATACATTTGTTGCCCTCACCATTCTCAAAACATTTGCCTTCCACTTTAGCCCATAATATCAGTTGCTTGTTTTCCCCTTCCCTCCCCACTCTACCCTCCCCCATGAACCCTTCATAATTCATAACTTATTATAGTTTTGTCATAAGTTACACTGTCTGATGTCCCTCCCCTGCCCTCTTCTCT
>NW_022111368.1:21389993-21399973 GCF_000313985.2 Echinops telfairi | reverse complement strand
TGCTTCTGAGCTAGATGGCCGCTTGGTTATCTTCAATCCTTTAAGACCACAGATGCTATATCTTTTGATAGCTGGGCATCATTAGCTCTCCTCACCACATTTGCTTAAAGGATCGAGTTATGAGGGCCAGAAAAATTGCAATTAATCTCCTTATGTGACTCAACCAATAAAATCTGGGATTTGTATTTAATTTCAATTTCTTGGTTTCAAATGTATGCCCTTACAAAAGTATATATGCTGATCTTCATTGCTTAATCATTTGGTGCCATTTCTTTGGCCCAAATCTCTGTCCAAATGCTAGGGAGTCAATCCATGGTAAAAAGTGCCTGAGCTCGTGATTTATATGGATGCACTGACACTCTCTCCTCACTCCTAGGTTTCTGAATCTTCATTTTTCCAGTATTCCAATCTCCACCTTGCATCAGGCTTGTATCTGGTATTCAATATGGCTTACAGATTTAGACTTCTGAACTTCCAGTAAGGAGTGCTTAAATATTTTCTTCCATCCCCGAAGGATGCACTCCATTCCCTTGCAGAGGTGGAAGTCAGACAAGATGGAGGGACATAGAATTAATGATGGATTCACAAGGAAACAGAATAAAGAGCACTCCGTACTTTAAAGGCTCTGGAATGACTTCATATTTATGTGTATTAGCTCTCACTGAAAAGGAAGAGTTCTCCCTGGTCTTGCTCAATTTTTAACTAGCAACCAACCACCACAACCAAAAAGAACTTTTTCCTTTGTCTCTCTTGAACAAACATGGAGGCTACAAGAGCAAATATATTTTGATAAAATATAAATTCCTTTAGGGGTAATGTTATTGTTCTTATTCTATTTTATTTTCCTGCTATATCCCATTAACCAAACCATATGGCCAATACTTCAATATTTCTTTAAATTAGTCACTTAAAACCATTTGCCTACTGTGTTAGGCTGAGTTTTCTAGAGAAACAGAACAAGTGACACTCATTCATGTGTAATAAAGAACTTTATATCAAGAAATATTCTTAGATCCAAAAAGCAACCCATTCCAGTCCAACTCAAGTCCATGGGTCCAGGGCTAGCTACAGCCCCTTCAAATGCACACAACGCTGATGGATGGATTGGGAAGCTGGGCATCACCGGCTGATGGGAAGAGAGTGGCATGGATCCAAGCTCTGCAGGAACACTGCAGGACCCCAACAATTCACCGAGAAGGGAGGTAAAAAAGCAGAATTCAAGTAAGCAGAATGGCGACACCCTGAAGAAGACATCATCAAGCTGTGACCTGATAGACTGGCCTTCACTCCTACCTCCAAACAGGTGCCATCAAGTTGACATAAAAATCTATCACACCTATCCAGTAAATGAGCAATACCCATTCCCACTATTGCCATGCCATGAGAAATTGAGTGTGTTCAGATAGGAACAGTGATGAATGCTTCACAAAGGACTTTCACAGCAACAATTTTGATGTTTTCAGTCCTCAGAAGAAGCTTGATGTAAGGAGAGTAAGGCCTTCTTTTAATTATTCAAATGAAATGCAAAATTCTCTCTGATGAGAAGTAAAAGGAAACTTCAAAATATATGTAGGGAAAGATGCATAAGTAAATGAACAAATAGCACAAAATGTCTATGTACATTTATATAATTATATATATAATCAATGCACTGCAATTTACATTGTATTAGTGAGTTTAATTTTTGTCTGATCTTATTGCCCTGGAATTCAGAAGTAATATGATTCCCACTGGTTCATCTGAAAAGCTTAACCCTGTAACCAACCGTGACTTCCTGAGCTTTCTGTCCAATGTTGAAAGAAATTTGCTCTTTCACAGCCCGATTCCCACCTTTATACCCTGCCTTGCATCTCCCTCAAGCGAAGTGATCCCTTTGAAGTCAATTGCATCCTGGTGCTCCTGGGCAGCTCTCATTATTATTAGGACGGTTTCACAGACGACTAGGCAGAGGCACAGAGCCACCGACCCCGAGTCATCCAGTAAGTCAGGTATAGAATCTGGAAAGTCACAGAGAAGTCCTCCTCCCTTTCTGGCTTTTTTAACCAATTTCATTTGGTTAAAGTTTTAGTGTCTACACCTAAGCATGAAATGGGCTTGATTAAAAATGAAAATCTAAATCCAGAGGAGGGAATGGTATTAGAGTTTAAATCCTGGCACCTGATTTTCACAGGGCTGCTGATGACAGTGAAAGTCTAAAACCTCTTCACCAGGTTCCTCAAGTGGATTAAGCCTCTGGTGAATCCCCTTTCACTATGGACCAGCGATGAGAAAGATCTTGTTATCAGACAAAGCTCATTTTAGGGTGGATCCCTGCAGCTGTTGTTGGGTCAAAAGGGTGCCACCTTGCTATTGATCTTCCTCTTAATCCAATGCTTGATTGCATTGAGATGCTCTGCTTTCTTTTCTACTGAGGTTTCTCTCTGTTTCCTTCTGTCATTGTTGTTGGGCTATTTGTTTGTGTCTTACCTCGATTGTGTATGTTTTTCTGCATCTAAAACCCAGATTAGGTAAATGTATAGAGGCAAAAACTGGATTATTAAAGTCGAAGGGACATGGCAGGGGAAGCTGGCCTGAGATGGGAACATGACTACAACCAGCACAAGGAAGAGCTGTCCTGGCATCGATTGCGGTCATGTCTACACCACTGTTTTGAATGGGATTGAACATCGGAATGCACAATGTGAGTTATATGTCAGAACAACTGTGAAAAATAAGCAAATTAATTTTTAAAATTACAGAAAGGTCGAAGTTCTGAGAAAGTCTACAAGTACGTCAGTTTAAACTGGCAGTAGACACTGCGATAGCAAGTGAAAGGCTAGGTGAGGCAGAATGGTGTTATAATAAATATGCTGCTTGCATGTAAATGTCCAAAGATAAAGGCAAAGAATGTTACCGTTATGAAAAATAAAATTTTCTGAATGATATTTGTATGAACTTATACCAGTAGGCTTGTGTGTTGTCTTAAAACATGTTATGGCAGCCTAAAATTATATGACAGATTTAATAATGTTATCTCCTTTTTTTCTGCTACATATTGTTATTGGTTTAAGCATTTGTCTTCCTTAGAGTTTATGAAACTAATTAATGGCTGTTGATTGCCATTCAAGAACTGAACTACATTACTTCATACTTGGACAGAGGCAAATTATATTCCTGGGCAGCAAATTAATCTTATCATGTAGTGGGTTAAAGACAATCACAGGACAGTTAGGAAATGTCATAAAAATACATTTCAATTTCTCCTCCTTACCTCACAGTCATTATTTACAAAGAGAAAGAAAACTTGATTCAATAGGAAAATGTCTTGAAAACTGTAAAGGAAATATATTATCTTAAAAGCAGTGCATTGAGGCACTCAGATGAGAGTAGGAATTAGAAGTTACTGAACACATCGCAATTTACCTTAACAGTTAGTTCCTGCTAAAACCGATAACAATTGTAGTGCATAATTAGCCTTTGTGTCTTGCTATAATTCTTCAAGTTGAATTTGTAGTTATAACACAGAGACAAATTTCTAAAGGAATGTTTATTTGACCTACCTGTATATCTTGAAATATGTATTTAGCACAGCTGTTCTTTAGTGCTTAAACTCATCACAAAATGCAGCTTTAATGTAACCCACCATTGATCTGCAGCAACTGGAAACAAAATCTTCCTTTAATTAGTATCATCCAATCACTTTTTTTACATTTCTACAGACCACACACTGTGAACTGTTTAATGGACTATTATTCAGAAAAGTGGCAAAGTGTGCACACAAACATAGTGAAAATAAAAAGTAGCAGTGTCAATGAAAAATATGTTGTGAAATAATGGGGGGGGGGGACCAAACAGACATGTTTCCTTAAGATGAGCCTCCTTGGCATTTTACTGTAGAGATGAACAGTGCCCTAATTACTGCCAACAATGGAGAAGGAGATAGAAAGATTCATTACCTTCAACACCCTTAACTGTCTACCAGTGAATTCGCTTATCTGCTTCTTTTTCTATTGAACCTGCATGGAGGGGGGAGGACTAAACAAAGAACTGAGTGGAGTAAACGTGTCACAAATTACCACACACACACTGTGACTGATGCACTCTTCATTTCTCTGCTCATTAACTGGGTCTTCCTCGAAATGAGCGACTGGGCCCAAACATCAAGTCCCGCAGGTAAAAATGGACTTGACTGCTGGGCCAGTCGTCACTTCCTAGATACTGGGAAATAAGTTCAGAAATAAAACGAGTTAAACTAAACTTTACCCCGCTCGCTTTTCCGTGCTCAGATAATCCGAAGCCCATCAAGGCCCACAGACGCGATCCCTGTGGGCCACCCCCAATAAGGCGTGGCTTTAGTGTGATCAGGAGTGAGGATGATGACACAGCGCAAGGACTATCAAAGCGTCTTGGGCACCGTTATTTTTTCCTGAGGTCTTTATCCAGAGAGCTACCTGAATAACGATACAATAAAAATAATGCTAGGGGAGGCCGCGGAGCAGGGAGGGGGATTGGACAGACAAAAATAATAATAGCTCCTCAGATTGGTGTGACTGACCTTTAATTTCAAGAGCACATTATAATTTGAAAGCACTCCTAAGAACCTGTATGTTGTGGTTGCTGTCACATCTCATTTTAAAACAAGAAGGATTGGCTTCTAGAATTTTTGGATTTTTCTGTGTATGCTCTGGTGAGCCCGGTTTTATCAAAGCAGTGATTTCTCAGCAATGCTGTTGAAAGATTTTTGGTTAAAGAGGCTGTTATACTAACCGGGATCCTTTATTTAGCTCTAAACCAGAGCGAAGTGTTTGTATTAGATCTGGTCATGCAAGGTAGCTGGAGTTCGTCTCTTGGAGAAACAAGCGGATGGAAGCAGTGGGGATATAATGGAGTCAAGAAATATGGTTCAGATTAAGGTTAAACTAGCCTGGCTTTTCTTGGCAGTGGCAATCAATGGCTCTGATTCTCTCGCCCTTCCATCCGAGTTTTCACTTGACCTCCTGCATGCTGCTTCATGCTGCTGGGACCCTGGCCCTGCCAGGCATTCATTGCCATTGAGCTGATTCCAACTTACAATGAGCCTACATGTCATGGTAGAACTTCCCTGTGGGTTTCCAGGCCGTAACTTATTTATTTATTATTTCATTAATTGGGAGTAATATATCTATCAAATTATCCCATAGTTCAATCATGTCCAGCAGAATTATACATTTGCTACTACAATTCGTTTCCAAACATTCTTTTTGAGTTGATCACCAAATACTATTATTGTAGGCCTCTGGAGGAGCCCTGGAAATCTAATGGTTAGGTACCCGGCTATTAACCAGAAAGTTGGCAGTTGGACTCCCCCTTGTGATTTTATGAGTTAAAGACCTGGTTATCTCTTCTAGAAAGGTTAAAGTCTAAAATATGCGAAGCAGATCTACTTGTCATATGGGATCACTGTAAATTGAAATCAATAGCATAGGTCTACTGAGGCTTTTTTACAGATCCTATAAGATTAGGCCAATTCTAGTTTTAGGAATCATAAGGTTTGAATCTTATTTAATAAGTATAAATAAATATTAAATTAGAAATCTATGTATAGATAAATATGTTTGCACAAATTTAAGCCAGCTTAATTCTTGCTTGCAGTCATTAGAAGGAAGCGTAGATGGTTAAGGAGCCCTGGTGTGATTGATGACACACATGGTCAGCAGTTAGAAACCACAAGCATCTCCTGAGGAAAAAGACTGGTGTTTCTATTTCCATAAACAGCTACAGTCTAGGAAACCCACAGAGGGTTGTTAAGAGTCATCATTGAATCACTGGCAGTAAAATTGGTATTTTGTTTGGTAGATCTGGTTGCTCAGCTGCTGTTCAAAAGCTTGGAGGTTCATCTCTGCCTAGAGACACTTGATAATCCATCTCCAACAAATCTCCCATCTATGAAAACCCTGCAGAGCATAGTTCTAGTCTAACACAAATGGAATTTCTGTGAGTCAAAGTCAACTCCACAGCAACACTAGTTAGTGATGTTTCTTTTGTGAAAACTACTGTGTGACTATGTGAAGGTACTTCACTATGCAGATCGTTAAAAACCAAACCAAACCAAAACACTCTATGAATAGTTTTGAGAAGAATGGGAATCCCAGAACACTTCATTGTGTGCTTATGCAGAACCTGTGCATGGACCAAGAAGCAGTCTTTTGAATAAAACTATGGAATCCTGCATGGTTTAAACTCTGGAAATACATGCATCAGGGTGATATCCTCTCACCATACTTATTCAATTTGTATGCTGAGTAAATAGTCAGAAGTTGGATTATATGAAGAAAAAAGTGCCATCAGTATTGGAGGAAGACTTATTAACAATCTTCAATATGCAGCTTGCATAACCTTGCTTGAGGAGGAATTGAAGCACTTGCTGATGAATATTAAGGATTGCAGTCTTCAGTATGGATTATAATCCAATGTAAAGCAAGCCAGAATCTTCACAACTGGACCAATAGGTAAGATCATGATAAACGGAGGAAAATTTGAACTTGTTAGGGATTTCATCTTGTTTGGATCCTTAATCAATGCTCACAGAAGTAGAAGTCAAGAGATCAAAAGAGGCATTGCTTTGGGTAAATCTGCTGCACAAAACTTCCTTAAAGTGTTGAAAAGCAAGGAAGTGACTTTTAGCACTAGATTAAGCCTGACCCAAGGCTTGGTACATTCAATTGTCTCATATGCATGTGAAAGTTGGACATTGAATAGGATGACCAATGAAAAATCGATACATTTAAATTATGGTGTTGGCAACAATGGACTGCCAAAAGAACAAACAGATTGGCCTTGGAAGAAATACAACCAGAATGCTCTTTAGAACCAAGGATGGTGAATCTAATGTACTCTGAACATGTTATCAGGGGAAAGCCATGTCTGGGTAGAGACATTGAGCTTGGATAAGTGGGGGCAATGAAAAAGGGGAAGGCCTCAGGTGAGAAGGATGGACACAGTGGCTGCACCAATGCGCTCAAACTTAAGACTAATTCTGAGGTTGGTGCCGGATTGGGTGGTGTTGGTACCCTTCTGTTGAACATCGGATCAATAGATGAGTCAGAACTGACTCGATGTCAGGGAACAACAACAACAGTTAGACTAGTTTCTCAAAGCAAAACTAGCAAGAGAAAAGTTGGGATGGAGATTAATGCCATTTTTTGGCTATAGGATTCATGAGAATGTTACTTAGTAATCATTCCTTTCTGTTGTCTCCTGTGGTTCCAGTCTATTACTGAGCTGATATCAAGTGTTTGACTTTTACTGTTCTTTTTTTTTATTCCAATATGCATTATATCCTGGGATATATATAATACAAATAATATAGTGAAAATAGCTAAAACAAGTTGGGAAAAGTTGGATTTGAAAAGTTATTAGAAGAGAAAGAGAAATCCTAAACAAACTCTTTAGGATTGGTTATCACAGACCGCAGCTACATTTTTTTTTAAAGTTCCAAGGCATTTACTTTGTACTTTGACACATTTTATATTGTTCAACCTTTACAGTAACCCTTTACGATAAGAATTATCATTTTACAGATGGAAAAAGAATCATAAAAAGGTTCATTGATTTTTCTCAAGTATATCATACAGATTTTTTTTAAACACTCACATACTATACTCTTAGCCTGTCTGTGTAGATAGTATTTCTTGTCTTGTCCACTTGGGAGCCCCTGATCCCCCTGTACGAGCTCTATTCCTTCTCCTTTCACCAGCCCATGTGGGCTTTTCTTTTGTTAATACTGCATTAAATAGCACAAAAATCACGAATGCAAAGAAACTGGCAAAGGTGTTTGTCAATGAGATATCCCTGCCTCCTCCACTTTTCTGCTTTCATACCTATATATGCAGTGGGCTACATTTTTATAAGCTTTTCTTTTC
Source organism: Echinops telfairi (assembly GCF_000313985.2). NCBI lineage: Eukaryota > Metazoa > Chordata > Mammalia > Afrosoricida > Tenrecidae > Echinops > Echinops telfairi. The sequence goes on along the minus strand of NW_022111368.1, from coordinate 21,392,093 downwards.
CCCCTCAGACTTATAACTGTTATGTGATTGGTCAGTTGAAGCTGAAACACCCATGGTGAAAGATGTTTTATGGTTACAAGGGTACACACAACCCCCACCCCACTCCCCTCCCCCCCCACCACCTTTTGGAGGAATATAGGATATGTACCAGTGTCAAAATTTTCCTGCCTTCCCAAACCTTGTTCCCATCCCTGCCATTTAATTTCCCTTTGACTCTTTAGACCTCTTCTCCCTCCCTACTTCTCTTCAAATCAAGACCTTTTGGACACTGGGCACTGTTCAATTCTTACTCTGTCAGGCCCATGGGCCATGGTCAAATAGGTCCTTTAAATCTCGATGCCAGTTGTACTACCGGTGCTGTTGTCTTCCATTACAGCTAAAATCTGTGTGTCACTTCAGTAGGCTTCCCAACATCATCTCCTTTGCAATGCCTGTGCAGCACGTCTAAGGCTGCAACGAGGAACTCATGGGCATCCTGTTGCCTGTACCCTGCTAAGTGGCGTGCATGTATCCAAACCAAATGCAGCAATTTATAAGGAACATGAGAAGACAGGTTTTCAGAATACAATTCTCGAAAAAGTTGTGCCCAGACACCACTCAGGGCTGGGCATTTCACACCTGTGCCTGTCAGAGAGGAAGAAATCTCTCAGGATTGGAGTATGGGTGAGTGCCTGGACAACGCAGTTCATAAAGCTTGTGTTGCCAAGATTGATAAGTCCTCTTAAACCTATGGCAAAGCTTGAGGCGATCCTTCTTCTCCGTGGGTTGTGTCCCAGCAGTTCCAACTCGGTTTGGTCGTTTCCCAGGTCAGGAATTTCTCACCGAGGCCCAGTTTTGAATACTGCTGGTGAGAAATCTCTGTTGAAGTGGATTTTTCTTTCTTCTATTTTCAGTGATAGGATACCCTTAAATGTCTACCATCTCAATATAATAATTTACCTTATAACATAATTGACAAGTCCCCATTTCATTTATATTTTCTAGCAACGAAAATGTACTTGTATAAATAATTCAAAATATACATATTTTACAGAAAATGCAAATTTGGACTAAATTAAAATATGAAACTATTTGTCACAAAAGGCATATATAGGGATAAGCAATTGGGAGGAGAAAACAATGGAACCGATGGTTCTGGGGAGACATGGGAGAGAGGGAGGCAGGGGAAAGTGGGTGTTAACAAACCCAGGGACAAGGGAACAAGTGATCCAAAATTGGTGGCAAGGAGGGTGTAGGAGGGCGTAGGTAAGGCTTGATCAAGGGCAAGGTAACTGAGAGGGATTACTGAAACCCAAATGAAGGCTGATCATGAGAGTGGAACAAGAGGAAAGTAAAAGGAAACATAGGAAAGAACTAGGAGTCAAAGGGTATTTATAGGGGTCTAAATACAGGCATGTATACATGTAAATATATTTATATATGACAATGGGGAAAAAATCTATGTGCGTCCATTCATATGTTTAGTATAAACATAGGAGGTGGACATTGGGCCTCCATTCAAGTACTCCCTCAATGCAAGGACACTTTGTTCTATTAAACTGGCATTCCATGATGTTCACCTTCCCGACACAATCACTGAAGACAAAGCAGGTGCATAAGCAAAAGTGGGGAAGAAAGTTGATGGTGCCCAGCTATCAAAAGATATAGCATCTGGGGTCTTAAAAGCTTGAAGGTAAACAAGCGGCAATCTAGTTGAGAAGCAACAAAGCCCACATGGAAGAAGCACACCAGACTGTGTGATCATGAGGTGTCAAAAGGATGAGGTATCAGGCATCAAAGAACAAAAAATCAAATTATTGTGCATGAGGGGGAGTATGGAGTGGGGACACAAAGCCTATTTGTGGACAACTGTACATCTCCTTATGGAAGGGTAGCGGGGAGGAGACGAGCCAGTCAGGGTGCAGTGTAGCAATGATGAAATATACAACTTTCCTCTAGTTCCTAAATGCTTCTGTTTCCCCCCCCACACACACACTATCATGATCCCAATTCTACCTTACAAACATGGCTAGACCAGACGATGTACACTGGAGCAGATAGGAACTGGAAACACAGGGAATCCAGGGTGGATGATCCCTTCAGGACCAGTGGTAAGAGTGG
>NW_022111368.1:21331925-21389712 GCF_000313985.2 Echinops telfairi | reverse complement strand
AATAAAATGATTTTTTTAAAAAAGAAATGTTGAAGGACTCAGAAATGTAAATGCATGATATTGTAAAATATGTGACCCCTCCCTGGGGGACGGACAACAGAAAAGTGGGTGAAGGGAGACATCGGACAGGGAAAGATATGACAAAATAATAATTTATAAATTATCAAGGGCTCATGAGGGAGGGGGAGAGCAGGGAGGGAGGGGGAAAATGAGGAGCTGATGTCAGGGGCTTAAGTGGAGAGGAAGTGTTTTGAGAATGATGAGGGCAATGAATGTACAAATGTGCTTTACACAAGTGATGTATGTATGGATTGTGATAAGAGTTGTATGAGCCCCTAATAAAATGATTTAAAAAAAAAGAACAGAAAAAAGAGTAGGAGGATGAAAAACTGCATGCTGTATGATATTTCAGATTAGCAATTTCTAACTGTTCTAACTCTAGTTCTGTGGTTGCACGTTTGTGAATAAATAGATTAATCCTTCAAAAAAAAAGGAAAAAAATATATAGTGAGTTAAGCCAAGCTGGTTTTCATTATGCTTAAATGTTTAATTATGTCTTTTCCCTAGGTAGCTTGGGACCCTTAGGTCTAAACCATTATACACAGTTTATTTTATATGTAAAATAAAATATTTTATATGCAAAATATACATAGTATATTTTATTTATTTTAAAAATCATTCTATTTGGAGCCCTAGCTGATATTATAACAATCAATATTCAATGGTATAACTGCTTCCACCATTAGTTTCAAAACATTGTCTTTCTTCTTGAACTCTTTGATATCAGCTCCCCTTTATCCCCTCCTTACCACTGGTACCCCTCCAAAGGAACCCTTATTGTTTATTATATATTATATATTATATTACATATTATTATTTATTTATGTATTGCTGCATCTTACACCATCCAATGTATCCGTTCATCTACAATTCTGTTATTGGTTCCCCTCGAGTGGGGTTATACAGTCCTCATTGCTATCAGTTCCCCCTTCCCCTCGTTCCCCTCCCCGTCTCTTTCCATACCCTCAGGGAATCATTACTCCTGTTACTATTTCTGAAGGGTTTAAGTCTTGGATTTCATGGATTGAACGATGTTAATTATACAAATAAACACATGCAGGTCTAATAAGATTAATGAGGTAAAACTAAGACCATACTAGTAAAGGGAAGGAATATTAAAGAACTAGAGGACAGTTATGTGTTTTATCATTGCTATACTGCACTCTGGATATATCATCCCTTCTGTGTGGCCCTTCTGTAAAGGACTGTCCAATTATCTTACAGGTGGGTTCTGGGTCTCCACTTTGTCTACATTCCTTCACGTCAATTTGATTGTTTGTTCTTGAACTTTTGATACCTATTTCTGTCAGCACTTCATGATCACACAGGCTGGTGTGCTTCTTCATATTGGATTTGTTGCTTCCCTGCTAGATGGTTGCTTTATTAATTTCAAGGCTTGAAGACTCCAGATGCTATATCTTTTAATAGCCGGGCACCATCAGTTTTCTTCACCACATTTGCTTATGTACTCATTTTGTCTTCAGCGATCATGTTGGGAAGATGAGTATTGTACATTACCACATTGTTAGAACAAACTGCTCTTGTACTGTGATAAGATTTAAGTAGATGCCCAAAGTCTATCTCCTCTCTTGTTGCATTTGTATATATATGTATATATATATATATATATGACATAAACACTCATCTCTGTATATTTATATATTTACATGTCCATATTATACTTATAGATATAATTTTTACTTTCTTGTTTTTTCCTCTTTTTCTTTCCTTCTGCCCCACTATCATGTTTACCCATTGTTCACCTCCCAATACTTCCTCTTGTATACATTTAAATTGATCAAACATGACCAGGAATGGTATGCCCTCCTCATTGTCAATTTTAAATTCCTTTTTTTTGCCCTGTCCCTGTTGTTATTGGTTCACTGCCCCCCTATGCCTCCTCTAACATGCATGCCCCCTTCCTCCCCCCACCAACCATTGGTCCCATTGCTGTCCCCTTGGGATTGCTTATCCTGACTATCTTATATAAATAGACACCAAAAGAAAAAAGAAAAGAAGGGGGGAATAAAAAAGAGAGACAGACCATACAAATAGTTCCAAGTCTAACTGTCCTGACCCAGAGTAGATGTGCAACTTTCTATTAAATAGCAAGCAGACTCTGTTATAATCCATCAGTCCAATCCCCTTTTCTTTCAGGGATCCATATCCTAATACCGGCTTACTAAACAGCACTTATACCCTTTTAGTCCTCAGCATTCATAACTGAGAGAAGCACCTTCTACAAGACCCCATTGCTCTTCCTGAAGTCAATGATCGAGTGGTCTAGTGCCCCACCCTCCTCCCTGTTACACCTTTAGAGTTTTAGTGTGTGGTCCCCTTATCCCCACTTCAGATGAGGTGCCAAGTGCTGCCCCCCAAGTCAAAAGTTTACATTCGGAATTCCTCAGGGACTTCGTGGCTTTGCTCCCACTGATGGTCTGTTGCACTCCCCTCTTGTTTTGCCCCTATGTGGGCGGGCCAGTCCAGCTGCATTCTCTGAACTGTATCTTCAGTGCTGCCCTCTGTAGCACTGTCATTTTGGGAGGGACATCATGTCTTCTGGAGCTGAGCATGGCTCTGCAGTCCTCTCTGTAAAGAAGCTGCTCTAAGCAGCAACATTGCCCCCAAAGCTTTTTGCACCTGAATGAGGTCTACTCTCTTTCCCTTTTCCTGTGGAGACATAAACAACACCCTCCCCTTGTGTGGATTATTGCCCAATTCCTCCATTACCACCCATTTTCTTCCCCCACCCCTCTCTGGGCCATAAAGGTATATGAGACGGAATGGAGTGGGGAGGCAGGGGAGAGATGCTTTCAACACAGGTGCTATGCATCTTTTTGCTTTTCCTTTTGATGATGTATGCATCATTGGGTTTAGTCTGGCTCTTGCCAGAGTATCTGGTCCTCAGCCTGGGAACTGTTCAATATGTACATTTTCCCCTATGCCCGTTCTGTTGTTTGAACTTATCTCAGTGAATTCATGTTGTACTTGCCATTTTGTGCTTGGCTAACTCAAACTCTGTCTATGAGATGAGGTGCTTCATGTTTTCATCACTGTTTTTTAGGGATGCATAGTACTCCGTTGTATGTATCAACCAGAGGTTTTTAATCCATTCATCTATTGACAGAAATTTAGGCAGTTTCCAATTCTTTTTGATTGTGAACTGTTCAGCCATAAGCATTGGAGCCAGGTGTCTGGTCATGACCTTATTTCTTATTTCTTCTGGGTGTATGCCCAGTAGTGGAATTGCTGGGTTGTAAGGTAACTTGATTTGCATCTGATTTAAGTATCGCTAAATCTCTTCCCACAGTGGCTGTACAAATGTGCGAGACCACCAGCAGTGAATGAGAGTCCCATGTCACCGTACCCCAACCTGTGCTGCTTTCTGTTTTGTGAATTAGGCTACCCTTGTGATGCTAGGTGGTATCTCAAGGTTGTTTTGATTTGCATTTCCCAGATGGCTAATGATTGGGAACTTTTCTCATATGTTTATTGTCCATTCAGGTTTCTTCCTTTGTGAATCTTCTGTTCGAGTCTTTTGTCTACCTGCTTAGTGGACTTTTTTTTTTCTTGTTGTAAGTTTGCAGGGTTCTGGAGATTTTAGTAATAAGACCTTTGTGTGGGAAGTCATTACTAAATATCTTTTTCCAGTCTGTGAGCTCTCTTATTACTCTCTTGATGAAGTCTTTCAATGCACACAATGTTTTATCTTTAGCATGTTCCACAGGTCTATTTTGTCTTCCTCTGGGTGTGTATCCTTATTATTACTGATATCCCATTGTGTTACTCTGGGTACTTGTGTGAAACAAATCCACAGAAACTCATACATATAAGAGAGAGTTTTATATTAGGGTAAGTGCACATCAAGAAAACATCCCAACCCAGTGCTGCCCAAGCCAACAAGTCCAACATTAACCCATTTGTCCAACACAAAGTCCTCCTCCATCTCACAAGACACATGCAATGACGCTGACTGCAGGAGGAAAGCCAAATCAGTGAACTTGCAAGCGTCTCATCACTAGCAGGGGTCTCCACATAGCTGCTCCAGCACCCAGGGCTGCATCAGGTTAGGTCCATGTGGCTTCTCCTCAGGGATGTCTTGCCGGAAGTGAGCCTTGCCAGCTGAAGCAGAGAACTGGCTAAGGCAGCTGCACCCTAGTCCGACCATCACAAAGCAAAAGACCTGAGAACTAGAGAGGTGATGCTCACCGAGCTATGTATCCCTCTGCCCTTCAATTAACCCCACATGTGTTTATCAGCCAGGTTGGCACAATAGACTTTAACTATACCACTCATGTGTTCCTTGTGTGAAGGTTCTTAGCTTTGTCCCAATTTTTTCATTGATTCTCCTGATTGTTTGGGGTTATACCTTGAGTTTGGTGAACCACTTTGAATTTTTCCTTGTCTGTGGGGTGAGGTAAGGGTCTTGCTTCACTCTTCTGAAGGTTGATATCCAGTTTTTCCAGTACCATTTGTTACAAAGGGCATCTGCTTCCCATTTGATATTTGGTGAGTCCTTAACAAAGATCAGTTGTATGTATGCTACTGTTTTTATTTCTGGATTTTCTGTTCTTATCCATTGATCTGAGTAGCTATCATTATCCCAGAACCATGCTGTTTTAACAACTCTAACTGCATAATAAGTTATAAAATCAGGTAATGCAAGCCCACCTACTTTATTCTTCTTCTCGGGGAGTTCTTTGCCAATTCTGGGTTTCTTCCCTTTCCATATGAAGTTGGTAGTTAATTTTCACATTTCTTTGCAAAATGATGCTGGTCTTTGTATCAGGATAGCATTGAATCTATATGGTGTCTTAGGTAGGATTGACATCATTACAATATTGAGTCTACCAATCCACAAGCATGGGATAGTTTTCCATTTGTGAAGGTCCCTTTTGATTTTTTGTATTCATGTTCTGTAGTTTTCCTCATACAGATCTTTTGTTTTGAGGGGCTAGGTATATCCCTAGATGTTTCAATTTATGCTAGCCTATGCAATCTATGCTTGACTTCTTGATCTCATTTTCTGTAATCCCATCAGTTGTATATAGCAATCCAATTGACTTCTGCTTGTTGATCTTGTATCCTTCCACTCTACCATATTACTCTATTGCTTCCAGCTCTCCTATTGTGGAGCCTTTGGGGTTCTCAATATATAAAATCATAACATATTTAAATAACGATTATTTCACATCTTCTTTTCCAGGACATATTCCTTTGATATCCTTCCATTGCTTTATATTATTAGATAGGGCTTGCAGAATGGTGTTGAATAAAAGTGGGGACAAGTAGCATCTTTGTCCGGTTCCTTTTTCAGAGGGAATGTTTTAGTCTTTCCGCCATTGATTGTAATGCCAGCTGTTGGATTTTCATATATAGTGTTAATTAAATTGAGGAAATTTCCTTCCAGTCCTATCTTCCTGAGTGTGTGTCTTAATTAAGAATGGGTGTTGGATGTTGTCAAATGTTTTGTCTGCATCTATTGATATTATCATGTGGTTCTTGCCCTTTTCCTTCTTGATGTGGTGGATAATATTGATGGATTTTCAGATGCAGAACCATCCCCGAATCTCTGACATTATACATATTTTTTACTAATGCCATAGAAACTAAAAATTTTAATTTATTTAAACAATCTAGGATCTTTAGCTTATTTCTCTCTCTAACATTTGCTTTTATCACTCCTTTAACCATTTGGTTTAATATTTTCTATTAATGAATAAATGAATATCTCCAGAAAAAAGAGAAATAAAATCAGAAATCATGCAAAAAGATTTTATATGGATTCTGTGTTAGTCTGGGTTAACTAGAGAAACAAATTCATAGATACTCATATAAGAAAGAACTTTATAAAAAAGAGCAATGGTATATTGAGAAAACATCTGAACCCAGTCCATATCAAGTCCATAAGTCCAATATCAGGCCATATATCTGATGCCAATCTATAAATTCCTCTTCAGACTCACACAACACATGCAATGCTGCTGAATGCAGGAAGATCACAGGCCAGGGGGTAGAAAGTCTTGTGGATCCAGTGGCAGTGGAAGCATCTCAGCACTGGCAGGGGTCTCCACATGGCTCCTCTAGCTGCAGGGCTCTGGCTCCATCAGCATAGCTCCATCTGGATTGTCAATGGGAATGTTAAGCAGAGAGAGGATGTATCTGGCCTTCAGTGAGTTAATTTCCATTGTGCCTCCAAATGAGGTCATCAAGCTGCAACCTGATTGACAGGCTCAACTCTACCCCTTCCTCAAGTTGACTGTAGATTATGTGAGTGTCACTGAGTCAAAGTTGAACTATCTGTGAGAGAAGACTTCTCTATATTTAGTATTGACACTGTTTTCCCTGGTGGCCCAGTGGAGTATTCATTGGGCTGCTAGCCAGGTGTTCCTTAGCCTATATGTAATTCTTATACGCTGTCTGTCTACTCTGATCTTTCTAAAACTGAAAAATGATTAGGCTTAGGGCTTTCCCTACACAGGTCCAATAGCCTAACAAAACAAAATAGAACAGCACCCTTATTTCCAAGCAGGATCACATCCACAAGCACAGAGGCTTGAAATTCAACACTTTTTTTCATGGGGACAAAATTCAATCCGTAAAAATAGTGTTTTGAGACTGGAGGATTACATGCCATCCTGGGAAAACAGTAAAGAAGATTCATATAAACAGTAAGATGCAAAGCAGGAAGTCAAAATAATGTGGGCACAGAGGGGAGGAAAGCTGCCATACGAAGGGAGCCTAAGTGGCATAGTGGGTTACTCATTGGCTGCTAACTTCAAGGTCAGCAATTCAGAACCACCAACCACTCCACAGGAGAAAGAGGAAATTTTCTACTCCTCTAAAAAGTTAGTTTTGGAAGCCCACAGAAGTTCAACTCTGTCTTACAGGGTCACTAGGGTCTCTATGAGTCGGAATTGACTGGATGGCAATGAATTTGGTGAGGTTTTTGAAGGCCATTTTCAGTGTGGAATCACATTGCTGTCTGTATCCACCAGGATCACTTGCTCTGATTCATCACAGAGCCTCTGTAATGCGAAATCACAATGATATGTGTATATCAAAAAATAAATACACATAAAAGCCAAAAGCACAATTATTGGTATATTTCTCCTATATTTTTCCAGTAAACAAAATGAAACAAACTAACTGCTTTTTCACAGTTTCATCCTTCCTGTCAAAATATAGGAGAGTAAAAGTGAACTTGGTGTGACATCGAGTCTAATATTGGAAACAAGAAAAAGAATGTGTGAAATAAAAGCTATAGTACAGTGAGTGTTGACCTAATCATAAGAGATAGTTGAGTTATAATGCAAATGCATGATATAAAAAGCTTATATTTCACTGTTTACAACAAAAATATTAACCTTCTACTAATCATAGTGCATATGTTGAAGAAAGTACCACGCTATTCTATTTAGATTTTAAGTGTTGTTAGAGTATACTGTGAGACATATTGTTTGCAAAATATTTATACTATTTCTGAACAATTTTGTGTGACAAATATTATTGTGTGTGAATTTTATGAATATTTTAAGACTAATAATAAAAATAATATTCTAGTACCAACAACAAAGATTAGGAAATAAGATATTTTCTATACTTAGAAGTTTTCTGTCCCTCATGAGCAGTAGTTACTGTCTCAAATCTATACCTATAAAATTATCCCAATTTTATGTTAACCTTTTATCTGCTTTTCATTCTATTTATATTTCTATAGGAAGGGGCTTCAATAAGTGTAAAAACCTCATTATCTTTCAATTCAATTGTCCATGCATTCTTGAGGCTCTCTTTTATGTGTATTCCCACATGATATCGTATTTATTTTCAACTTTTTGAACTTTCTATAAATTAAAACATTCTATATTTTATAGCCTTTCTTTTTCCCAGTGTTATGCTTTTAAGAATCTTCTATGTTACTGATTAATTGATTCTTTGGTTTTATTGCTATATTTCTTTCTCTGTGTGTAGCACTACTTATTTTACCATTGTTGCAATTTAAAGCCCTTTTATTAGTACTTACAATTGTAATCCTTGTTGCACGGGATATATTTTAAAGATCTCTCTGCATCATCCTTCACTAAGTATATTTCTAAGCTATTGTAGGGCAGTGAATTATTTAATAAGGTTCTTCTTTTTAAGAACCTTATTAAGAAGGTAGGAGAAAATACTGTAGGAATGTATGATTCAGTTGGGAGTGACTGTTAGTAGGGATAATTGTGATCACCATCCTGCTAGGTGTAATATGAGTCATCTCAGAAGCAATAAGGTGGTATCTCACTTTGTGATAGGTTTATTGTGCCAACTTCGCCAATGGGATTAATGAGGTTGAAGTTTGATAGGAGAGCAAGGTGATAAATGGCTCTGCAAGGCCCGTCCCCCTATCTCTTGCTATCTGGTGATCAGAGCATTCTGGAGCATGTGTACTGTTGCTGTAGCTAGTTCTTTGCTTCAACCTGTGAGCTACACTACCTGTGGGCCAGGTCAACCAATGGATCATGTTGGTAGAGCTTGAGACTCCTTTGAAACCTGCTTTGTCTGCTTGTGCTTGAGCTTGAGGCTGGTGTATCCTGTCCCTTTGCATTGCTTGCGTTGATATCCCATCTGGGTCAGCTTCACTAAGCTACCACGCTATTAACTGTTGGTGTCCCATCCGCTGCTTGCTGCCTATGGGTCCACTCTGCTTGCCTTGTCCCAGAGAGGACTCTGTTGTCTGCTTCCTTGACCTTGTACCCGGCAGTCCATGTGAGTTGAAGGATGTCCAGTATATTAACTGTTCCATGGAAGTGAGTTGAACTGAACCCTCTATATTGCTTTGTGGACTAATTAGCTGCTATGCTGCTATATTCCTTCTCTGTATAAATCTATCCAGTGTGTATGTATATATATGTATGTATATGTATGTGTGTGTGTTCATAGGTGTCCTGGTTTCATTTCTCTAGAGAACCCTGCCTAACACATACTTACAGAAAGAGAGAGCTAGTGTGGATTGCTTTCCTTTGACACAGAGATCTCTGCATATTGCATCGCCTTGATCCAGGAAACAGCTTTGACAACAAATGAACAGTAAAGGATCAGTAGCTGGGGAATCAAGAACCAGATCATGAGAAAGAGCAGTGGACTTCACAGCTCACTGAGCACGGAAACCTGAGTGCCTTTGGGGAGAAACTAGACTGTGGAATAGTGCCTCCCTACACTTGGTTAGGGTGCCCAGTTTGTTGGCCCACATTGTTTGGCTGGGTGTCTAGAGAAATAAATTTAGTATCTCTTCTCTCTCTCTCTCTCTCTCTCTCTATATATATATATATATATATATATGGCTTTTGTATATATAAGCTTTATATCAACAAGTAATCTGATATCAAAAAGAAGGCATCCCAACCCAGCCTAACTGATGCTAGTCTGGATGTCCCTCTTCAGAACCATGTAGTTTCCTGCCAGTGACAGTGAATGATGAAACAGGACGATTACAGACTAGTGGGTTCAGAGTCACATGGATCCAAGGTGGCTGGAAACATGGGAGGGCATCGACAGTACCCAAGACTGGGCAGCCCATATGAGACCACACCTGATGGCAGGAAGAATTCCATCAGGCAAGAAGGCAGAGGGGCAGAGAGAGAGAGAGAGAGAGAGAGAAGAGTGAGAGCAGTTTCCAGAATCTTTCACTCTTATACAAAAGACTCATAACATCAGGCTGTCATCAGTCTGTCACGTAGTTCACAGGTTGACTCCACCCCTAGCCCAAAGTATCTAGTTGGCATTATTCCCAACTACCACACCCAGGGCACTACAGTTGAGTGCCTTCAGGCTGAACTTTATGATGGAGGTGCCAAAATACATGTTGTGCCTTTCCTGAGAGTCCTAACTCTCCTAAATCTCACTGCCATCAACTACCTATGAACTGGGCAGAGCTGCCCCTGTGAGTTTCTGAGAGTATAACTGTTTACAGGTGTAGAAAGTTAAGTCTTTCTCCTATAGGGCAGCTGGTGGTTTCAAACTTCAGTCCTTGTGATCATAGTCAATGTATAACCATTATACCACCAAGTCCTAACCAAGTTATATAAAAATTGTCTGAGCAGGGCAGAGGCAGGCCAATAGGCTAAGGGCCAGAGAGAGGCCTGTCTCTGGAAACAGCAGGAAGAGACTGTCCTGACAAAAACACTGTATCCTAAGCATTTCTCGCCTGAAGTGCAACCAGTCAACTTCCCTACAGGAAAAAACAAAACAAAAACTAATAGTGATTATGGTCCTTGAGCTCTATGTGACCATTGTAATGAATTATTGAACCCAATAGAAAAGTACACAGAACTGTGCGAGGGACAATTGCTGTCAAAAATCAGTAAGAAGATTGGAGGATGGAGCGTGTCTGACTTCAGCCTCATAGAAATGGGCCTTGGGCAATGGTGACTGGGTAATGCAGATGTAGAATGTAATTTTCCTTCACTTTACATAGATAGAGGAGTTCAGATCCACCCCTTCATCCCATAACTTTCTTTTTTAACAGTTGCCATCAGGACTAGGCTACATTGCAATGGTTCCAGAACCATTAGGAACATGGATTTTGTACTAGAAAGATAGAAGGGTTAACAGGAAGAAAAACATTTTCAATTCTTAGCTGGTTTCTTTAGTCACTATTCTGTAATGGCTGAAAGGAATGTAAGAAGGTATATGTTACAGTTCAGGAAATAAAGTTTGCTTTTGGAGTGGCCAGGGGCAAAATCCAGTTCGTTAAGCAATGGATGATTAATCAGCAGCCAGGATCTCGTGGATGCGTCTTGCCAGAGCCCAAGGCCTTATGCCTATAAGTCGACACAATCATGGGCTTGACAAAATAAAATAAAACCTGAGTGTTTTTCAGAGGGTTAATGGTTATATGTTTAGCATATTATACTATGGAGATTAAAATTATTTTCTACCTGGGATTTTAAAATTAACAGAAATGTGATGGAAATTAATATGGTTATTATGATTCCTGAGACCTTGTAAGCCTGCCTTCCTCCTATCCTTGAATATGCTAAAAGAGTTTTGGGAATTGTCCATAAGGAACAAGATTTACTTTAAGCCAGAAACCTACATAGAGTGGGGAGACTAGGCAGAAACTAGAGTCCCACCCCAAAATGCTGAGAGAACTGGAGATTATCATTTGAAGGGAAGACCTATAAAGAGAAGAGTGAGACCTCGAGAGTGAGAGTGATTGAGAGAGAGAGAGAGAGAGAGACAGAGACAGAGACAGAGAGACAGAGAGAGAGAGACTATAATTTTTAATCTTGATTGAGCATGCTGCCATTGGATGTACCAATGCAGGGAAAAAGCTGTGCCTAGCGTTGGAAACCCTTCTAAGACAGAAAATTAAAAAGGATCTTGTGAGTAGAAAGCCTAACATGATGGTGATAATTCCCTGAGTGCATGTGCTGAGTGGAAATGTGGGAGATGCAGCCAGGCAGAGATAGGCTGAGTTTGGGCATGTTCTGCTGGGAGCTGTTGGCCTGGTCTAGAGGACAGAGTTAAGGGAAGAGGAAGAGCAGACTAGTCAGAAGTTAGGGGGGGTTGTGGATTACTGAGCCCAGAGGCACCAACCTAGGGCTAGGGCCGAGAGCAAAGGCCGGTTTGTTTGAAGTGCAGGGAGAGGTGTATGTAGACTCCCAAGCGTGTAGACGGTTACGTGCTAAATAAACCTAGCTCGGATGACTACAGCTGAGATGACCCAAACTTAAACAAATGAAGAAAAATATTTGATACCTTGAGCGGATGTAAACTGCATAAAACCAATAACTGCATACATCCAATCACTTGCTCTAGGTTGAACTTCGTTTATGGATGCATATGGCCAAAGTTCCAACTGGAAATGAAGATTCTTCACATCAAGAGGCATTCTTGTCTTTTCAAAGTTCTGGGTTGAAAGGAATGGCTCATTGAGAAATTGGAAAGCTGAAACAAGGGGTGATATGGACATGAAGTGGTTGGATTACAAACTTCCATGGGTATGCTTTCAAAAAAATGATGAAAGGGGGTGGGATTAATCCTTCATGAATGAAAGGCACAATGTCTAGAAAGCCACGGGTGAGCTACAGCGTCGTAAACAATTTAATATGGGTCTTATCATCATCTGTGTCTGCCTCTCCACGTGTTTACCTAGAGGGATCAGATATCACCCTACCTCCATATCATTCATTTTTACAGCTATCTACTTAATTATGGAATGTTTGGATTGACAGCTGTGCTAAACTTTGAATGATGCTTTTCCCAAGAAGCTGTATTAATTTTCCCTCATAAGAATATCAGAAGAGTATGATCTTCATACTACGGTTCCGCACTCTTGACAATGTGTTATTCTGGCTGATATTTTTAAAGAAAAAATTTCCAACCTAATGTATGGGAAAAGAAAAACTATTGTAGTTTAAGCTTAAATTTCCATAACTCTCAATGAGAGTAAGTGTGTGAGCCTGGATCATGCTCTTTAAAATACCTTTTAGGTCATTTGTCTATTTTTTTTTAATTGAGTTGTTTACTTAATCTTACAGATGATTGTAGAAGTTATTTATCCCCAATACTAATCATTTGTCATTCCTTTAAAAATTAATTTATTTTAAAAATTGGAAGTTAATGCATACATCATATCATTTCCTAGTTCATCATATCAATGCATAGTTCAATCACATTAAGCAGTATTGTACAATTGCTCCCACAATCAGTTTCTAAATATTTTTTTCTTCTGGAACTCCTTGATGTCATCTCCCTTTTACCACCACACCCTCAAACTCCCCCCACCCGCAAACCTTTATTCTACTTGCTGTCTCTATAGGTTCATCAATTGTGGGTTTCATATACCAAAAAAAACCAGAAAACATATAACAAATTCAATAGGGTAAACCCGAATGGCATAACACATCTGAGATAAACCCTAATACGAACAAAAACAACAACAATAAAAGTACAGAAAATGTTGAAAACCAGGTCAGGTCCAGCATGTATCAGAAGGGGGAATCCCCTGACAAGGTTTTACTCATTCAAGCCAGGTTTATCCATTTGAGTAAAGATCATTTGTCTCTTATTCTCAATACTAGTAGATGGGTAATTGATTATGTAAGAAGTATCTTCCCACAGTTTATGACTTCCTTTTTCAGCTTTGCCTTTAACCTTTTATCAAGAGAATTTCTCAATATCAAATTATTTATACAGTGAACCCTCGCCACTTCGCGCTTCGACTTCCGCGGCTTCACTCTATCGCGGTTTTTGCGTAACAGCGCATGCTCTGTCATTACTGCCACTGATTGGCTCATACTGTACACGCTTGATGACATAAATAATATAATAAATAATAAATGATAATTGTAACGTCCAAAATGTTTTACTGTATTTTCCATTTTTCGTTTAATAAATTGGGTAATACGAGTATAATGGTGACTAAAGGGTGTTTTTTCATGTCCTCTATGCTCTACGAAAATATTTGATTTACAAGTAAGGAATCCTACTTCGCGGAATTTCATTTATCACGGTAGGGTCTAGAACCGATTAACTGCGATAAACGAGGAGGGTTCACTGTATTTCTAAATCTATTAAAGTTGTACATTTTGGGATAAATTATTTTATCTTAAAAATCATAAAATCCACTTTTGACTATGCATGTTATTTAGTCCCTATTGAATTCCTTCTGGCCACTAATTCATAATATGAATTGTCTTGGTCTCAGGCAGAATGCGTTAGAAAATGGATAATGACCATTGTCCTCCATCACTTGTCTGTCAGTTTGTCATGCTGTGGTGATGTGTGTTGCTGTGATGTCTAGGGGGAGGGAGTAGCTGGGGAATTTTCCACTGTAACTTTGTTGTCTGCAGGTCCGGAGCTTACAAGCAAAATGGTAAGATTGCCTCATGTACTGTGGACATGTTATCTGGAGGGACCAGCTCTGGAGAAGAACATCGTGCTTGGGGCCAGAGGGTGAGGGCAGGGTTGGGGGTGGGGGGGCAGTGCAAAAGAAGAAGACTCTCAAGGAGAAGGATTGACACAGTGGCTGCAACAATGGGCTCACGCTGGGGAACAATTGTCAACATGGTGCAGGACCAGAGAAGTGTTTTGCTGTGTCTTACATCCCATCACTGTGTGTTGGAACTGCCTCAGTGGTACCTAACAACAACAACAGAGCAAACAGAAGTGAAAGAGATGAACAGACGTCAAAGGGCGATCTGAGAAGACAGAACATTAAAGTAAAAGTCAGAGAGGAGGGGTAAGAATGGCAAAAGGGGAAGACAACCTCAATTTCTCTAAGGTGAAAAAATTGGGGGGGAAAATCAAGCCTTAAGTTGTATTATTGTACAACACAGAAATAATCAAAATTTTAAGATGAGAGAAACAAAGAGTCCCTGAAACAAAAATAATTAGTTAACTTTCAATCATTTCATGAGACAGAATATGATCAGGAAGTAATGTTATTGAAGGAAGAAGTCAAAGCTTCACAGGAGTTATTGGTGAAAAACAGTGTTCTAAAATCTAATAGAATTCTGATTGAAATCTTTCAAAAAATGGATGGACTACTGGAAACATGTCTATGCCATAAAACTTAGAAAAAATGTACATGGTCAACCGAATGTAGGAGATCCATCATCTGTGCCCATTTTATAGAAAAGCATTTCAAAAGTATGCAGGAATGATTGAACAATATCATTAATATCACATGACTAGAAATCAAACCTCCTGCCATCACACATACCCTGATTCAGAGTGACACCGTAGAGCAGAGTAGAACTGCCCCTTTGTGTTTATGAAATCTTTAATTTTTTAAGGGTACAGACAGCCTCGTTTTTCTCTCAAATAATGGATGGTGGGGTCAAACCATGAACTTTGCAGTTAGAAATAATTATCTAAGTGACTTCCATCAGAAATTTGATAATTCTAATATTAATAGTATCATTAATCTAGCCAGTAGTTCAGTTTTTAAAATTCAGTGAGAAAAATGACATACCTATACAAACAAAACTTTTTCCCTTTTATCTTTGATATCTTGATTAGCTCCTAATAAAATGGTTTTGAGGAAAAGAAGAATCAAATAAGCATTAAAATAATTAAAATTATACCCTATTAAGTAAAAATTATAATCATACAATATAAATGTCCACAATAGCTATCAGAACACCACAAGTAACGTTTATGATGTACAAGAGATCCCTGTGGCATCTTAATGACTCTGTAGCCAGAGTTTTCCAGATGGAAATAAATCACCCAGATGAACACGTACCATATTTGCTTTAGAACAATGGTTCTCAACCTTCCTAATGCTGCGACCCTTTAATACAGTTCCTCACGTTGTGGTGACGCCCCAATCAGAAAGTTACTCTCATTGCTACTTCATAACTCTAATTTTGCTACTGCTTTGAATTGGGTGACCCTTGTGAAAGAGTAGTTCAACTCCCAAAAGGGTCTCGATCCACAGGTTGAGAACTGCTGCTTTAGAACAAGATAAAGTTATAAAAAATCCCATAAAGGCCCAGGTAAGGAAGAGTCAAAAATATATCTCCTACACTTACTTCCTGTTTGCAGTTTGCCAAACTTTGCCTCTCCAGGATGTTTTGAATTGTCTGGAATTTATAATAATCTGAAACATAAACCTTGAGCATCAACCTTTGTTGGAGCCTCCGATGAGTCGAACGATCCTGAAAGGGGGAGTTAGGATAAAGGAAAAAAAGAGAGACAGAAAGTATTGGGAGGGCAAGAGTGAATACTGAAGCCGCGAGTTTATTCTACATCTTCCTTACATACATGCAGAAACAACCCCGGGTTATAATTAGTATATTATGACAATATATCAGAAACTCTATATTCTGCCAAGTCAAGGATTCTTTGATAAAAATTAAGCATTCTGTTTTCCCAGAACTTGCATACGTCCTTGTTCTTTTTTTCAGTCTCAATGTCAAACCGCAGAAGCAAACAGCAGATACTGACACCTGGGTTGTGATATCTCAGTCGTTTGAAGGCTGTCTTACTGGCCTTCAACAAACCTTTTTCTAAACCAGGGGGTTTGTGTACCCACTGTGTCCTAGAAGCCAGATTAGCCGAAGAATGAATTAAACCTTCAAACTAGTAATACAATTAAATTTTTAAAAATTTCAACAGTAAAAAACTCAAATCTTTGTTTATGGTCTTTAATATTAAACCCTCCGCACCTAAACTTAAGCTATTATGTAGGTGAATCCTTGATTATACTCAATAAATCCTTTAAGTATTGCTCGGTTTGCATGTCTGATTATGACCTCTGGGAATGTAGAAAAAGTAAATACGGTGTTTAGCCAACCTGAATATAGATATCATTTTCTTCAATAAAAAAGCAAAAAACTCATGTGAACTTCAAATTTAACAAACATTTCCTAGCTCAATTTAATATTAGCAAATTACTTAAAAATCTTAGCATTATTTCTGTACCACAAGACATAGCTAAAATACAACTCTATCATTTAAAATTTTGTCTTATTTATTTAGCCTTTCTAGACTCTTTAAAAATGTCAAAATTTTGTTTTAAAAAAAACCTTAATTGTTGAATTGTTCCTCAACCACACACCCTCTAGGACAGAATAGAAACTGTTGTCCCATCTGCACATTTTCAATGGCTATTAGACTTAAACTGTTGACATTTTGTTGGCAGTCTAAAGTTTGACTCCTTTTGCCACTCAAACTTTCTACACTGATCCCTCCTCGACCCCTCTGGACCTGGTGGGCTGAGGGTGGGGAAGGGCGAGGGGTGTCCTTCCAAAAATGATTTCCCTGGGGCCCCATGCACTACTCAGAGATGGCTCAGTGGCTCTCCTACTTAGTCTTTGTTGTTGCTGTTAGGTGCTATTGAGTCACTTCCTACCCACAGTGACCCTACAAACAAAAGAAGGAAACACTGCCTGGTCAGGGAGTGATTTCTGTCTATGAGACCCAAGCTATAGTGATCTCCATCAAGGACACACCTGGGCAAGCCCCCTAGGAAGATGGTCCTTCTCTGGGTTTACCAGGTGGGTGGAAGTAAGGCTCTATCCATTTCATTCTGTCTGCAGGCAAGATTATTCATATCCCTGGTCAATATAGGGCCCCGTTTGTTTAGGGCCTCTACTGAGTGTGATTTCTTCATTGTACTTGAAAGGATAGTTATTGTCTCTACTAGGGCTCTTAAATTTGCCTTTATTTTCTTGCTAAGGTTCTTTACAGCTCTGGGATTTACGTTTAGGTCTTTGATCCATCTTGAGTTTGTTTTTGTACATGGGGTGAAGCTTCATTCTTGTGCAGATAAAGACACATCAAATTTTGACACCAACATCATATGCTGAGAGTTTAATGTTTTTGATCCTTTTTCAAAGGTCCATTTCCTGTAGGTGGGTGGATTTATCTCTGGATTTTCTATTCTGTTCCATTTGTCTATGAATCTATCATAGTAATAGGCTGTTTTGACAACTGTGGCTGTGTAATAGGTTCTGAGGTCTCTTACTTTATTTTTCTCCTTAGAGACTTATTTGGTTATCCTATATCTCTTTCCTCTCCTTATGAAGTTGGTAATTTGTTTTTCCAATTCTTTAAAGAATGATGTTGGGATAGGTATCAGAATTTCATTGTATTTATAGATTGCTTTGGGTTGTATTGACATTTTTATGATATTAAGCTTCCTATCCATGAACATGGAATATTCTTGCATTTGTATAGGTCTCTTTTGGTTGATTATAATAGTGATCTGTATCATTCTTCTTAAAGATTTTTTCTTTGTTTCTTTGGTTAGCTTTACTTTTAAGTATTTTATCTTTTGTGTACCTATTATAAAGGGTATTGCTTTTTTGATGTCTCTTTCAGAACTCTCTTCACTGGTATACAGGAATCTAATTGTTCATCTTGTATCCTGATGCATTGCCATATCTTTCGCTTGTTTCCAACCAGTATTTTGTCACGTCTTTGGGGGTTCTCCACATAAAATCATATGGTATTCACGTTGAGAATTTCACTTCTTCTTTGGCCAGAAAGCCCATTAATTTCATTTTGCTGCCTAATCATTCTGGTTCTGCACAAGAATTCCAGTGTGGCATTGAAAAAGAATGGCAATAAGGGGTATCTTGTGTGGTTCTCATTCACATAGGAAAATCTTTTCGGTTTTTCCTTTTAGAGCATGATGTTGGCCTCAGGTTTGTTATATATGGCCTTCATTGTGTTGAGAAACTTACCTTCTGTGTCTGTTTTGCTGAGTATTTTTTATCAGAAATGGGTGTTGGATATTGTCAAACAGGTTTTCTATGTTGATTGATATGATCATTCAGTTCTTTTTAAAACTCCTTGGCTGGTTTTGCTTTTCTGAAGAACCATTTTGTTTTCTATCATCTTACAACTTGTTAGCTCATGGGTCATTAGTGTTCATTGTGTCAAATCTATTCAGCAGATGTCCTCTGCATTCAAATGTGATGTACTCAAGCACATACTTTGGCTCTAGTAGACTTAAAATAATCTTTTCAGCTTCAACTTGAACTTGCATATAAGCAATTGGTGATCTGTTCTTTGGTAGTTCCTAGGGCTCTGCCCAGTGATATTTATTGTCTCCATTTTCTCTTTCCACAGATGTAGTGAATTTGATTCGTGTGTATTTCATCTAGTAATTCATATTGTTTATATTTGTGATGAGGCACTTACAATGAATAACTTGCTTTTCAAAATTCAATTCTGTCACTTCTGGTGTGCTGTCTGTTGCCAGGCCTTAGTTTCCAAATAGTGATCTTATTCTTTTTCATTTCCAGATTTTCCATTACAATCACCAATAATTTTCAGTGTCTTGATTGCATGTTTGATCAATTTCAGACTGCAAACTACAGGTTTTCAGTTTATTCATCTTTGGTACTAAGATTCATGTGTAAAATTGAATAACAATGTTAATTGGTCTTTCTTTTGGAAATTTATTGTTTTCCCTCTAACATCACTGTAGTTTAAGAAGGCCATAGAATTTTTGAAGCCTCTTGTGTAAGACAAGGTTCTAATGATTTTCATAAGGCTTTCACTGATGAATTCTTTTGGGTGTAAATTGTCAGATCCTCCTTTCTACTCTATTTCAGTCTGTAAGCTCTTCATGTGTAAATCTGAAGATGCTTCAAATACTGGTTGAATACATTCAAACATTACACAACATGTAAGACTGATTATGATAAACTGAAAAATTAGTGGTATAGTGTAATAATCATGGTACATAAGAAAATTCAATATATTTTACACAATTATATTGCATTACAAAACCTCCCTAAAATCTCCATTAACACATAATTTGACATTAGTTTGAAATTACGGTATATGATAGATTTTTTTTAAGACAATGAAATTTTTAATTGGAGATTTAGTCTGTTGATACTTGTGTGGTGATTATTTAATTTGAATTTGTTTCTAATTCTCATAATTTATTATATGTGTCTTAGTTATCTAGTACTGTCATAATAGAAATACTATAAGTGTATGACCTTAAAGGACAAAATTTATTCTCCTTGTTTAAAAGGCAAAATGTCTGAATTTACTCAATTGCTCAAGGGTTAGGTGATGCATTATGTATTTTAGCTTCTAATAACTGGCAATGAGTAGCCCTGGTGGCATAGTGCTTCTGTGTTGGGCTGCTAGTCTCAAGGTCAGCAGTTCAAAACCACCAGCCATTCCTTGGGAGAAAGATTAGGTTTTCTACTTCCATAAAGAGTTGTAATTTTGGAAACTCACAAGGATAGTTCTATCCTGTTTTATAGGGTCATTATCTGTCAGAATTGACTTTGCAGTAAGGACAATGCTTGGGTGCTTCAGTTTATGGACTCACCTGTGATTAGGCTAAGGACTTACCTGACTTTAATACTAGCCACATTAGGGTAATAAAAAACTGTATATTTATGAGCAGGATCATATGTACAAGATCAGGGGTTAAAATTTGAATGCATACTTTTTCAGAACAAAATTCAGTCCAAATATGTTTTACATTACTAATTTTAGTATTTTCTTTCTCTTTTGTGTTCTTCTTTATCCTACCTTCTTATCACCTTTTTGATTTGTCCAATTTTAACACACTTATTCCCACAACAGTGAGGAACACATTTATGAAATGAACCCCAGAATCTTTGAAGATTGATGTGATAACTGTATTCTGCAAGTCATATTTGACCGTCGTAACTGCCCTGCTGGAATGAAGACACTAGTCTACCATGGAGCTTATTGGACCTTATGCTGATAGGAACCAAGTAGCAACATGATCCACAGGGACAAGGAGGGGTGGTTATCAGAGTGTGGAAAATATCCAAGTAGTCATCAAAATCGTCTGACTCATATAGATTTATGGCATGGGACAGTGGGAAAAAATCAATGGAAAAACTACTAAATATTTACTTAATCTGTACAAACAGAAGAATTCTAGATCAGGTGAATGGCTGTGTTACTCAAACTGACAGCAAACAGAGTCATTACCTCGGTCTTGAATCAGGTTACAAACCTACATCCTGAATGTAGGGGAGCCCAGGTCCCTCTGAGTAAGGACTCTGTTACACCAACATTTGATGCTGTTCATCTCTCTTCAGTATCCACTGATGTGTGACCTCTCCCAACCTTTTATGTGTGACATTTTTGGGGGGTGGGGGTGGGGGAAGGAAACCAACAGACTTTCTGGGGATTACTGGAAACTGACTATGAATTGACACCAATTCCAAGAGACCCTAAACATTGTAAAGGTTAGTCAGAGTTGGAGTGCTTAGAAGAAAAGGTATTAATGGAGGCTTAGCTCAGATTCATCTCAATATAAGCAGAAAGGCTCTGCTTGTATTTTGCTGGGTCTGGAACCCTCACTAGCTCACCAGCCTCTTGTTCTTTAAACTGGAACCAACAACCTGCAATACTGTCCTAGGAGTCATCAGGAGCCTGTTCCTAGGAGTCATCAGGAGCCTACCATCTGAGCTATAGAATGGGGATCCATTCATCTGCTTCCACTTGCCGGATCTGCTCGACTTGGATTCATTTTAAACTGCATCCACCAATTTGGTGCCTTCCTACCAATATTTGAATTGCCAGACTCCCACAGCTACATGAAATGGGATAAGCCTTCAGCCAACTATTTAACCCAGAGACTTGGAACCTGCCCAGACATGGCTCTGCCTTATTCCAGTACTGTTTGAGCCATTATCTTGATATACATTTTTTCACTATACAAATACATAGACCCACAAACACATGTGAGTGTGTGTGTGTGTGTGTGTGTGTACATCACTTGTTTTGTTTCTCTGGAGAACCCAGCCTAAGTCATCAAGATTACTCTAATGAAATATAACTTTCCGCTATGCAAAAACATTTGCTCTTTGACTACCCAACACACACATGATTAATTCACAGAATCCATAGATCAAAAGAAATATTTCCCACTATTTATGTTCAAATAATTTAATAGGCATTTACGTTGTAACTACTTAAGAATTATTTGAAAAGAATACACAGATTAATAGAAAGCATAGTGAATTCAATCCACACATAAGTAACAGTTATTTTCTAATGAAAGATGTGTACTTGTCAGATACATCTTCTTAAACCTTGGAGAAAGTTTGAACATTAAACCTCTTTATTACTACTTCACTTGCTTTCTACCGTGTTTCCCCGAAAGTAACACATCCCTTGAAAATAAGACCTACCTACAGTTTTGCCTCTCCCTGAAATATATGATATCCTTCCAAAAATAAGACATTCCAGAAAATAAGGCCTCCCGATAATAAGGCCCCCGAAGCTACCATAACTCTGGACGCTGGACCGTAGCGGCAGGCACTGCCTTGCGGCTCACTGTTGGCTGGAGCAGACAGGAAGTGTGAGGTCTCTTTTAATCAGAGAGTGTGCGCCGCCAGGACAAGCTGCCGCCTGCTGCTCACTCTGCCCTGACAGAGTCTGGCTGACTCACAATTAGACAGTGAGTAGCGCAGGCCAGGAGTAACAAGAAATTATTGCTACTGTAGGATTCACAGTTTGTCTGGTTATGCTGGTTTGTGATGACAATTACTACCGTACTGTATACAGGTAATACATTTCTTTTTTTGTTGTTCAACAATATATGTGTACCGTATTCTTCTTCATGAAAAAACAAGACATCCCCTGAAAATAAGACCTAGCGCATCTTTGGGAGCAAAAATTAACATAAGACACTGTCTTATTTTCCGGGATACAGGGTATCAAAGCAGCCACTGAAAACCCAGCTTCACAGTGCTATGAAGTTATTGATAGAAAGACAGTGTGGTAGTTATATACTTGTCAATTTGAGAGGATTATGAGTGAAGGGGAAGAGTCTAGTCTGTCAATCAGATCATAGCCAATGAGGCTTCTGTGTGGGCATGGCCTGCTAAGAATTCTGGGAAATCTGAGTTTTCCTCCTTGAAGGGGAGGAGAGACTCTCTGCTCACACCCTGGGAGATAGAGCTGCTGACAAGACACATGGACCCACCCTGATGCAGAGACCCCTGCCAGCACTGAGATGTTTCCAATGACACTGGATCCAAAGACTACCCACTGCCGGTGATCTTCTATATTTGTCATCATTGCATGAGTTTCGTGAGTCTAAAGAAGTCTTTATAGATTGGTATTGGACATATGGGCTAGTATCGGACTTATGGACATAGACTGGACTGGGTTAGGATGTTTTCTCAATGTTCAATTGTTCTTGTGTATAAATCTCTTTCTTATACATATATGTGTGTCCATGGATTTGTTTCTCTAGTCTACCCGGCCTAACACAGACAGCATCCACTAATATTGAAACCACTATTAAGTTGATAGTTTTATCAGAGTTTGACAATTATTGACTATTGATCAATTAAAATTTCAACCCTCCTATAGTAAAATTAAGCCACC
Source organism: Echinops telfairi (assembly GCF_000313985.2). Taxonomy (NCBI): domain Eukaryota; kingdom Metazoa; phylum Chordata; class Mammalia; order Afrosoricida; family Tenrecidae; genus Echinops; species Echinops telfairi. The sequence goes on along the minus strand of NW_022111368.1, from coordinate 21,366,810 downwards.
CTGTAGTGTCCTCGTGGCATCGTGGTTACCAGTTATGTTGTTAACTGCAGGTTCAGCACTTTGAAACAACCAGTTGCTCTGTGGGAGAAATGGGGCTTTCTACTCTGGTAAAGAGTCCTAGGTCTCAGAAACTCACAGGGAAATTCTACCCTGTCTTATATTTTTTTATAAAAAAAAATAGGGTCAATCGGCATTGACGATATTGCAGTGAGTTTGGGATTTTTTTTTTTTTTTTGTCAAGTTCCTTTATGGCATAAGAAGCACCTCAGAGCTCCAATTTGGTTTTCTGAAGTTTCGTGTTCACAGTGCTTTATTTGATTACTGATCACAATTTTTAAGTGTGACATATTCTTATTTTCTCGAAAAAGTCTAGTTGTATGAGGCCCTAGAGAGGATTTTCTTTTGTTTCTGCTGTACATTTATTTTCTACATATAGTTTCTACTATACTTATGGTGAATTAAATAAAATTTGTGTTAGTCTGAGTAGCCTAGAGAAACAAATCCAGGGAGATGCATATGTGTGTAAGAGAGAACTTTATATCAAAGAGCAATTACATATTAAGAAACTATCTCAGCCCAGTACAGATCAAGTCCCTAAGTCCAATATTACCCCCTATGTTGATACCATTCCCTTAATTCCTCTTTAGACTCGCGCAGCCATGCACTTCAGACTCACGCAGCCATGCACTTCAGACTCACACAGCCATGCACTTCAGACTCACACAGCCATGCACTTCAGACTCACACAGCCATGCAATGATGACGAGTGCAGGGAGGTCACAGGTCAGTTGGTCTTGTGGATCCAGTTTTAGTGGAAGCATCTGAGTGCTGGCGTGGGTCTCCATGTGGCTCCTCCAGCTCCAAGGCTGTGGTTCAAACCATGTGGTTTGCCAACAGGAATGGCTCTCAGGAAGTCAAAACAGAGGGAGGGCATCTGGTCTCCAGTGACCTGTTTATCTCCTTCATCCCTCCAAATGTGTTCATCAGCTGCAACCCGATTGACAGACTTAACTCCACCTCTTTGCAAGTTGACAGGAGATTATGTAAATGCCACAAAATTCATGAGAAATTTTACTTGTAATTTCATATTTGGAGGAGGAAAGAATTTCTGATTCTTGTATGCAACACATTTGGAAGGCTATTTCTGCTGCCCGAACCCTAGGTAACTTTCATAGTAGAAGCTCAAAATTTTAGATTCTTCTAGAAACTGTACCGATGCAAACTCAATTGCCTCTCTCCTTGGATTGCTGCTTCACTACATTATTGAGAAACGAAAATTATTTTGTAACATACTTAGCAATGCATTTGCAGACTTTCTTTATTTTCCATTGTTCTATTATTTCAATAAAGATGGACATTTTAGATATCTAATCCTCCATAGATCTAGAAACAAATATATATATATGTATATATATATATTTATTTATACACACAAACACACACAGTTGAATGAGAGCAATAAATACAATGGAATGTCCCCCCAAATTGTAGGGGATAGCAAATCCTAAATCTATGGGTAGGACAACAGACTAGTGGCTCCTGCTATTTCATAGTGTTACAGGAGCTGAAGAACCTGAAGCCTGCAGATCAAGCAAAAAACAGTAGGTTTCCATTAGCTTCTGAAGTTGTTGGGGTTGAAGAGACCCAGGTCTGTAGTTCTGGATACACTGTAGATCTATGCTGGTTTATACCCCAGAACAGTGGAAGGGGGGAGGAAGAAAGAAAAGAGGAGGGGGGAAAAGGGGAGGGGGGAGAATGTGTGCTTTGTTAGAACATCCATTTGTATTCTGAGTGCAGGCCACACATTTAAGAAATTTCCACTGCCAATTGATTGGTGGCTCGTATACAATAAAACAACTGGGGTGATTAGTGTCTGTCAAGCCACTGAGATTGTTAGCCTAGCCAAGTTGCACATAGTGTGTTAGTCTGGGTAGACTAGAGAAACAAATTCATAGAGACTCCTGTGTGAATAAGAAAGATGTTTGTAAACAAGAGCAATTGAATATTGAGAAAACATCCCAGCCCAGTCCCAAGCTCAAGTGATGTATACACCAACAGGTCTCAAAGAATCTCAAGCTCTAGTTACACGTTCCACCGGTTGAGTGTCCCAGAGGTAGTGAAGCTCACAAATGGTCTGACCACCAGAGAGCAAGAGAGAGAGGTAAGGCTGGTGGTGGCATTTATCTCTTTGCCCTCCAATCAAACTGCAACCTTATTAATCCCACATGTTCTTATTGGCCAAGTTGACACAATAAATCTACCTATCGCATATAGCATTAAAAATCACAGTCTCCATTAATAACTCAAATCCTTGTAACCAATATTGTGTTTCCACCACTCTATAAATGAATTTTAGTAAACACATCAAACATGTCTTATTTTGTTGCCAGAAAGTCCAATGAACCTCATAATGCACTCGTTAACCTTTGTGTTGTCTCTGACTTCTTAGGGACCACCATAGCCTGGTCATGTTCTTACATCTCCAGGCATTTCTTCAATTTTCTTTCAATCTTTCACTTAGGTTGCTTTCTTTAACATTTTAGCAAAGGAAAATATTTTCTTTTCATTCAACATCCAGATAGTGTGAGAAGATAACTATTTACTCATTTGACTTCAGTTATTATCTTTGGGTAATAATAACTCTAAAAATCTGTATCTTCAGAAATCTCAGCATTTAACTGTCCCTATACATGACCTCCTCCACAAAACTTTGTCTTTTCTTGGTTACTCCGAAGGCAGGATTCAGGAATAATGAATGTGATATTGGGTATATACCACCTGTTTTCTACTATGATCCTGATGGATATTTTTATAATTTGAGATAGGGAGGCTGGCAATTTCATCTCATGGATCTAATATGGACTGTCTATAGGACGCTACCCTGATGGAATCTATATAAATAAATTGTAAATTAATATGACCCTTCCAGTCATAATTGCTCATGTGATATATGCCGTAATTCTGGGCTCTATACACTTGTATCTTTAGTGGAGCAAGGGGTGGGGGTGGGGAGGGGGGGTGTCAGACATGACTTTAGTAGGGGGTGTAAACCAAACCACACCTTTTTGCTTGGAGGCATCTTTACACTATACCTTAGTAAAGGGTGTTTGCTTAGGGGGATATTTAAGACTATCTTACCAGAGGACTTGACCATCATTGTTTTCTTTTGATGGGGGATATATACTGGTGAAACCGTACAGTTTTAACACAGCGCCTCACCTGGAGAACCACATCTCTAGTTCCTGACTTAGCTTTAGTTTCCAGCACTGGATCATGCATTGGCTCTCCTCTGCCTGACCTTGGGATTTGGGATTGAACAGCACCCACCACCATGTAGGGCCTTTCCTCAAACTCTCATGAGTGTCTGTGAGATGTTGCAACTGATCACAGAACCCAGGGACTTCAGAGAATATATTCAAGGGAGGGGTGGGGGATGGGGTGGGAAAGGAGCAGAATAGCATCCAGGAAGAGTTGGGCATTTGGGATATTTTTAATCTCTGACTCCTTGGCACTAATCTGCTATTAATTTTTCCCAAAGAAATTATTACCACAACAAACTTTATATTCCACTCCAGGCAATCACAGCTTAGGAAACTTGAGACAATTCCAAAGGCTAACTGGGAACAGTGACTCCTGTTGTATGGCTTCCCTCCTTCCTGAAATGTTGAAACAACACTTTAAAAAAATTCTATATTTTCTAAACTATTTTGATAGATTTAAGTGATTTTATAAAGAGTTTTGCTTCTATAAAATCACCTTCTTGACTAGCTACATAAGCAACACATTGTTTTCCTACTTCATTTAGGATAAGACAGGGAATCACCCCTTGATGGGCTTTGCCTGTGTACTACGCTTTTTTGTATCTTATCTCCTACATACAAGAAGAGAGCAAGAATCACTCTTTCCTCTGTGGGGTAGTAGTTGAGAAATGCCCCAGGCATGGAACCATAAAGAAGCTTCACAGGAGATTTGTGAGAGGCCTTGAAAGAAGAGAGGCGATAAAATGGGGGGAGGAGGGGAGGTCCCAGCAAAGATGGAAGAGGCAGCCGCTTTCTGGGCCTGCTGTCTGCTTTCGCATCTACATACTTCCTCATATGTCCACTTGGCTAATCCAGGAAGAGGGCACCTATGAGAAGATTTTTCTTTAAGGATATGACATTACTGAAAAGATGTCAGTAGAGATTTATTTGAAATTATAATACTATTCAGAACATATAGAGTATGTCAAATACTAACGTCCAAAATGTATAAAACGGACTTAGAATCTTTTTTTTTTCCCACTACAGAAGCTTAGAGCTTTCATGAAATCGTGAATATATAGTTTCCATGTAAGAAACTCACACCATGAAATGGGAACTAGATTCCACTAGGGATCCTGGTCCAAGTATTCAAAGAGTTTTCAGGCTTTGGAGACGAAAGAGATAACAGTTGTCTTGGCCTTTACCGAGTGGACAGTCTCCTGGTTTCTGCTTCTTTCGCTCCTACACAGTGAGAGGCCGCTGGCTGTTAAGCAGCGACCCTGATCGGAGCAGCTTTCTCCCACAGGTGCTGGGAAAGCACCTTGACCACATCCGCCAGGGACGTCTTTGCGGGGCTCCCTTTTCCTGCCTCCTTTTTAATTTGTTTTTTAAGAACTTGAGAAAAATTCTTAGGTGCATTTTAGGGTGACTTCATCCATACCTGTGTTTGCTATGTGTCCTTCCAGAAGGATGGCTACAGACAGGGAAGTCCAATGTCCCGCCCTGCCCTGGGCGTCGGGGGATCGAGATTGTTCTCTTGTCATTGGACTCATGAATGAAGCACATTTTAGCCAATTATGCAAATCAGTCAGTCTGTCTATTTCAGCTTCCACAGAAAACCACGCAGGGCAATATTCATTCTGCTCTCCAATTGAGAAATTGTGAACGAGGTGTACACAATAGATTAATGTGTATTTATGTGAACACACGAACATGTATAAGCAAGGAAGTGAGTGTGAGAGAGACTGTAGTTTTGTGAGGACCATGGAGGAGTGATAAACAGAAACCTTAGCTTAGTATGCAGTGATTAAAACTATTAGTTTTATTGTTCTATCAATTTGCCTTTTATCAAAAATATATTCCTTTTTTTATGGACTGCATTTTTTTTCTTCTGAATTTGGCTTAAGGTTTTAGTCTCACTTCAGAAAATCCATGCTTGAATATTTCAAAGCAAGTGGACCAAAAATATTTTACATTGGCATTTAAATTTCCCATTACTATTTAAAGGTCTCTTTGTTAGGATAGAAACCAAGGTGGTACAGTGGTTACGTGGTTGGGCTGCTAATTGCAAGGTCAGCTGTTTGAAGCTACTGGCCGTTCTTGAGAAGAAAGATGTTTGTTTGTACTCCTGTGACGAGTTACGGTTACAGAAAGTCACAGGGACAGTTCAACCCTGGCCTATAAGGTAGCTATGATTGGTGTCAACTCAATGGCAGTAAGTTTGGTTTTGATTTCCTTTAGAAACATACAGAGAACATCTTTTATAACTACTGACTAGAGCAGTGATTCTCAACCTTCCGTGACCCTTTAATATAGGTCCTCATGTTGTGGTGACCCCCCAACCATAAAATTATTTTCATTGCTACTTCATAACTATAATTTTGCTGCTTTTATGAATCAGGTAACCCCTGTGAAAGGGTCATTCGACCCCCAAAGGGATCACGACCCACAGGTTGAGAGCCTCTGCCTTAGTACAACCAGTGTCTGTCTAGTATGAGTTACTGAGAATTGACTTAGAAAACTTCTAGTTGTGAATTCGGTGGAGGTTTATATATCAGGTAAATTATTTTTCATTCAACAACTTAAATAATTCATTAAAACTTCTAATAGCTTTACCTTTTCCCAATCCATCCCAAGTCTTTTTTGCCCATCTTCGCGTAGGATATTATTTCCCTCTTTATCCAAGTTAACACCTGTTCACTCTAGCCTTCCACACCTTGTAACCATCCAAGTGTGCTTCTTTTGCTACAAAAACACTTATTTTCAATTACCCAGTAGTTTTTCCATTAGTAATCATTTTATTGGGAGACTATTATGAATCCTTCATTCAATTGTATTAAGCACACTTTTACATATGTTACCATCAACAATTCCAAAAATATTTTCTACTTGAGCCTTTGTATTTTTTTTACTTGAGCTTCCTAGTTTTGATTTCTAATTTTATAGCATTGTGACCTAATATATAACATGTTGTTGAGAATGTTCCATGTGCCCTGGAAAATAACTTATATTGTGTCATGTTTGTTTTTAAAATGCTCTGTATATATCGAAGAGGTCAGGATGATTCAATGTGTGGCTTCGTTCTTCTGCTTCTTTATGTAGGGGCCTTCTCAGTGACCTTTCTTCTCCCATAAAGAGTTACAGGGTCAGAGCCCCATAGTGGCAGCTGTATCCTATCCTTTAGGTCACTGTGAGTTGGAATTTAATCAATGGCTCTGGGCACTGTTATTGTAGTATTCTCTCTTTCTTCTTCTGTATAAAAAAGTTTGATATTCTATTTGAAGATGCTTCATTAGATATTTATTTTGGCTATATCTTCTTATTGAATTATCCCTTTAATCATTATTGATTGCTCTTGTCTCTCAAGGAAGATTTTACCTTGACATCTATTTTATTAGAAATCAATATTGCCATCAATGCTTTCTTGAGATTGCCAGGAGGTTGATAGATTTTATCCATCCTTTCATTTTAATTCTAATTTTGCTTTTGTTCATAGTGTGTTTCCTGTAACCAATATATTGATATAACATTTGTTATTATCCATTGTGCTACTGTCTATTTCTTTCTTTATTGATAGTATATTGAAATTACAAAATTACCCTCTACTTATTTCCTTTCACTCCCACCTTCACCTGGTCTATACATAGCTCTCAAAGTCTGAATTTTTTGGTATGAGAAATTCTTTGTTTCTTTCTTTCTTTTTCAATAATTGTTGTCTCATGCAGCATTTCTCTTTATGAAACTAACTTTGCTGAGCATAATGTTTTACAAATTTGTCCATGTCATGAGGTGTTTGGCAACTCATCATTGTTTGTTTAGAGATGCATACTATTCCATTGTATATACGTATATACCAGGGATGTTTTCTTCATTCTTCCACAGACAAACATATAGGCTATTTTCATCTACTTGATACTGTGAATTGAGATGCAGTCACTACAGCCGTGCATATATCTGCCCATGCTTTAGTCTTTATTTCTTTCGAGTCTATACTGCACAAAAGGATTCCTGGGTCAGATAGTAATTCTATCAGCATTTGTGTAAGGAATTTCCATACTGTCTTCCATGCTGCTTGTACAACTTTGCAATTCTACCAGGAATGTATGAGTGCTCCCATCTGACCACAGCTTCTCCAGCATTCATTATTTTCTTTTTGTTTCATTTTTAATTTGTGATCTGTGCCAGTGTGGGATAGAATCTCATCATTGTTTTAAATTGCACTCTTTCATACCTAAAGATTGTGAACATTTCTTCATATGATTCCTGGCTGCCTGAATGTCATGTTTTGCGAATTGTCTATTCATGTTTTCTGCCTATTCAAAAATTCATGTTTTTGAGATGTTTCATTTTTCTATAGATTTTGGAGATTAGTCCTTTATCCAATATAGCATTGAAAAAAATATTTTTACAATGTGTGGGTTCTCTTTTTACTCTTTTAATGAAGTCTCTTGTACCTAAGTGTACTCTTCCGGGAGATCCCATTCCTTAATTTTGTCTTCTGTAGTACAGGTATTTTTTCATTATGCTTTATAGTGTTATTATTTTGTTTTAAGCCCTTAATTTTGCAGTAGTTTTTATTTATGGAATTCTAGGATTTATATTTAAACCTTAAATCATTATTACTTTTTTAATATGGTGTGAGGTACAGGTACTGTTCCATTCATTTGAAGATGGAGAGACAATTTTTAAACATTTCTTTAAAAGACTCTAGCTTTCCCCTATAATGTGTTTTATTTAGGTTGTTTTTTAATCATCAAAAAGCATGTGTCTGTAGGTGGTTGGTCTTACTTCTGGATTCTCTGTTTTTATCCATTTGTCTAAATGTATGTCGTGGCACCATATCAAGCAACTTTGAGCACCGTGATTGTGTAATAGGTTTTGAACCCAGGGCTTGAGGAGCTCCTTCTTTGTCTTCAGTTTGTCGTAGTCTTTGCTCACCTCAGGTTTCTTTCCTTTCCAAACGAAGTCAGTGATGAGAGCTTTCATTTCTTTATGAATTTTGCTGGGTTTGGGATCACGATTGCATTGTATTTATAGATTTAATTAGGCAATACTGACATTTTCACTGTATTAAGTCTTCCTATTCATGAATTTGGGAAATTCTTCACTTATGTTCGTCTCTTTTGGTTTGTTGTAGTAGTCTTTTGTAGCTTTCTTTAAACAAATATTTTGTTCCTTACTTATGTTTATTTGCAAGTATTTTATTGTTTGATTAGTCATTTTAAGTGATATAGTTTTTTTCAAATTTCCATTTCAGAGTTCTTTTCTTAATATAAAAGAACCCATTGATTTCTGTATGCTGACAATATAGCCGGCCACATTACCGACATTTTCAGTTAGTTTAAGGAATTTCTTATTGGTGTTTTGTGAGATTTTTTTAATATATTAAATAATTTCATCTGAAAATAGAGACAGTTTTATTCCCAATTTGGATACATTGGACTTCATTTTGATATCTCATCCCTCGAGAAAGTGCCCCTAGAATTACATCTTATAAAAGTGATGATAAAGAGAAACCTTGCCCTGTTCTCATTCGCAGGAGAGAGAATGTTTTCATTCTGTTCAATGCTGGCCATTGGTTTTGCGTATATGGCTTTTATTGTTGAGGAATTTCTATTTTATAGAAATTTTTTTTTCCAAAAGGAAATGTTGGAATTTGTTGAATGTTCTTTCTGCATCAACTTATATAATAAATTTTGTTCTATTGATGTGGTGGCTTACATTGTTTACATTTCTATTAATGACCCATCTTTGCATATTGTGGTTGGTGTGAGTTGCTATCGAGTTGGTTCTGACCCATAGCTACCCTATGCTCAACAGAACAAAAGGCTGCTCAGTTCTGCGTCATCCTCACCACTGTTCCTGTGCTTGAGCAACTGGGTCCATCCATCTTGTTCAGGCCTCACTACTTTCAGCTTCCCCGCTACTTTACTGAGTATGAAGTCCTTCTCCAGGGACTGATCTCTCAGTCTTTGACAACATGTCCAAAGAATGTAAAACAAAGTCCTTACCTCTAAGGAACATTCTAGCCATACTTCTTCCAAGACAGACTTACTTGTCCTTTTGTCACACCGTGGTACTCGCAGTATTCTTTACCAGCACTGCACTGGTATAAATACTACTTGATTATGAAGTATTTAAAAATATTCTATGAATGATACTATCTAGAATTGTACTGAAGATCTTTGCATCTATATTCATATAGGATATTGAGCTTTACTTTTCTGTTCTGGTGATGTCATTCTCTGCCTGGTTTTGGTAGCAGGATTATTTTTGTATAATAAAATTGAGGTTATATTGATGTGGGAAACTAACACTGAGGGAAATATGACTGGGACTATATTCCCCAATATAGTAAAGGGAATCTGGAAAGCTAATATTCCACAGTAGGAAAGTCACCACTTTGGAAAATTAGAGATAAAGTCCAAGTACATTATCCTGCTTTAAATGTTATTCCCACAGATTCTCACCTAACAGCTATGCTGCCTTAAAGTCAGCGCATGGTTGATTCTATTTCCTATAGAAGCAGACATTCTTGTTATCTCCTCCGGCTGCGGCACCCATCCCCCTTCATACCTTCTCCCAATGCAGGTGTTAGGTTTCCTCACCTGTGAGCTCAGGGACTTCATTGTGGTTACCACCCACCTTGTGACATACCCAGTTTCCCCGAAAATAAGACAGTGTCTTATATTAATATTTGCTCCCAAAGATGTGGTAGGTCTTATTTTCAGGGGATATCTTATTTTTCCATGAAGAAGAATACAGCACACATTTATTGTTGAACAAATAAGGAAATTTATTACCTGTATATGGTATGGTAGTACTTGTCATTGCAAACCAGCATAACCAGACAAACCGTGAATCCTACAGTATCAAGAATTTCTTGTTACTACCATTATTTCCATGTACAACAATCTAAGGTACATTTACTCACATTTCCTGTCTGCTCCGGCTGCGCTGCGGCCAACAGTGAGCTGCGCTGCAGTGCCCACCGCTATAGTCCAGAGTCCAGAGTTATGGTAGCTTCAGGGGCCCTTATTGGGGAGGCCTTATGTTTGGGGAGGTCTTATTTTTGGGAGGATGCCTTATATTTCAGTGAAAGGCAAAACTGAAAGTAGGTCTTATTTTCGGGGGATGTCTTACTTTTGGGGAAACCTGGTATGTAACTACTAAATATGTATGTCTTATGGTTACCTATTAATATCCCAAGACAGTAAAGACTCTCTCTCTCTGTGGGTAAAGACTCTCTCTTGCTGCTGGGATCATAGCTGTCCTGAGGCGAGCATGCTACCATGAAACGTGTTTAATTCCTTTATTTTACTCTTTCCAAACTTCTATGATTTTACTATGATTTTTATATATTATAACTATACAATTGCACTTAAGGACCCTGAGGTTGTCAGAGGCTGGTTTACTCTGACATATTGAATTCATCATTTAATCAAAATCCAAGCAAACCTTTTTCACTTGAAAAAATTGGAAGTCGATTATAAAATTCCTATCAATTTTCAAAGAACCTGTTGTTGTTCAGTGCCTTTGAGTTGGTTCCAACTCAACGTGACCCTGCGGACAACAGAATGGAACATTTCCGGGTCCCGAACCTGCCTCACCATCGTGTTATTGAACCCATTTTTGTTTTCATTGTGTGAATCCACCATGTGGAGGGTCCTTCTCTTTTTCATTCCCCCTCGACTTTATGAAGTATGACATACGTTTCAAGAGACTGGTGGCTCCTGATAACATGCCCGAAGTACTAGCATCATCCTTGATCCTAAAGATCATCCTGTCTGCACTTCCCGGAAGCTAGATCTGCTTGTTCTTTAGGCAGCCCACAGTAATTTCACTTTTTCCCTACACCATAATTGAAATGCATTGACTTTCTTTTGGGCTTCCTTATTTAATGTTCAACATTCACATGCCTATGAGGCCATGGAAAGTACCATGGCTTGGGTCAGGTGCACCTTAGCCCTCAGAGACATCTTGCTTTTCAACAATTCAAAGAGGTCCTGTGCAGTAGATTAAACCAACACAATGGGTAATTTTATCTTTTGACTTCAAGATGAAATCTTTGACCACTTCAATCTTTTTTCTGTTTATCATATTACTTTTTTGCCCAATTGTGAGGATTTTGGTTTTCATCCCATTAAGTTGTAATGTATATTGAGAGGTGCAGCCCTTGATCTTCATAAGCAAGTGCTTCAAGTCCTCCTCACTCTCAGTAAGTGAGTTTTTGTCATCTGCATGTAGCAGTTTGTTAATAAACCTCTTTAAACCTGATGCCCTGCTCTTTTTCATATAACCCAGCTTCTCTAATTATCTGTGAAGCATACAGGTTAAATAGTCCTGGTGAAGGACAGATGAGCCCTATAGGGCCAGTGGTGTGAGTAGCAAAACAGGGAGGGTAAAGGGAGAATGGGTAGGAAAGAGGGAACCGATTACATGGAACTGTGTGTGACCTCCTCCCTGGCGGACAGACAACCAAAAAGTGGATGAAGGGAGACGTCGGACAGGGCAAGATATGACAAAATACCCATTTATAAACTATCAAGGGCTCATGAGGGAGGGGGGAGCAGGGAGGGAGGGGAAAATGAGGACCTAATGTCGGGGGTTTAAATGGAGAGAAAATGTTTTGAGAAACGATGTACAAATGCGCTTTACACAATTGATGTGTGTATGGATTGGGATAACAGTTGTATGAGCACCTAATAAAATGTTAAAAAAGAAAAAAAATAGTCCTGGTGAGAGAGTACAACCTTAATGCACACATTTGCTGATTGTAAACTAAGCAATGTGCCTTTGTTTTGTACCAACGAGTGCCTCTTGAGTCACATTCATTTTCCTCATGAGCACAATTAAATGTCCTTCAATTCCCATTCTTCTTCGGTTTGTCCATAGTTTGTTGTTATCTAAAAGTTGAAGGCCTTTGCATAGTCAATTGAACACAAGTAAGCATCATTTTGGTATTCTTTGCTTTCAGCCAAGGTCCATCTGACACCAGCAGTGATATCCCTTGTTCCACTTCCTCATCTGAATCTGAATTTATAGTAGCTCTCTATCAATGCACTGCTGCAACTGCTTTTGAATGATCTTCAGTAAAATCTTACTTGCATGTGATAACAATGATATTGTTCTATAATTTGAGCATTCTGTTGGACCACCCTTTTTTTGGAATGTGTACATATATGGATTTTTTACCCGTCAGTTTTCCATGAACCCATATTCCAATTTTTTTGGCACAGATGAGTGAGTGCTTCCAGTGCTTCAACAGCATGTTGAAACATTTAAATCGGTATTCAGTCAATTCCTGGTGGCTTTTCCCACCCCCTATATCTCCAGAACAGCTAGCACTTCTTCCTTTAGCATCATTGGTTCTTGATTGTATTCTATGTCTCAATATAGTTAAATGTTGAATTGATTTTAGTACTGTGACTCGGTATACTTTTCATTTTCTTTCGATGCTGCCTACATTGTTCAACATTTTGCCAAAAGAATCTTTCAATATTGCAAATAGAGACTTGAATTTTTTATTCAATTCCTTTTGTTTCAGATATGTTGAGTGTGTTCTTTTTTTAGGTATTTTATCTCTAGGTCTTTGTACATTTCATTATAATATTTGTCTTTGTCTTCTTGAACTGCCCTTCGAAATTTTCTATTCAGCTCATTGACATCGTTTCTTTCATTTGCTTTAGCTTCTCTATGATTAAGAGCAAGTTTACAACTATCTTCTCATATCCACGTTGATTTCTTTCATTCCTGACTTTTAAATAACCTTTTTATTATTCATATATGCTGTTCTTGATGTTATCCTACAACTCACCATATCTTCTGTCACTTGTGTTCCATGTGTCATATCTTTTCTTAAGATGCAATACATTCAAAGTCGTAGGAGTTGTTGGCATGTTTTTCAGCTTCATCTTGAACTTAACATGAGCAACTGATTGTCTGTTCCTAGCCTGGTTTTAGCTGCTGATATTGAGCTTACCATGCATCTTTTCCCACAGATGTAGTCAATTTATTTCTGTGTATTATCTCTGGGGAAATCCACTTGTATGATTGCCTTTTGTGTTGTTGCTTTTAAACACGTCATTGGTCTTGCAAAATTACATCATGTGATCTCCAGCTCCATTTCTATTACCAAGATTATATTTTCTAGCTACTTCCCCTTCTTCTTTACTTCCAATATCTTTATTCCAATGGCCAATAATTATCAATTCATCTTGACTGTATGTTGAATCAATTTCACACTGATGGTATTGGTATTTTTTTTTAAATTTCTCCCTTACTGGAATTAGTAGTCCAAATTTGAATAATAGTTGTATTGACTGACTTTCTTTGTATGCAGAGATATTATCCTATAAGCATTGTACTTCAAGAAAGTTCTTGAAATTTTCTTTTTTGATGATTTAGGAAACTCCATTCTTCTTGAGGTTGCCACTCCAGGCATAGTTAACTATGACTGATTCAAAATGGCACTCGCTAGTGCCTAGGCTATCAAACTTTATGTGAGCTATTAAATTTTTAATGACTTCTATTTATGATATTCATAGTTCATACATATATACTAAGTTCCAATTACTCATAAATGTTTGCAGCTGTTTTTTTTTTCTCATTTTGAGTCATGCTCCACCAACAAATGAGGGTCCCGGGGTCTTTACTCCATCCGTGTCATTATGGTCACCTCTATCTTGTGAAAGCAGCTTCTCCCCAGTCGTATGTTGAGTGGCTTTTGACCGGAAGCACTCATTTTCCCCACTGTAGCTGATGATATGTCGCTGCTATTCATAGGGTTTTACAGTGGCTCAGCCCTTTCAGGTTGAAAACCTATCCCTTCTTTTATTCTCTTTTTAATCTGCAAGCTTTATGGATACCTGTTCATTTGGGGTGATACTAGTGGCATTTGAAATACCAGTATCATAGCTTCCAGCAACACAGCAACGTGCAAGCCACCACAAACTGTAGGGCAATCTGACTGACAAATGGTTGGCACAGAACCTCGGACAATAAAAACAAGTAAGAAAAGTGAAAAACACAACAATAAACAGCAAAGGCCAAAGAGCAACTAAGATCCTTTAAATATTGTTTACTGTAACTTTATAGTAGCATCAAGATGAGTACGTCATTCTATGAGACATTGGAGTCTAGAGACACAAAAATATGCTTAGGGAATATTGGTGTTATTCATTAAATTGTGTTCACCCCATCCATGTGCATTAAAATGTATGCTATAGCTCCTAACACCTGTGGGGATCATCTCATTAGATAATAGTATTTTCTTTGTCACATAAATTGGAGCATATAAGCACAAAGTAGATTATAAACTAATCACATTTGAAATATAAATGGAATCAAGTGAGCAGAAATGGGAGCAATGTCCATGCCCTGTAGAAATCAACAGGAATGATGTGAGGAGACAAGGATTTTACCCCAGAGTAAATAGAGAGAGCAGTCTTATTGAGCACAAACTCTGAATTCATATTTCTCGTCTCATAATCTGTGAGAGAGAGAGAAAAAAGATTTTCATTAAAATCACTCATTGTGGTATTTCTCTTAAATCATCACTAAGAAACCGACACAATTGATTTATGACCAAGTTTCCAAATAAGTGACGAAAAGGAGGTTTTTTCAAATAATTTTTGAATAATTGAATATAGAGTTTTAAAAATATTTTGGTAATTTTGATTTATGACTTGTAGTATGTAGAAAAACTAAATTATTAGGTCTATTTATTTTTCTGATGCTGAGGCCGAAAAGAAAAGCCTCTGCTCTTTGCCACATCAAATTACATCCCTGTGGATGTGTTTTATGTATTCAGTGCTCTAGTAAACACGGAATGATGTGTTCTAAGTTTGTATTTACTTAAACAAAGTGCAGGCACTATACAGAAATCTTGGAAAACTATTCCTTAAACTTTTATATCTATAACATAATTCTAAACATTTCTATGCATTTTTCTAGGCCAAAAATATTAAAAACAGATAAGTATACAAAGAACAAATGAGGCCCTCAGAAAATGGTTTAACATGGTTACTGTATACATTCTCCTGCCATGGCTCTCAAACATCCGGCTGTGTGTGATGTCAGCACCTGCTGTCCCATTGGCTGCCAGCCTTGCTCCCCATTCATTTCAGGATCGGCTTCCTGGCTGCAGAACACCCTGAACTTCAGAATCCCAACAAACAATATGAAAAAGAGGTTGCAGAGAGTGACATCCCTTGTGAAAGACAAAAAGCATTCCCTTCTTCTTAATGCCCTTTTCCAGTCCAAAGCTCATTTAACGGTCAATTAATAATATTTATTGACTGTAATGATTAATTCATAACAACAAATACTTATTATTTATCATAAGATAAAACCAAACTTCACATTTAATTATTTTCTGGTTTTTATTTACCTTTCCCTTCTTTCTTAGATTCTTTTTTTCAATATTCAACCTCTTACTCCTTCATTAGTTTGAGATCCTGCTCACCTGGTATTTCTGTGGTATATTTCTCCTGTCTTCAGTGTTGTCGTAAGAAATAGACTCTTATGCAGCACTTTTCAAAATTTAAAGTGGTGATTGGAGGGTTAGAAAAATTAAAAATCCTTCTCAATTTTCTTCCCCCTCATAGCCTCACCCTTGCAATGATAAGGATTTCCTTAGGCTACTCCAACCCTTATTTTTAACCAGATTGAAATGGGAGCGAGATTGTTCTGAAATTCCCAATCTCCGCATCTCTAGCACTAGACTCCTGACTCTCTCTTCATAATTTTTTTATCTTTCATTAATATTTATCAACCATCACAACACGGTAGGTGCTGTACAATAGGGAAGACCATCTACAGCCTGTTCAGTCACTGGTGCAGAAAACATCTCCTCGGCTGCTCTTGACATCTAATGCCTTCTCTTCCTATTTAGGAGCCACAAGAGAGAATTTTCCTCACTTTTCCTGTAACTTCAGTCTCTTCCTTGGACTATCATTCACTATTAGATGTGTTTTATTATTATTTTATGTTTTGTTGCGACATTTTGGGGTTAAACATTGAAGCATGCAATTGGAGAAGAATCCACTTGATGGTTGCTTTAAAAATACTGATAGTCACAACCTTGACCCATGTCTGCACTTCAACAAAACAAATAATATTGTCCACTTATAATTAGCATTCTATAAAAATATTTGTACCAAAATATACTTCTTGAGCATCCTCATTTTCCTACCTCACTGCCATCTAGTCACTTCTGACTCATAGTGACTCCCATTAAACAGATCCAGCCTGGAGGGCTTTAGAGACCTAACTTTTTACTGGAGTAGAAATCATCATCTTTCCGGAGTAGAAAGCCTAAGTGCAGGCGTGTGAGATGAAATTATGGTCTGTTAAGCAAATCTGCGGGCGCCCCGGTGGCGTAGTGGTTACGTGTTGGGCTATTAACTTCAAGGTCAGCAGTTTGAAACCATCAGCCTCCTGAAGAAAAATACTTGGCTTTCTATTCTGGTCAAGAGTTACAGTTTCCGAAAACCACAGGGGCAGTCATAGGGTTTTTGAGTTGGCATGAATCCACGGTAGTGAGTTTTTGAGTTTGAAGCAAAAAAGAAAGTTTGATGAGATGGTGGTTGAATACTTGTCTCAAGCATTTTGTGGACGTACTACAAAGGCAATGGCTTTATTTTGATGGAGGCTGTAACTGTGCATTGCTAATGATGATGATGATCTACAACCAAGGTCTTCATAGGTAAACTTGCGCCGAGTTATAGGAGGCAGAGAGGAAGTAAGAACTGGTGTTTTCTATTCCAAGTTGTAATACTTTTGCCCACTTGTATGGAAAATGTTAAATGAAATTCTGTTACATGTATTTTTCAGAAGGTTTCATTAATTGTTGGGACAACTTCTGCCTAGCATCCTTGTAAATGACATTTCATACTATCATTTAATCTTCTATTGCTTCTCAAAATATGCAGGTTAATGATAAGTTATACTCTTTCTCATTTCTCTAAGCACAAATAGGTATTTTAAATCCTAATTCTCTTACAATTACTAATAATGTAGGAGGTTAGATTTGGGATACAGAATAGATGCTTTCCTATTATAAAGATTGTCCGTGTCAAGAGTGACACATTTGTATAGGCAATGTTACAGTAACATGTAGGTGAAGATGTAGACTGAATCAATAATATGAAAGTTTTAAATTAGATTGAGCCTTTTGGACACCCATCACAATATTATATCAATATTGGAGAGGGGTGAGGGGAATGGAAAGAAGGGAGAAAGGGAAAGGAAATTCTCCAGCGTAATCTTCTTCCTTCCATGCCATTTAAGAACTAGAAAGAATTTCCTCCAAATGGCTCAGAAAGGCTAGAGATTATGTAAGAGGATTTTCATTTTAAGATTTAGGTTAAATTATACCAAATTATAAAACTGATCATTTAAATGAATTCAATCTGTGATACTGAAATGATTAACTGCGTGGGTGGGAAACAAAAATATATAAATAGAAAAATGAGGACAATGATTGGTTTATTTTTTCTTTTTAGTAAATTGAGGTTCTGCTTATATGTGGCCCTGGTTTCTCAGGGGAACTAATTAGAAACATATGGGGGAAATTAATATAAAAAAGAAATACAAATTAATACCTTGAGGAAAAAAAAAGTGTAACTAGTGAATAGAATCAAATAGGAGATTCTGGGACTCATAGTACAGGCAGGATCTGAGTTATGAACATCAAACTTATGGAAAACTATGTAAATTTGCCTTCATTTTGAAGTGATTGAACCAGTCCCTACTCACCACAAATTCTTCTTCACAATCATCTTCGCCTGTTGCAAATACAGCTTTTAAATTATTAAAAAGGCTTCCAGCCTCTTCTTGCACATAAGTAAGGCTAAATAAGAACCATATGCACCTGTTCAGCTTTACCTGCACATTCCACTTAAGACACAGAAAGGGCTCTCTTACTAACCGGAGGATGGCCTGTACACCTCCAAGTGAGCCTCCAGTTGAGCATGAATCAAGACTCTTGTTAATGAGATCAGAGAGTTTATCACTAAGGCAAATTACATACTGGTATCTGGACAACTTCGGTTCACGGCATAGTTTCACATTTGTCATCTTAACAGACTTACAATAAAGTAGGGTGTTGGATAAAGTAAGTAAATCTAACTCCATCCTCTTCTAAAATGCGCAGTGCCAGTGTCCTGTGGGAGTCAGCAGAGGAATCAAAGCAGGGAGACTGGTGTTAGGGAGTCAGCAGGGAAGCAGTTGAAATAGGATCGTGTGACAAATTCATCTAATTAAGATGAATTTGAATTCTACTTCAAAGTTGCTTTTCTTTGATAAGATGGCTACCTTTTTATCTGAACATTAATACTATATATGTTTGGCCCTCCCCTCCACTTTCCACAGAAATTTTAATTGGACTTTAAGCCATCAAATTCATTTGAGGTTTCTTCTAAAAATGGTCAGAGAGTACAGAGCTAAGAAACAAGCTAGATATTATTTCATTAATTTTGCATTCAGAGATTGACTAATTTAAATTCATGATCCTGGCTTCCAAATTTACTACTCAATCATTATTACCAGATGTCATTTCTCTATTCAACATTAGTTCTTAGTTCCCATGTGCAATTGTATATTCTTTATCACAAGTACTCAAGCACTGTGCTAAGCCCTTTCTGTGTGTTCCCATCGCATCTCCACACCAGGTCAATGGCTTGTGAGATTATGATTCCAGTTTTCCAGATCAGGAAAATGAGGCTTAGGTTAAATGACTTGTGGGAAATCACATGTGAGGAAATGGAAAGCAGGACTTTGAATGCATGGTGTTGAATTTCATAACTCCCAGTCTCAGCCTCCAAGCACTGTCTCGGTGTGTTCATTACAAGACTGATGTAGGGTTGGAAGTACAGCCTTGTGCTTTGGAGTAGAGCAAATGTAAATGACCCACCTGGGAACTGAACCTCTGACCTTTTCATGATTAGCACAGGGCCTATGAACTAACTGAATAGCAAGACACATAGTATACAGATTCCTCTCACGTAACTTCATTTTTTTCCCTAAGGCTGGCTATGAAAATAAAGCAGGGATATCTATGAAAACACATAGACATACATATAGTTGAACACTTCAATTCTACTTTTTCTAGATATAAGGTCTCAATATAGATAGAGATGTTACTATGCTCATATACATATGATTATATACATTTAGATGTAGACATATACCTAAACCACTATTGATATTAAATGAAGAACTCATCATAATTGTACAAGAATGCATTCGTATTTTTTTGTTTTCATATAAAATTAACGTCTGTGAGCATGGGTGTATGTCTATTTATGCTCACTGAACAAAATCCCACCGAGTGTCCCACACTCTACAGTTGGTAGCTGGGAACTGGAGGCAATTTTATATCAAGGGGAGGGGTGTAGGATTCATTGCGACTTTTCCCAAGCCCTCTCTCCTGAAAAGCAGCTGCTTTTTCATTGCTAAGAATCTCTGAATCCATGTTCAGAAGGATCAAAAGAAAAGAAGACAAGAGAAAGAAAAGAAAGGAAAGGAAAAAAGCACTTGCGATGTTCTTCATACCGTTTGCCTCGATAGGAAAACCAACAGCAGCTTGCCTCTTCAGCTTCTTCCTCGTCAGTGAACCCTTCCCCAAACAAGACACCCCACCTCCGCCATTTGGGACGCTTCCTTCAGTGTTGTAATGAGCTCCTCCATGCAGTTTGTACTCACTGCAAAGTGGGCGGGAGCCAAGAGCAGGGAGTTAGTAATCTGGGCACCCACAGTTGTGATGAGGCATCTTCAGTGTAATCGTCCAAATCAAATATTTGGCTGTGCTTCTTCAGATGCGATATGGCATATTGTCACTGTTGTGCTGGCAGAGGCCCACGCTCGCGTTGGAACAGAAGCACAGGAGGAAGATGGGCGGGTGGGGGAGGAGCCCCCGGAGAGAGGGAAAGAGTCGTTCCAGTAAATGTGTCTGCCCTTTGTTAAGCTCCATCAGCAGTGAAAAACTGTTGCACCATTTGGACAGGGGCCAATCCTACATAAAGCTTACCAGGAATCTGAAAAAGGCATATTCTTTGAGGTTGAGTTTTCCTTTAAGTCCCAAACATTGGAATATTTTGGCCCCATGCTATTAGTGTGATATCCTTATATGACATTATCCTCTATTATACTTTGTCCGTGATGATGACGTGTCACATGCTTTTGACAAACACTTCAAGCTGACATAGCAACGTTTACATGTTATGTCATCTGGTTCTTTCGATAGCCCTGAAAGTTAAGAGCCATTCTCCCTTGTGTCTAAGAGACCCAGCGGCCTACAGCGTGCTAAGAGCGCCACGTGGGAGCCGGAACACTCACCATTTGTGTACACTTCTCTGTTCCATCAGCTTGGCTACCCTTTATGGAAAAAGTGTAGTAATATTTTAGGAAGAGTTATCCAGTCCAAGGATTTTTCATGCAGATCAGGTGCATTTGTAAGACGGGGAAGCCTCTGGGACTCTAACATTTATCACCAACATAATCCCTCTATTTACATTCTTTTCTGTTTGGTAAGGAGGCTTGATTATCTAAACATAGTTCTTCATCGTCGACATTCATATTCTACTCATTTGTTCTTGTTTTACCTAGCTCAAAAAAAGGACTGATTGATTTAGGTCTTATGTACCTTTTGTCTCTCTTGGATAGCCTTGGCACTCAATCTCTAAGTATTGACTTTGGTCTTGTTTTTATGGGTCCAGTGTCTCACCCAGAAAACCTGGAATCTCCTCAACTTCAGTTCAGTAAGCAACCTGCTTACCCGGAGTTAATTTCACTTGTCTTTGAATTTTGTGACCTTGGATTTTACCTGTTTGTTAGGAACTGCTGTTCCTTTTTCCCCCTGGATTTCCTGAAACTCACTAATTGCATCTATCAAGTGCCCATTATTAATTTTTCCTGATATATTACTCCATCTGAGGGTTCCCTAAAACTCTCCACCATCAATCAACATGCTCTGTAAATACATGTACCTTGATGGTATGGTCCAGAAGTCATCTGTCCATTTGTCATGTTGTGATAACTGTCATCTTGCTATGATGATGGGAGTTATGCCACTGGTATTTCAAAAACCATGAACTAATTGTCACCTTTGGTGGATGGGGGAACCCAGAAGGCGTAATGTGTACACATTGGGCTGCTAACCACAAGATCAGCAGTTTGAAACCACTACATTCTCCGGAGGGGAAGTATGAGGCTTTCTACTCTAAAGAGTTACAGGGGCAGCTCTACCCTGTCCTGCAGGCTTCCTGGAAGTCGAAATAGCCTGGTAACAGTGAGTTTGTTTTTACTTTATGGTGAATGGATTTCTGTGGAGCTTCCAGACTAAAGTAGACAAAAGGGAAAGATTTGGTAATATGCTTCCAAAATTAGCCCAAGACATAACAACAGAATATTGTCCATTATGATGCTAGAGATGAGCTTACTATGTTGGAGGGAAACTACTTAATATGAAATTTAAACTTGTTTATTAAAAGGTCATTTTATTGGGATCTCTGACAACTCTTATAACAATCCATACATCAATTGTATCAAGCATACTTGTACATATGTTGCTATCATTCTTTTCTAGACATTTACTTTCTATTGAGCCTTTGGTATTAGTTCTTTTCTTGGTATTAGCTTTTTTCTCTCCTCCCCCACCACTGTTGTGACCACTTGATAAGTTATAAATTAGTATTATTTTCATATCTTACACTGACCGCTGTCTCTCTTCCCCCATGGTTTCTGTTGTTCGGTCCCCTGGAGACGTGTGTGTGTGTGTGTGTGTGTGTGTGTGTGTGTGTTTATGTGTTGGTCATTGTGATCAGTTTCCCCTTCTTCTCTTCCTCTCCCCACCTTCCCCCTGCCCTTCTGGTATCTCTAGTTCCATTCCGGTTCCTGGATTCCCTCTGTTTTGAGCTTATCTTTTATCTGTACCTGTACACACTTCAGTCTAGTCTGAAGTGAGTGTCAGCACTGGGGTCATGATAGTGAGGGGTGAGTAAGCTTCAAGGAACCAGAGGAATATATGTGTTTCATTGGTGCTTTACTGCACCAATGGGTCTCCATTCTGACTCCCCTTGTTCGCACCACTCTATGGCTTTTCTACCTAAGTCTCTGTAACTCACACCAAATGGTTAGTTAGGACGATGTAAACAGGACATGTGCAACACTAAAGAGAGGGTTGATCAGTCTTCCTTACCATTATCTTGGGTATAAGGTTGAGCCATCTTTGAAGATAAAGGGGGAACTGCAGATCTTGTAAGAGCACATTCAAGACTTTTTTCTGAAGTGGCAGAGGGTACTGACACCAGATGCTTCCTAGACTCATTGAAGCAGCACAGAGAATATGGAGTGCCTTCTGCTTAGCCCAACTATAGAACTATGGGACAGAGGAACAGGGGGACGGGCTTCCTGGCCCATGGAGACTTAACTGGTCAGGGGATCACTTAACTGAGAGACTAGGAACCAGAGAGAGACTTGACTGCTGCACGTGGAGACCAATGACTATTTCTTATTGTTTGATGATCATGGCTTGTGGCGATCGATTAACTTCCTTAATAAGTGCTGTCTCTGAGTTCTTTGTGGACATTGCAATGAATTATTGAACCCAATTTATAGGTATATGTAGTGGTACAGGAGAAATGGTTTGTGTCAGAATAGGTAAAGATGGGTGGACCAGGGAGGGCAGTCTGATCCCAGTCTTGTGACAATAGAGAAGCCAGAGATCAGATATGACCCTTCATTGCCATTCATTGCAATCAGTGTCAAAAGTGTTTTTTTCTTGCCATGCCCCCAGGCTCATGATAGTTTTGAAGAGCGAGAACTGAAGGAGATTGGAAAGTGAGAACGCTGATTGTTGCCTCCTTTCCTTGGGTTACTCTTACCTAATGTGGCTGAAAGGAATAGAATTGTTCTTAATCTGCTGCTGGCAGCCCAAGGGCAACATCTAGGCTGCTTAGACAAAATGGTTGATAGAATCCCAGGGCTTCTTGGATGCACCCAGCTAAAGGCCTAAGGCTACATGCATATGAATGGGACCATCTACATATTAAAGGATTGAATTTGAGTGTTTTAAAAAGGATTGCATTTAAAATTATTTGTTTAGCTGACTGTACTAGGACTATATTATTCTGCTCTACCTGTGTTGTTTTTTTGCTGAAGATAATCTGCCAATGGTTGCAACAGAACATTGATAGGGAACTGCCAGAGGTTCCAGCCACATTCTGAAAAGGAATATCAGGGATATCATTGCTGATGTCAGATGAGTTGCGATATTGCAAGGTACTATAGACAAAAGATTGAATAATTCAGGACGCATCAGAAGAAGATGGAATAGATACACAAAATCACTATCCCAAAAAGAACTATTGGACAGTCAACCACATCAAAAGGTAGCATACCAAGGGTATTGAAGGAAGAAGCCCAACCTGCATTGTTGGCATTACCTAGAAACAAGGCTCCAGGAATGATGAGATATGAAGTGGAATGCTTCAACAAAATTAAATCAATCTGCTGCACAAGATCACTTTAAAGTTTTAAAAGCCAGGATGTTCCTTTAAGGACTAAATTGTGCCTGACTCAAGCCAGGGTATTTTCAGTTGCCTCATATTCAAGATAAAAGTTGAATAATGAATAAGGAAGATGGAAGAAGAATCGATGTATTTGAACCATGGTGTCTGTGAAGAATATTGGAAGTACCACAGACTGCCAAAAGAACAAACGAATCTTTCTTGGAATGCTCCCTAAAGACAAAGACTTTGTTTTGTGTCCTTTGACCATATTATCAGGAATGACATCGTGCTTGGTAAAATGAAGGGGCGGCAGAAAAGGAGACCCCCCCATGGGATGGACTGACCCACAGGCTGCAACAATGGACGCACACATAGGAACGATTTTCAGCATGGTTCCCGAAGATCTGTGTGCTGTTTCCTGTTGTTGCACAGAGGGCTGTTATGGGTCAGAGCTGGCTCAAGGACACCAAAAAACAATAACAAGGTACATCAGAGATGGTTGCTCTTAAGAACCAAGTTACCGCTCCCTGAAGTAAGATATTGGACACTTACTGCGTGCAATACTTTTTACCAATTAACCTACATTTCCTCAAGACTTGTCATAAATCCCTAAACCCATAGATTCATTCCCTATAGGTATTTGATTATAGCTAAAACAATTTTAAAAGTTTGCCCTTATATGCTTTCCTATATCTTTGGATTTATTTGGAGTACATACAAATACATATGTAGAAATATCCTCTACCAAATGCATATATGCTCAGAGCTATACTCCCATTCTTCCCACATATGTTTACCTATACATGTCTACCTATGTATCTACTCATAAAAATTGTTTGTTCTTTCTTTCAGTGCAGAATTATGTATGTATGAGGGGGCTTCAGAAAGTTTACGGAAAACATTCATTATTCAATTCAATTTTTCACAAACTTTTGGAAGCACTTTGTGGCCATTCATTCTTGTGTACTTCTTTAGTGTAGTCCTTGGCTTTGGTCAAATTGTCCTGACCTCCCTCTTCTTCTTTTTAAAATGATAATGTTTCTAAAGTGAACATATATACACCATATTTTTATGAATAGATTGGGGGTTCATACTTAATTCTAGTCCAATTAAAGAATAATTAGTTGTTATGCCATGATCCTCCTCAATGTTCACTCTCATGAAGAGATTTCTGAAATTATGAGTATTATAGAAAAGTGTTGTGAAGACACTAGATAGTGCCTTGCTATCAGAAAGAGTAGCATCCAAGGTATTAAAGGCTTGTCTCTTTTTATTATTAATCATTTTAATTGGGGGGCTCTTACAAATCTTATAACAATCCATAATTCAATTGTATTAAGCACACGTGTGCATATGTTGTCATTAACATTTTCAAAACAGTTTCTTTCTACTTGAGTCCTTGGTATGAGCTCCTCCTTTGTCCCTGCCCTTGTGAATTATATATTATTGTTGTTATTTCATGTATTTTCCTATCTTACACTGCCTATTGTCTCCCTCCCTTCACCCACATTTCTGTTATTCATCCCCCTGGGGAGGTGGGCTATATATCCAACCTTGTGATGGATTTCCCCTTTCTCCCCCTCCACCATCCCCCTACCCACATGATATCGCTGCTGTTCCTGAGGGTTTTATCTGTCTTGAATTCCATGTGTTGAGAGCTCTTATGTGTACCAAAGTGTGTGCTCTGGTCTAGCCAGATTTGTAAGGTAAAGCTGAGTAATGTAGAGGGGGAAAGCATTCAGGAGCTAGAGGAATGATGTGTGGTTTTTGGGTGCTAAACTGCACCCTGGTTGAATTGTCCCTTCCTTATAACCCTTCTTTGGGTGGATGTTCAATTGTCTACAGATGGACTTTGGGTCTCCACTCCAACCTACTTCATTCACTTCGATATAATTGTTTGTTTGGGATCTTTCGATACCTGAAACCTGATCCTGTGGACACCTCATGATACCACCATCATTGCTATCTGATTCTCTTCCCCCTACTTCCCCCCATCCCTCCCATACTCTCATGGAATTGTTACTCCCCTTCCTGTTTCTAAGGGCTTTGTCTAGCCTGAATTTGTATATCACAAGGTCTTTTCCATACCAATGAACATACACTGGTCTAGCAGGATTGTTGAGGTAGAACTGAGGTCACAATAGTGGGGGAAGGAAGGATTAAAGAATTAGAGGAATGGCGTGTTTTTCATCTGTGCTATACTGCACCCTGGATGTATTGTCCCTTCTGTATGGCCTTTCTGTGAGGGAAGGTCCAATTATCAACAGATGGGCTTTTGGACTCCACTCTGACTCCTCTCCTTTACATCCATATAAATTTTTTTAAAAAAACTTCTTATACCTGTTCCCATTGAAACCTCAGGATCACACAGGCTAGGATGTTCCTTCCATGTGGGCCTAGTTGTTCACCTGCTAGATGGCCACTTGTTTGGCTTTAAGGCCACAGATGCTATATCTTTCAATAGCCTGGCACCACCTACTTTCTTCACCACATTTGCCTATGCACCCAGTTTGTTTTTAGCAATCATGTTGGGAAGGTGGGTATCACCTAGTGCCATGTTATTAGCACAAAATATATTATCTGGAAAATCTTGGGAATTAACAAAAGGCACATGTAATATATTCCTTGCAATATTAAGAAGAACAATATTCTAACTTATTGTTGCCTTTCATACACACATACACACAACTAAAAGGAACAACAACAGAAAGGAAACAAATAATTTCCACACAATATACTTTCTTCTAAAGCACTGCATTTTTTTAGGAAAAAACTTATTGTGATTTAGGTGAAATCTTATATGACAAATAGTTTTTCATTCAGTACTTCATATACAGTTGATTGACACTGATTACAATTCCCACAATGTAACAGCACACTTCCTTCTTCATCCTTGTTCTTGCCATTTCCATTTATACTTCTTTTCTGTATTTCCTGCGTTCAGAGCTTGAACTCTGGGTCAATGTTACCTTCAATTTCAAATGGTTAGTTGTCATCGCTCACCTTGTAATTGTGACTACTGCTTATCTGAAAGTTGTGCCATAAAGGCTTCTTCTTACTCATGGCGATGGAGTGGGTGCCGTAGCGACTATATAGGGCAGGATAGAACTTCCCCCATAAATTTCCAAGACTGGAGAAGAAGCCCCATCTTTCCCCTGTAGAGCAGCTGGTGGCTTGGCATTGCTGATCTTTCTGGATCGCAGCCCAATGAGTAAGTGCTCTGCCACCAGGACATCTTAAAAGAGTGAAATAAGATGCACAGTCTGAGGTTAACAACAGTCTTTATCTGACCAGTTAGACTGGTATTTGTTATGAAGTTGAGTTTTGTTCTACATTTTCTCCCAGTCTACCCATGAGCTCCTATGGTGATCCCTTTTAGAGGAGTGGGCTGTGGTAGGTGTACATCATGTAGGTCTTGTTTTCAGGGTCATGGTGGTGGGGGTTCATGTGATCCATTACTCTTTTGGACTAATTGCTTCTATGAGTGTTTGAGTTTACTTACTCTCCTTTACTCTCTATGGGGAAAGACCTAAAGCTGGTCACTGAGAAACTTTTAAGATCCCCATTGCTACTCACCAAAGTAGGACGAACATACAGTCTTTATGAACTATGCTATCCCAGTTGACCTTGGTGTTCCCCAAGTCAGTTGGCGAAGTAATTGTCTTCCAAATGTCCTGGCATAGATGAGTGAGTGCTTCCAGTGCTTCATCAACTTGTTGAATCAGTGCATTTGGGGTTCTATCAATCTCGGAGGTTTCTTTTTGGTTAATGCTTCCAGGGCAGCTTGAACTTCTTCCTTCAGTACCATTGGTTCTTTATAATATACTAATTCTTAAAATGTTCGAATGTTGGCTAGCTCTTTTTGGTACAGTGATTGTATGTATTCTTTCCATCTTCTTTTGTTGCTTCCTGCATTATTCAACATTTTCCCACAAAAATTTGCATGTTGCAACTCGGGGGCTACACTTTCATCTTGAATTATTTTCAGTTTAAGCTAGACGGAGTGCGTTCTTCCATCCTGGTGTTCGAGCTGTCGGCCTTTTTGCAGTTCAGTATACTATTGTACTTTGTCTTCTTGAGTTGCTCTTTGAAATGTTCTTTTCAGCAGTTTAACTTCTTGATTTCTTCCAGTTGTCCCAACTACTCTAAGAACAAGTTTCAGAATCTCTTCTGATATCTGCTTCGATGCTTTGCTTCTTTTCTGTCTTTTTCATGACTTCTGCGTTATTTGCATATGGCGATCTTGAAGTCATCCTACAGCCCATCGGTCTTTGGTCAGTAGTGTTCACTGCAGCGACTGTGTCCCTGAGACGGTCTCTGACTTCGGAGGAGACATACTCACGCTCCTACTTTGGCTTTCATGCACTTGTTTTCATTTTCTTCAACTTTAACATGAATTTACATGTGAGCAGTTGATGGTTTTTTCTACCAGCAGTGTCTGCTCTCATTTTAGCTACTCACGTTGAACTTTCCCATTGTCGTTCTAGGCGTAGTGAACCATGGGATTTTCTGATCCCACATTGAAAATTACTGCTCGTTTTAGCTGGCTAATTCCTAGGAAATTGATCCTTATGTGTTATATTTCCTTTTTACAACTTCTAATTGTCCAAACGGACTAATAAATGCTGGCAAATACTTTTATTCTGCATGAAATCTCACTACCTTTAAGTCACGTCTGCCTCATAGCCCCCGTACAGGATGGCGCTGCACTGTCAGGGGTGTTGAGATTGTAACCGTTTACAGGGTAGAAAGTGAGTCACATCTTTCTCCAAGACAGGAATGGTTCTCTCTTCTTACATCGGTGAACACCATGTCTTATGTGACATCTCCTATTGTAGAAGTTTTGCTACTATTAACTCAGTGGATATTATTATGCAGAAGCCAAATATACATGATTGATTTACTAAAATTTAATATGGATTAGTGTTTCTATAATTTCATACCAAAGCTCTTTTAAATTAACTTGTTCACCTCTTATTATGCTTTTAATTTTCAGAATTCTAAATTTGTGTTTAAACTACAAAATATATTGCTATCAATATTGTTTTTACAGTTACTTTTATACACATCTACTCACATCTGCATATACATGTGGAAATTGGACAATGAATATGAAAGAATGTAGAAGAATCGATGCATTTGAACTATAGTGTTGTTTAAGAATATTGAAAATATCACGGACTTTTGGAAGAAGACTTCTTGGAATTACAGCCCAAATTCTGCTTAGAGGAGGGAATGGCATGACCCTGCGTTAAGTATTTTGAACATGTTCTTAGGAATCCGATGTTATGCCTGGGAAAGTGGAGGGTCAGCTCAAAAGAGGAGACCAACAATGAAGTGACGTCAGTGGCTGCAACAAAGGGTCAAATTGAATGATCGTGATGAAGGAACACCTAGCCAGAGGTTCTCAACCTGTGGGTCACGACCCCTTTGGGGGTCAAACGACCCTTTCACGGGGGTCGCCTGGTTCATAAAAGTAGCAAAATGACAGTAATGAAGCAGTAACAAAAATAATTTTATGGTTGGGGAGGAGGGCGGTCACCACCACATGAGGAACTGTATTAAAGGGTCGCAGCGTTAGGAAGGGGTTGAGAACCGCTGCCCCAGGCAGGCTTTCATTGCGTTGTATAGAGGGATGCTATGTGTCTGAACGGATTCCAGGCACCGAACAACATCCATCACCACCGAACTACTGACCTTTCGGTTGCTTCTCC
Source organism: Echinops telfairi (assembly GCF_000313985.2). Taxonomy (NCBI): domain Eukaryota; kingdom Metazoa; phylum Chordata; class Mammalia; order Afrosoricida; family Tenrecidae; genus Echinops; species Echinops telfairi. The sequence continues at coordinate 21,337,344 of NW_022111368.1, read as the reverse complement.
CTTCATCCTTCGGATTTTAGCCTAGGCTCATTTCCCTTCATTGTGAGCTTATTTTCTCTTCTCTGGCAATGTCTCCATTTTTCTTTTTCTTTAGGAAGAGTAATTTTTCTGGGTTTAGAATTTCAAATTAGTATTTTTTCTGTTATTTTAGCCCTTTGCTTTTTAGTGTCTCGCTCTTTCTGAGAAGGCAGCTGTCGGGCTTTTTGCCTTTGGGATGATGTGTCACCCCGGCTACTTTTTATAGCTTGTTTCTGGTATTTATTTTGCTTCGTTGTTAGTGTTTTCAGAATGTGTATCTTGAGACCTTCTCCTTGCTTCAAATACTCTTAGCTAGTATGTCTTTAAATAGTGTGTGTGCTTCGTTCCTTTCCCTTGGCTTGTGGCTCCAATGACATCTGTCAACAAGAACAAGAGCTCTCGTGAGCCCTTCATATCTATTTCATCGTGAATGCTTTTCCTGTTCTTTAATTGTTTCTGCAGCGATAGGCAATCCGCTATTAAACTCACCTGGTAAGATCATAATTATGAATTTCTACCTTATTTTAAATGAATGTTTTTCATTCTTTCAAAAAGCTTTCCAATTTTGAAGCACTATAATCAGAGGTACTTTAAAATCCAAGCCTGTTCACTGTAATGATTTTAGGTTTGGGGGAGCTGGTTCCTCCTCAACAATTCTATACACAACACAACAAAACACTGCTTGGTCCTGAACCATCTTCGTGATTATTTTATGTTTGAGTTCGTTGCTTCAATCACTGTGTCACTCCATCTCATTAAGGGGCTTTCTTTTTTCTCTTTTCATTGCCCCTCTACTTCACCCCATGTGATGTCTTTCTTTTGGCACTGGACTTTCCTGTTAACATGTCCAAAGTACATGCATGGAAGAGTCGGCATTTTTGCTTCCACAAAGTATTCTAGTTTTACGTTTTCCAAGGTGGATTTGATTGTTCTTCGGACTGTCTATAGTACTTTCAATATTTTCCACCAGTACTATAGTTTAAATACTTCTATTCTTCTTAGGTCTTTATATGCCTCACCCAACTTTCACGTGAAAATTTTCTGTACAGCTCTTTTATTTCATACCCCCCCACACATTTGTTTTAGGCGCTCTATGCTCAACAGTAACTCTCAGAAGCTCTTCTGACATCTACTTGGATATTTTCTTTATCTCTTGTTTTTTTAATGACCTTTCAATTTTTTCATGTATGATATCCTTGTTGTCATTCCACAACTCATGGGGTCTTCTGCCATTAGTGTTCAATGAATCTTGATATGATCATGAAATTCAGGTGTGATATAGTCAAAATTGTATGTTGGCTTGCATGGATATTCTTCAGCTTCAACCTGAACTTATATATGCAAGATTGATGGTCTAGTCCACAGTCAGCTCCTAACCTTGTTCTGGCTGGTGACATGGAGCTTCTCCATCGTCTCTTCCTACAGATGTAGTCAATTTCAATCCAGTATATTGTATTTGGTGAAGTCCATATGCATTGTCACTATTTATGTTGTTGGAAAAGAAGGTGTTTGCAATGAATAAGGTGTTGATCTTGCAAAATTCTAGCTTCAATGCTATTACCAAGGTCATGCTTTCCAACTACTGTTCTTTTTTCTTCAACTATAATAGATAAATAGATTTCTCTCTTTCTTCTATTCTTTTATTTTCTTTTTCATGATAGAGTTTAGAATAATTGAAAATTCTTTCTTTAATCCAAAGGTCAATATATTTGATATCTGACCATTCATTTAAATCATTATGGGAAAGGTTTAATCAAAGTATGCAGAAGATGTCATTACTAAGTTATATCAAGTCATTGTGCAAAATGTGACTAACAGGCTAAACATATGGCAGGACTTAGACTTAGAGGTGCATGACCCACTGCACAATAACGTGTCCTTTCTTCTCACCTTATACACCTTATGTAAGTCATGGAATATGGAATATTATGAAACAAAATGTACCCTTTACCAATTTGCAAGTGAGAGGTCTTTGTGTAAGGTACAAATTAAACAGCCATATATCATGTTCCTAAATGCAGACTTTAAAATACATAATCTTATCCAATATATGTGCATGGACTACAGGAACTTATTCTAAGTTTTATTGGGCATATGGGTCTGAATCTAATTAGTTTGTGAAGTAGAAAAGCTGAGATATGTATTATATTTTTAAATGCGATGTTTAATTTTGTAATATAATGAAAATATCAAAATATCTCTTTGCTATCTAATATGTAAATAAATGTGCCTTGGAAATGTTTATCCAAAATGTTAGCTGGGTACGTTTTTGTCCTGATACAGTGCTAACAGCCAACATCCTGGATCCAAGTCTCTCATCCCTTGGATAGTCTCTTTCTCGAGCAATATGCAGTACTTCTACCTAGACAAGTATGATACAATGACAATTATTTAAGAAAATGAACAATTTAACGAAGTTTAATGCTGACCAACTAGACAAGTAAGCCCTTTAGACAGTTTCTAAGAGGAAGCGATTAATGGCCAAAATGAATAGAAGAGAAGTTTTAAAGGAAATCATTAATGATTACTTCTATTTCCTGGTGAGCAGCCCATATGTAATATATTTATAATATGTAAAGTATTTTTATCCACTCTTTCACTGATACTTTAATGATGTCAATGATGAAGCTGAACTATACTGTTAGACTATGACAGCGGTTCTCAACCTCTGGGTCGCGACCACTTTGGGGGTTGAATGACCCTTTCACAGGGGTCACCCAATTCATAACAGTAGCAAAATTACAGTCATAAAGATAGTAACAAAAATAATGTTATGGTTGGGGGGTCCATAACATGAGGACCTGTATGAAAGGGTCGCAGCATTAACAAGGTTGGGAACCACTGGACTATGAGAATGAATGAGAGATTCTGTCCTTTTGACCTCAGATAATTTTTTTTTCAGTCTTTTACGCTCACTAAGGAGCTTCTTCCAATAGCCATGCCCTCTTTTCCTTTCATCGCTTCAATAATTATAAAGAGTCAATTTTTATGTCTGTTTAATCAACATTTTCTACATGAATACACACACACATAATTTTTTTTTCTTTTTTTAAACATTTTATTAGGGGCTCATACAACTGTTATCGCAATCCATACACACATCAATTGTGTAAAGCGCATTTGTACATCATTCTCAAAACATTTTCTCTCTACTTAAACCCCTGACATTAGGTCCTCATTTTTCCCCTCCCTCCCCGCTCCCCCCTCCCTCATGAGCCCTTGATAGTTTATAAATTGGTATTTTGTCATATCTTGCCCTGTCCGACGTCTCCCTTCACCCACTTTTCGATTGTCTGTCCCCCAGGGAGGAGGTCACATATAGTTCCTTGTAATCGGTTCCTTCATACCTACCCATTCTCCCTTTACATACTTTTACCATGCTAAGGTAATTCTTTTTCTTTTTTCAATCTTTCTATTGGAGGCTGGTACAACTCTTATCACAATCCATACACATTGTGTCAAGCACATGTGTACAATTGTTGCCATCATCATTTTCAGAACATTTTATTTCTACTTGAGCCCTTGGTATCAGCTCCTCAGGGAAGTCCTATTTTCAATGCAGTTCATGGGAAACTCTAAGGGTCAGCCCTTATTTTTGTTATTAATTGAATGAATTGAGAAGGAAATTCTGGGCCTTCTATATATATCTCAAATGTAAAATGGTATGATCTTTCAATTGCTTAAATTTTAACTGAAGGGTTAACTCTTGTGTGAAACTTTCCCTGAATCTCTAGTTGTACTAAACTTTGCTTATTTATATTAAGACATTTTATTTTTGCCTTCCTATTTGACACCTGGATGCCTGCTGGTGTCGTGGTGGTGAATCGAGCTGCTCAGCACAAGCTCAGCCGTCCAAGACCACCAGCGGCTCCTCGGGAGAAAGATGGAGCTTTCTTCTCCCATAAAGAGTTAGAGTCTCAGCAACCCAATGGAGCAGTTCCACGCTCCCCTACAAGGTTGCTAGGAGCAGGCTTCAACTTGATGGCAGTGATTTTATGTTTGTAATTTGACACTTGTCAAATTACTGTAATGCTCTCCCTCCGGGTGCTATTGACTCGATTTGGTTCATGATAATCCTATGTTTATTAGTATAGAAATGTGCTCCATAGGTTTTTAATAGATGATTTTTTTTATAGTAGACATACAGCCCTTTTCTCTTGGGCATCTGTAGTTGAACTCTAATCTCCAACCTTTTAATTAGTGGCCAAGCTTACTAACCTTGGGTACCACCAAAATTCTTTACTATACTAGTTATTTGTAAAGCTGTTAGTCTCTAACTTCATTAAGTAGAATTGTAAATGTTCCTCGTTTCTTTTTCAAATACAGTTGTTAATGGCATTCATATTTGTCATTGTAGTCAGCCATGCTACAGTTAAAACTAATTCTACAAAACCAAGTCCCATAATCATGTCACTTCCTGCTATTCTGCTTATCCAACAGGAATAAAATCATTCAACCAGAGGTACAGTCTGAAAGAAGTTCTACCATCTTTACATCGGATTGAAGACGATAGAATGATGGGTCACTTGGTAGCTCATACATATTTTGATTTGCTAGTAATACATGCTGCCTTTTCCCACAGCTCATTGGCCAGAACCAGTCACATGGCATTCCAGTGCATATGTAAAACTATCGGTGAATAGCTGGAATATTTGATGAGTATAATTTTCATAGTCAAAACTGTCTTATTGACCTAAATACCTCTCTTCTATTGTTCTAGGCAATGAAGCCTAGAAACTCACATATCCACACTCCCCTAGGAGAATCGAAGTACAGAATTTTAAAGCAAGTAGTAATGGATAGTGCTGTATTATATTCACTAAATATTCACTAAATATTTTTTATTGAAGTTTTCCAAGGGAAACATACTCTTCCCTTGAATTAATTAAAGAGATGTTTTCTGTATTCACTAAGAAATATAAGAATTTTCTCTTTATTCTAGTGAAGTTTAACTAACACAAATTATATAATCTTTTTTTTTTTAATCAATTTATTGGGGCTCATACAATTCATCACAATTCCATTTGTTATACCTTTTTATTTATGCCTAGTGCATGGATAAGCAAACATCATTTAATAATGAAGCATACTCTAAGCATATCATTTTGGCACGATATGAGTAGAGGAGATTACTGTCCTAATAGTGTTGCAATTTAAAGTGAGCATCCATCATGAAAATGTATCCTTGGTGTGGATGAGTAAAGTACATTCCCTTTTAAAGAATTAATATCAGTAAATGTCCTAAGTAACAAAATTTTGAGTGAAAATATCTCAAGGTTTAATTCTCTTATGGTTATCTTGAGTTAAAATATATTGTGATTTGAAGAGCTCTTAAATTTATTTGTGATGGATTTACAAATCTAATCTTATTAGCAGTGTTAGAAGTGCACATTACTTTAAA